>NC_141684.1:29532500-30132500 GCF_028749965.1 Puma concolor | reverse complement strand
TAATGTCGCACTGAATATGGGAGTGCAGATATCTCTTTAAGATAGTAATTTCATTTCCTTTGGATATATACCCAGAAGTGGGATTGCTGGATCATATGGTAGTTCTATTTTAAAGAAACCTCTAGGGGTGCCTGGGTGGCCCAGTCGGTTAAGCATCTGACTTGGACTCAGGTCATGATCTCACAGCTCGTGGACCCGAGCCCCATGTTGGGGTCTGTGCTGACAGCTCAGAGCCTGGAACCTACTTTGGATTCTGTTTCTCTGTCTGTCTCTCTCTCTGCCCCTCCCCGGCTCGTGCTCTGTCTCTCTCTCTAAAATAAATAAACATTAAAAAACATAAAAAAAAAAAAAAAAAAAGAAACCTCTGTATTGTTTTCCATAGAGGCTGTACCAATTTATGTTTCCACTAATAGTGCACCAGGTTCCTGTTTTGCCACATCATCTCCATCATTTATCATTTCTAGTATTTTGATGATAGCATTTCTGCCAGGTGAAGTGGTATCTCATTGTGGTTTTGATTTGCATTTCCTTGATGATTAGTGATACCGAGCACCTTTTCATGTACTTGGTGGCCATTTATATGTCTTCTTTAGAAAAATTCAGATTCTTTGCCCATTTCTTAAATTGTATTTTTTTTGCTATTGAGTTGTATGTGTTCCTTGTGTAATTTGGATATTAACCCCTTATCATGTATGGTTTGCAAATACATTCTCCCATCTCTTAGGTTGCCTTTTTATTTTGTTGTTTTGCTGTGCAGAAGCTTATTAGTTTGATGTAGTCTCATTGTTGATTTTTTGCTTGTGTTACTTGTCCCTTTGGTGTCATATCCAGAAAATCATTGCCAACACTGATGCCAAGAAGACTTTTCCCTATTTTTTTTCTAGGAGTTTAATGGTTTTAGATCTTATGTGTAAAGCATTAATCCATTTCAAGTTATTTTTTTGTGAGGGGTATAATATATGAGTCCAATTTCCTTCTTTTGCAGTTTTCTGAGTCCTATTTATTTGAAGACACTATCTTCCCCATTGAGTATTCTTGGTTTCTTGTCAAATATTAGTTGACCATATATGTGGATTTGTTTCTGGGCTTTCTATTCTGATTTATTGGTCTTTCTGATTTATTAGTCTGTTTTTATGCCAGTCCCATATTATTTTGATTACTATAGCCTTGTAATATAATTTGAAATCAGGAAGTGTGATGCCTCTAGCTTTGTTGTTTCTCAAGATTGCTTTGGCTAATCAGGGCCTTTTGTGTTTCCATATGAATTTTAGAACTTTTTTGTTTCTGTGAAAAATTCCATTGGAATTTTGGTAGAGATTACATTGAATCTATAGATCATTTTGGGTAGTATAGACATTTTAATAATATTAACTCTTCTGATATGTGAACATGGACTATCTCCCATTTACTTTCATTTTCAGTTTTTTTTCATCATTGTCTTATAATTTTTGGTATATAGATCCCTCACTTCCTTGATTATTCCTAAATATTTTATCATTTTTGGTGCTAGTTTAAAGAAGATTGTTTTCTTTGTTTCTTTTTCCAGTAGTTCATTGTTAGTGCATAGAAATGCAACTGATTTTTATATGTTGATTTTGTGTGCTAAAACTTGGTTAAATTCATTTATTAGTTCAATCAGTTTTTTTGGTGGAGTCTTTACAATTTTTCTAAATATAAGATTGTATCATCAGCAAACAAAGGTAATTTTACTTACTCCATTTTGACTTGGATACCTTTTATTTTATTTTTTTATTGTCTATTGCTCTAGCTAGGACTTAGAGCACTATGTTGAATAGGAGTGGTAAGAGTGGGCACCCTTGTCTTGTTTCTGATTTTAGTGGGAAAATTTTCAGTCTTTCATTGCTGAGTGTGATGTTAGCTATGTGTTTGTTAAATATGGCCTTTATTGTGTGACATATTTCCTTCTTTACCTGGATTGTTGACAGTTTTCATCATGAAGGAATTTTGAATTGTTCATTGCTTTTTTATGTGCCTATTAAGATGATCATGTAATTTTTATCCTATATTACACTAATCTGGTTTATTATATTGATTGATTTGCATTTAACCATCTTTGCATTTTCGGGATAAATCCCACTTGAGAATGATGTATGGTCCTTTTTTTTTTTTTAATGAGTGAACGTTTTTTTGTTTTGTTTTTTTTTTTTTAATTTTTTTTTTCAACGTTTATTTATTTTTGGGACAGAGAGAGACAGAGCATGAACGGGGGAGGGGCAGAGAGAGAGGGAGACACAGAATCGGAAACAGGCTCCAGGCTCTGAGCCGTCAGCCCAGAGCCTGACGCGGGGCTCGAACTCACGGACCGCGAGATCGTGACCTGGCTGAAGTCGGATGCCTAACCGACTGCGCCACCCAGGCGCCCCAGAGTGAACGTTTTTTTAAAATGAATACAATTTGTTGTCAAATTGGCTTGCATACAACACCCAGTGCTCATCCCAACAAGTGCCTGTCACCCATTTTCCCCTCTCCCCCACCCCCACCCCCGTCCACCCTCAGTTTGTTTTCTGTATTTAAGTCTCTTGTGGTTTGCCTCCCTCCCTCTCTATTTGTAACTATTTTTCCCTCTTCCCTTCCCCCATGGTCTTCTTTTAAGTTTCTCAAGATCCACATATGAGTGAAAACATACGATATTTGTCCTTCTCTGACTGACTTATTTCACTCAGCATAATACCCTCCAGTTCCATCCACATTGCTGTAAATGGCCAGATTTCATTCTTTCTCATTGCTAAGTAGTATTCCATTGTATATATAAACCACATCTTCTTTATGCATTGAACAGTTGGTGGACATTTAGGCTCTTTCCATTATTTGACTATTGTTGAAAGTGCTGCTATAAACATTGGGGTACAAGTGCCCTATGCATCAGCATTCCTGTATCCCTTGGGTAAATTCCTAGTAGTGCTATTGCTGGGTCATAGGGTAGTTCTATTTTTAATATTTTGAGGAACCTCCACACTGTTTTCTAGAGTGGCTGCACCAGTTTGCATTCCCACCAACAGTGCAAGAGGGTTCCCATTTCTCCACATCCTTGCCAGCATTTGTAATCTCCTGATTTGTTCATTTCAGCCACTGTGACTGGCGTGATGTGGTATTTGAGTGTGGCTTTGGTTTGTATTTCCCTGATGATGAGTGACATTGAGCATCTTTTCATGTGTCTGTTGGCCATCTGGATGTCTTTTTTGGAAAAGTGTCTATTCATGTCTTCTGCCCATTTCTTCACTGGATTATTTGTTTTTTGGGTGTTGAGTTTGGTAAGTTCTTTATAGATTTTAGATACTAGCCTTTATCTGATATGTCATTTGCAAATATCTTTTCCCGTTACATCAGTTGCCTTTTAGTTTTGTTGATTGCTTCCTTTGGAGTGCAGAAGCTTTTTATCTTGATGAGGTCTCAATAGTTCATTTTTGCTTTTAATTCCCTTGCTGTTGGAGATGTGTCAAGTAAGAAATTACTACAGCTGAGGTCAAAGAGGTTGTTGCCTGCTTTCTCCTCTAGGGTTTTGATGGTTTCTTGCCTCACATTTAGGTCTTTCGTCCATTTTGAGTTTATTTGTGTATGGTGTAAGAAGGTGGTCTAGTTTCATTCTTTTGCATGTTGCTGTCCAGTTCTCCCAGCACCATTTGTTAAAGAGACTGTCTTTTTTCTATTGGATGCTCCTTCCTGCTTTGTCAAAGATTAGTTGGCCAGACATTTGTGGGTCCAATTCCGGGTTCTCTATTCTATTCCATTGGTCTATGTGTATTGAAACATATGGGTTTAGAGTCATTGTGCTATCTGTAGTTTTCATGCTTGTAGTGATGTTGCTGGTCCTTTGTGGTCTTTGCAACACTCACAGAGTACCCCTTAGGATCTCTCGTAGGGCTGGTTTAGTGGTGATGAATTCCTTCAGTTTTTGTTTATTTGGGAAAAACCTTTATCTCTCCTTCTATTCTGAATGACAGGCTTGCTGGATAAAGGATTCTTGGGTGCACATTTGTGATCCTATTCATCACATTGAAAATTTCCTGCCACGCCGTTCTGGCCTGCCAAGTTTCAGTAGATAGGTCTGGTACTACCCTTATGTGTCTACCCTTGTAGGTTAAGGCCTGTTTATCCCTAGCTGTTTTCAGAATTCTCTCTTTATCTTTGTATTTTGCCGGTTTCACTACAATATGCCACACAGAAGATCAATTCAGGTTACATCTGAAGGGAGTTCCCTGTATCTCCTGGATTTCAATGTCTGTTTCTTTCCCCAGATTGGGGAAGTTCTCAGCTATGATTTGTTTAAGCACACCTTCGGCCCCTTTCTCTCCTTCTTCTTGAACTCCTATGATATGGATATTATTGTTTCATTGAGTCTTTTAATTCTCTAATTCTCCTCTTGTGATCCAGAAGTTTTTTAGCTCTCTTTTTCTCTGCTTCATCTTTTTCCATAATTTTATCTTCTATTTCACCTATTCTCCCCCTGTCTCTTCAATTCTGGCTGTTACCGCCTCTAGTTTATTTGCACCTCATTTACAGCATTTTTAAATTCATCATGACTATGTTTTAGTTCCTTGATCTCTGCAGCAATAGATTCTCTGCTATCTTCTATGCTTTTTTTTAAGTCTAGCAATTAATCCTATGACCATTATTCTAAACTTATGTTCAGTTATATCGTTCGTATCTGTTTTGAGCAATTCTTTAGCTGTCATTTCTTCCTGGAATTTCTTTTGAGAATTCTTCCGTTTCATCATTTTGGCTAGTTTTCTGTCCTTTATGTGTTTTCAAAGCTTGTTATGTGCCCTGCACCAATAAGCACTACTATGTTAAAGAGGGGTCATACATTGTCCAGGGCCTGGCCCTTCAGGAGGTGCTTTCTGGAGTGTTACTTGCTCTCTGTTGTTGTGACTTTGGTTACTTTATCTCCCTACTCATAGTGATGTTTTGAACCCTCCAGTAGGTGTGCACTGAAGTAGCCCTGGAAAGGAAAACAAACAAACAAACAAAAAACAAACAGAAAACAAAAACACGCAAAAAAAAAAAAAAAAAAACCAAAAACAAAAAAACAGAAACAGCAGTTACAGGTAAACAACAGGGTGGAGGCAGTGCTGATGGAAGAAAAGCCCTATCCCATACAAAGAGAGAAATGACAGGGGTGGGGGAAAAAGAAAATATAAAAAGTGACCAAACAGAGAAACTATACTGCTTAATCCAGAGAGAGAGAAAGGAAAATAAAGAAGGAGGTGGGGAAAAAGAAAAGAAAATATTTTCCAGACAGAGAATCTATATGGCTTAATCTACAGAGAGGGAAAGGAGAATAAAGAAGGAGGTGGGGATCGTGTATCAAGAGAATGGATTAAATATGTCTGCTTAAACAAACCAACAACCAGAGTAACCAGACTGGAGGAGGGAAGAGATAAGAAGGAGAAAAGTAAGGAAGAATATATAATAAGAATTGTCCAAGAATGAAACCAGGCAATGCAACAGCACTGGTCTGGAGAAGGGGCTGTCTGGTTCCTCATCGTCAATCCTGCTCCTGTTGATACACAGTTACCATGTGTGGAGGGGTGGGGTTTGGTGTGGGCAGGTCCCGCTTTCACTGTGGGCCCTGAGGTCAGATCTCTGGAGCCCCACCTTGGTGGTTGTGGGGAGAAAAATGGCGACACCCCAGTCTCTACTCCATGGGCCAGGTGTCCCAAACAACTCTATTGGAGCCATCCTCACTGTGCCATGGGCTCAAATGAGGTGGTTTGTCCTGCTCCATGGACTCCCATGCCCTAGTGCTTGGCTGGGACTTAAACTCTCATTCTGTACACCCCAGTACTGGGGAAGCGCCACTCTGTGCAACCCCATATGTGGTTCCTGGCTGGCAGGCACAGGCTGGCTTTGTCCTGCCCCACAGCACTCCAGGGAGGTGATTGCTTTCTCCTATTGCGGACTGTGCCCCTGACCTAGCCATAGGGCCCTGGACTGGCTCCCTTCTCCCCAGGTGTGCGATCCGGGCAGCTGGCCCCAGTCCTGAGAAAGCCCCTCAGTTAGAGATTGGATCTTTCTCCCTCCTGGTCTGAGGTTTTTCTCTTGTCCAGATACAGTCCTATGCTTCCCCACCCTCTCTTTTTCTTCCCTTTGTCTCTCTGCAGAAGGGGATCCTTTCCCTCTGTTTACTTTATCTCTCCCAGTTGGCAGTCACACACGTATGGCTCATCAGGTTGTCCCGGTGGGGCCCTGGAAGTGACTGTCTCTTTGTCTCCTGGACTCTCGGAATTCAAAGTCCTTTAGCTTCAATGCTGCTTTGTTTGAGAGACAAGGGAACTTTGGATCCCCCTACTTCTCCACCATGTTGGCCCCTCCTTCCTGTATAGTCCTTTTAATACGTTTTTTAATTCAGTTGCTAATATTTTGTTAAGAATTTTTGCATGTATATTCATCAGAGATATTGGCCTGTAGTTTTCTTGTCTTGTGGTGTCCTTATCTGGCTTTGATATCAAAATAATGCTGGCCTTGTAAAATAAGTTTGGGAATGTCCTCTCGCCTTCAAATTTTTGGAAGAGTTTAAGAAGGTCAGGATTAATTATTTAAATGTTTTATAGAATTCATCAGTGAAGCCATCTGGTCCTGGACTTTTCTTTGTGTTGGAAGGTTTCGGATTACTGAATCAGTCTCTTTACTAGTAATTGATCTGTTCCTATTTTCCAGTCATGATTCAGTTTTGGTAGGTTGTGTAGTTCTAGGAATTTATCATTTCTTCTAGGTTGTCCCATTTGTTGGTATGTGATTGTTGATGGTGGTCTCTTATGCTTCTTTATATTTCTCTGGTATCAGTTGTAATGTCTCTTCTTTCATTTATGATTTTATTTATTTGAGTCCTCCCCACTTTTTCTTGGTAAGCTTACCTACAGGTTTGTGAATTTTGTTTATCTTTTCACAAAACCTACTCTTAATTTTATTGATTTTTAAAATTATTTTTGTTCACTATTTCATTTCTCTATTTCTATTTTCTATTCTCTATTCCATTTCTCTATTGATCTTCCATTGCTGTACCGATCTTTGCTATCTTCTCACTTCTGCTAACTTTGGGCTTAGTTTATTCTAACTTTCTCTAGTTCCTTAAGGTGTAAAGTTAAGCTATTTATTTGAGATATTTCTCTTTAATTTAAGCACTTCTTGCTATAAAATTTCCTCTTAGCATTGCTTTTGCTGTATCCCATACATTTTGATATGTGTTTCCAATATCATTTGTTTGAAGATATTTTCTAGTTTCTCCTTGATTTTATCTTTGACCCATTGGTTTTTCAGTAGTGTGTTTAATTTTCATGTATTTGTGAATTTTCCAGCCTTTTTTTCTGTTACTTATTTCTAGTTTCATTTAATTGTGTTTGGAAAGGCTTCTTGGTATGATTTCAGTCTTTTAAATTTTCTGAGATTTGTTTTGTGACCTAACCTATAGATCTATCCTGGAGAATGTTCCATGTACACTTGAAAATAACATGTATTCTGATATTGTTGGATGGAATGTTCTGTATATTTCTGTGATGTTTGTTTGGTCTAAAGTACAATTTAAGTTCACTGTTTTCTTATTAATATTTTGTCTGCATGATCTACCCATTGTTGAAAGTGGGATATTGAAGTCCCCTATTATTGTATTCTTATTTACTATTCCTTTCAGATCTGTTAGTATTTGCTTATATTTAGGTGCTCTGATGTAGGGTACATATATATTTATAATTGTTATATATTCTTGATGAATGAACCCTTTTATCATTACATAATAACCTTCTTGGTTTCCTGTTACATATTTTGATTTAAAGTCTGGTTTTTTTTGTTTTTTTTGTTTTTTTTTTTCAACGTTTATTCATTTTTGGGACAGAGAGAGACAGAGCATGAACGGGTGAGGGGCAGAGAGAGGGAGACACAGAATCGGAAACAGGCTCCAGGCTCTGAGCCATCAGCCCAGAGCCCGACGCGGGGCTCGAACTCACGGACCGCGAGATCGTGACCTGGCTGAAGTCGGACGCTTAACCGACTGCGCCACCCAGGCGCCCCTAAAGTCTGTTTTGATTTTAAAGCTATCCCTGCTCTTTTTTGGGTTCCTTTTGCATGAAATTATCTTTTCTTATCCTTTCACTTTGAGTTTCTGTGTGTCCTTGAAGTTGAATTGTGTCTCTTGTAGGAATCATACAGTTGGGTCTTTTTAAAATTATTTATTTATTTATCTATCTATTTATTTATTTATTTATTTATTTAATTCATTTATCTACCCTGTGCCTTTTGATTGGAGAATTTAATTCATTTACATTTAAAGAAATTATAGATAGATAATGACTTACTATTGCCATCTTTTTAAATTTAATTTAAATTTTTTTTTTTTTTTTTTGGCTCTTTGTAGTTCCTTTGTTTCTTTCTTCTCTTGTTATCTTCCTTTGTGAATTGATGCTTTTCTGTAGTGGTGTACTTTGATTCCCTTCTTTTTATGTTGTATGTGTCTACTGTAGGTTTCTGTTTTGTGCTTATCCTGGGGCTTACATAAAACATCTTATAGATTTAATAGTCAATGTTAAGCTGATAGCAACTTAACTTAGCTTGTATGTAAAAACTGCACACTTTTCCTCCTTCCTCTCACATATATTTTCATGTCACAATTTACATATTTTTGTATTGTTTATTAACAAGTTTTTGTACCTGTAGCTATATTTAATACTTTTTTCTTTAACCTTTATCATATTTTTAAGTTGTTAACTACACTATCATATTCCAGTATTAGAGTATTTTGAATCTGGCTATGCATTTACTTTTACCAATTTATTATATATTTTTGTGTGTTTTCATATTACTTACTAGTGTCCTTTTGTTTCAGCTTGAAGAACTCCTTTCAGCTTTTCATAGAAGGCAGTTTTGGTGGTGATGAATCCCTGAAGCTTTTGTTTGTTGGGAAAGGTGTTTATTTAGCCTTCATTTCTGAAGGACAATTTTACCAGGTAAAGTATTCTTGGCTGGCAGTTTTTACCTTTTAGCACTTTGAATATGTCTTCTCACTCTCACCTGGTCTGCAAGTTCTCTGATGAGAAAACCACTGATAACCTAGTAGGGATTCCCTTGCATGAGGGAAATTTCTTTCCTCTTATGCCTTTAAAATTCTCTTTGTCTTTGATTAAAATTTTTTTTTTAATATTTATTTATTTTTGAGAGAGAGAGACAGACAGATTGTGAGTGAAGGAGGGGTAGAAGGAGAGGGAGACACAGAATCCAAAGCAGGCTCCAGGCTCCGTGGCATCAGCAGAGAGCCCAACGCAGAGCTCGAACCCACGAATTGGGAGATCATGACCTGAGCCGGAGAAGGATGCTCAACCGACTGAGCCACCCAGGAGCCCCTCTTTGTCTTTGATTTTAGATATATTTGATTTGGATGTGTATTGAGAGGATTGTTTTAGATTTATTTTAGATATATTTGATTTGGAGGTGTATTGAGAGAATTATTTTAGATTGAAATTTGGGGTGACCTATTAGATTCATGATTTTGATGTCTAATCTATCTCCAGGTTTAGGAAGTTCTCAGACATTATTTCTTTACATAAGCATTCTACCCCTTTCTCCCTCTTTTCTCCTTCTGGGACTTCATTGGTGCATAAATTGTTTCTCTTAATGGTGTTTCATAATCTTGTAGGCTTTCTTCATTCTTTTTCATTCTTTTTCCTTATATGACTGGATAATTTCAAATGATCTGTCTTTGAGCTCACTGTTTATTTCATTTGCTAGGTTGTTACAGTTCAACAGTTTTCTGTTGAAGCTCTTACTGACTTCCTCAGTGCAGTCATTGTATTCTACAGTTTCAAAATTTCTCTTTGATTATTTTTTATATTTTCTATCTCTTTGTTGAAATTTATCATTTTGTTTTTATGTTATTTTATTAATTGTCTATATTCTTTTGTAGCTTTCTGAGCATCTTTGTAACAATTATTTTGATCTTTACCAGGCAATTCCTGAATCTTCATTTCTTTGACATCATTTATGGGAAATTTACTGTGTTCCTTTGATGGTGTCATGTTGCCCTGATTCTTCATGATTCCAGTAGTCTTGCATACGTGTCTGTACGTTTGAGGAAGGAGTCACCTCTTCCAGACTTTATGGACTGACTTTGGTAAGGAAAGACCTTCACCTGTGTTGGGGGACCATCCTGGAATGTGATGTGGGATCTATTGGTTTGGGGCACCAAATGCAGGTATGTGTGGTGGCTCTGAGCCCTGTGGGGCATGCTTTCTCAATGGCTTAGCCTGCTAGAGCCCGTAACAACCGTGTGATTCTTGATGAACAATGTGGGGAATCTACCAAGGCTGCAAAGGCTTCTGGTTCCTCAGCAGCACTCTCAGCTCTAGTGGCTAGGGACCGGAGCAGATAGTGGTAGTGGTTAGAGCTAGTGGTGTACCCACATTTGGCTCTGAGGGTCAACTGCAGGCTCTAGTGTAGTGACAGGGGCTGGTTGCAGACACATGCACAGTGTCCGGGGCCAGGGGAAACCGCAAAGGCCAAGGACAAATGTGGATGCACTAGCAGCTGTGGGGCCCCTGGCTGTCAAAGGGAACTCCTGTGACTGTAGGTTCTTGACTGTTGTGTGTGCATTGCAGTGGAGGCTGGTGATGGGAGTCAGGCTGGAGGTGTGCAGGTGCACAGCTGGAAGAGCTAGCCCTGAGTGTTTGCACGGTTATGGGGATCAGCCATGGTGGTCTAGGCTGGCATCTTGGAATCAAGCAGCAGTAGAGGTCACAGCAGGGTACTGGTGTGGGTCCCAGGCTCTAGTAGGGAGGGAATGGGAAAGTGGAGAGAAGAACTCAGGTATCTGGCTTCTGTGACCATGAAAACCTGTGGGGTGAAAACCAGGGAAATCTGCAGGGAGTCTGTGTGGCTGTGCTGGTTTCCTCAGTTGCAAAAACTCCTGAGGTCCTTTGCAGAGGAGGTCACTAGGAACCATGGTCACTCCCACTGTGCGGCTGATATTGCTAGCCCCTGCCCTTCTTCCTTGTTCCTAGCCATAGCTGTCCATTTCAGCTCTGCTCGTGTCTAGGTGGGTGAAGCTGAAGTGGATTCTTCGTGCAGTGCCCTGAAAGGCTGCAGAAGCTGATCACTCACCCTGTTCTCCCTTTCCCAGTGAGGGGAACTTTTTCTAGCTGGTGAGTTCCCTGGTAGCAAGGAGCAGTGCCAGCCTGAGGAGATGAGACTGGCATCATCTGATGAAGATCAGATGAAAGAATGAAGATCTTCTTTCTCTCCTTTTTGTGTAGTTATTCTCAAGTTTTTCCTTCTACTGTGTTGTTCAGTTTCTTAAGTGAACTTCTGATCTCTCCCAGAGCTGATTTTTTTCATAGACAGCTGACTATTGTTGATCTTTGTGGGGAGATGGAATCTGGGGTCTCCTACTGTGCCATCTTGGTGATGTCACTTTTCAGCCCTGACATTTCATAGTGAATATGATGAGGAAAGATTTTATAAAATTCAACACAAAATATTTTGGACTTAAAACCAAAGCTTTGGGGAGATCATGAACCTCTATCTTATCTCAACTCTATTTTCTAGTTTTGTATCTGTTGATATGCATTGCTTGAAATTTTTGCTTTGGGAAGTTCAGAATTTAGAGAAATTGTTGAGCAAATGATGTTTCTTACAAGATCTCACAAAGGACAAGATTTTATGATGAAATACTGCTTTGATTTTTTAGTGTCCTATATAAGTGATTTCTATAAACTGTCAGAAAAATTTCTGCAGAGTTGAGGTCTAGTCTTCAATTTCCTTTCCCTATAGCATCTGACATATATTGTTGCCACAGTGGATGCTTATAAATATTTGCCAATTTCATATTTTGTCTCCAAGCCAACTGATGTTGGTGAAGAGTGTCACACAGTTGCTAAAGTTTAACATTCAAATTAAGTTATCAGACTATGAATTTAATTAGTAGTGTAGTTTTTTTTTTTTTTTTTAACTGAGTATGGTGAATTTTACTTAAGGCACAGCTGGACCTCCTTGATAGCAGTTATGTATTAAAAACTGCAAAATGAAAGGTTTATAAAAATTTCTCAACCCACTAAGAGTATGAGTTACCATGAAATTACCTATTGAGTAATAGTAAATAGTTAATGTCAGTGGTAAAAAACAAACAGACTTATATTTCAGTTATATAGGATGCTTGCATTTTATTTACAATATAGCTTTCAGACTTTCTGCTGACCAGAACATCTTTCAGTTGCTATGGGGAGTTCTGTTATTTGTCAATGTGGGGTTTCCTGGTTGGCAGCATTAGGTATTTATGATGGAATCTGTGTTTGCTGGTTGTTGCATTTGCAGTGGAACTTGTATTTTGGCCAGTTGAAAAGGGAGAGAAAAAGAAAGCAAATTAAACTTGACTTCTTGGCAGTGAAGCAGTAGCTTCTTATTACATGGACCCATATATTGCAAGAACACCACATGTAACTTCTGTTGTGTGCCATGATTACACTACCTATAACTGACTATACCTGCATTATAATAAACTTGTATAATAATACTAAAATCCAAAAGTTAAAAACTGAATATTATATCTTGTCAGTTGACATGGTACTTTGATTTTTAAATATTTTTTTTGTTTATTTATTTATTTAGAGAGAAAGTGCAAGCAAGAGAGGGGCAGAGAGAGAGGGTGAATCCAAAGCAGGCTCCACTCTGTCAGCTCAGAGCCTGATGTGGGGCTGGAACTCATGAAACTATGAGATTGTGACCTGAGCCAAATTCACAAGTCAGATGCTCAACTGACTGAGCCACCCAGGTGCCCTGACATGAGTAGAATTTTAATACAGGAAATTAGCTTAAGTAGAATAATGCTTATTTTTGTATATTTTGGTCAAAGAAAAATCATCATTATTATTTATAGTATTGTATAAGGCTTTATTTACTTAAAACAAGTGAAAATCTAAATGAACTGATTAAAGAAGTTCTTCCCTCAATTTTTATAAGGTAAATAGAATAGAAAATAAAAGTAAACTCATTAATATCTGGGATTTCTTTTTAAAAACAACTTCCATGTATATATTAGAGTCAGAACCCATTTTGCTCACAAGCCACTGTTGTAAGCCCATCTACCACATAAATCTGTGATGTTTGATGTTCATAAAGATTTTTAGGTATCCCAAGAAGTACCTTTTTAATAATAAAAACACAGAAGCACCTTCTAATAGTGATTCTTAATGCAAAAAACCCGATAATTAACTCCTTAATGTTGACAATTTATATTCATTGTAATTTGAAGATTTATAGGTTATGTTCATTGTAATTTATGTATTTCATTTTATTTTTTGAATACTGGCCATTTCTGAGGCAAAGTTTAGTTAAATATCTAGTAAGTTAACTTAAAATCTTGTGTATACTTCCAACTGTGTTGCAGAATTCTATTCCCTGGTCTCTGGAAGCACTGGTTTTGCCAGTATATATAAAACAGAAGGCACATGGAGACAAAAATCTAATACTGAGATCATGCCCTTAAGGCACTTACAGTTTAGTTTGAAAGACAGCATGTAAGAATGAAAACTCTATTAGTATAAACATCAAATAACTGTCCTGTGAGACAATATAAGAGTAATTCTTATTGCCTAGTGATATAATATGTTAGTGTTATACAGCTTTAGATGAAGACGTCCCTGCAGGTTGAAAGTTCTGTAGATCTTGGGGAAGGGGAAAGACTTGGTCTTGATACTGAAAGTTGGATGATAGTTTAGATTTGAGGTAGGGGCAACAATTTATGCATCAGGCTAGGAGAGAATAACTTTCTAGAGGTAAAGTGAGTTGAGTAAACCTTTTTCTCTAGGATGAGAATTTTGAAACATAAGTACAGAGAAAGAATGATGGGAAATATTAATTTTTAGGACAAATATTTTTTCTAGCACTTTACAATTTATAAGGTATTTCTATGTAATTCTCATCTAATCTTAAATACTTGTGGTGTAGAATGTTTATTCTTATTTTAAAAATATAGAACTAAAGCAACTGATGATTATTATAAAATATAAATGAACAAAGTATAAATGTAAGCTTTGATGATCTAAAGAGAAAAATATAATAAAAATTAGGGTAAGATGGAGATTAGATACAAGGAAAAATGTGATAACTCTAATCTTTCATTGCAAGGAGGCAGTTTAAAGGTAAAGCACATCGCTTCAAAAGTGATGGCAAAGATTTTTTTATAATTTCTTTCTTACCTTTAGAGAGTTCTTTTATTTAGTAACCATATCCTCTGTGGAGGTTAAACTTTTACCTGACTTTCAGTAATGCCTTCCATTTATTTAAAAAATTAAAAATAATCATGATTTTTTTTTCTGAAATTATATATATACCTGCCCATCTGAAGTACTCATCTGCATAGTGTACACATTTGTAAAGATGTTCAATAAAAGTTGGCAATTATTATTTTTGGGTGATGGGATATTGGTGGTCTTGTTTAGTTTCTTCCTGGTACTTTTCACTGTATTTTTTTAAAGTTTATTTATTTATTTTGAGAGAGAGAGAGAGAGAGAGAGAGAGAGAGAGAGAGAGAGTGAGCATGTGTGCCAGGTGAAGGGCAGAGAGAGAGGGAGAGAGAGAATTCTAGGTAAGCTCTGGGTGGGCAGCCCAGAGTCTAACTCCAGGCTCAGTCCCACGAGCCACGAGATGATGACCTGAGCCAAAATTAAGAGACACTTATCTGACTGAGCCACTCAGGTACCTTTCTAAAGTAAATGTGCATCTTTTTTTCCCCTAAAACAATAAAGGCGTTATTCCTAAAATTAAAAAATTCCACACAAGTACCATTCTGACAAATACACTTTGGTCACTACTGATGTAGGTAGTGATTGTTGTACATCATAGTAGTGATGTAGGCACTACTGATTATTCCTAACCTTAATGAATGAGTGATCATTTTCACAATAATATATGATTTTTAAACTTAGGAGTTTTGAAAATTATCTTCCAGTTTTTCTCTGGCATGTAATGAAGTGGTTTACCAAAACATTTTTGTAATTAGGTTGTTACTTATTAGTATACCCAAACAAATGTGTCATAGATGTTAGTAGTTTATATTCCTGGGTAAAATAAAGGCAAATTGGAAATACCAGTCATTATAATTTATTTTATTAGCACTGCTTTCTGAGGTACAAGAAATACTGATGCATTTTGAAAAAATTTCTATCAGACAGATTGAATAGATCTGAAGGAGATCATTTGAAGACATTTATCATGTTTGTATTTATTAGTATGTCTTAATATGTATTCAGGCACTTTCTTGTGTCTCATCTTTCTTTAACCAGTGACTAATTGTGAGTATAAATTAGGTAATAAAGGACCAAAAATAGATGATTCAAAACTAAGTAATGAGTACTACCTTCATGATGATCTGCAGTGCTCTGCTGAGTTATAAAACAAATGACAGTCACTGTATCTGGAGGACTTTCCTCTGATTTCTGATAATCACTATTCATTCTCCAGCACATGCCCTCCCAGGCTCTTCAAATTGTTCAATTTTAAATGGATATTTAAAAAATAATTATTACTTACATTTTTAAAAGTAGATACTGAAATGGACACCGTTATCTTTAATATCATAAACTTGAATATTTGGGAAATGGCTGAACAGGAAATAATATAAGCATGGATTTCCATGTAATTCTTATGGAAAAGAGAGAATATAGAGAGAGGAGAGCAGAAAGTTAGGGACTGAAGGCTTATTAAAATTTGGGGGATGGATAAATACCCAGGAGTAGCATTACTCAACCTTCTGCTATTTCTATTTTTAACCTTTGGAGGAAATTCCATACTGTTTTCCATAGTAGTTGCACCAGTTTACATTCTCCAGCAACAGTGCACAAAGATTCCCTTTTCTCCACATCCTTGCTGACACTTGTTATTTCTTGTCCTTTTGATACTAGTCATTCTGACTGTTGTGAGGTGATATCTCATTGTGGTTTTGATTTGTGTCATAAATACTCTAAAGAACAAACTGGTGGTTGCTAAAGAAACTCAAGGAAAGGGGTGGGGGGTTGACAAAGTAAGTGAAGGAGATTAAGAGGCACAAACTTCCAGTTATAAAATAAATAAGTCACAGAGATGAAAAGTACAACATAAGGAATATAATCAATAGTGTTGTAATAACATATGGTGACAGATGGTGACTACACTTATCATGGTGAGCATTAAGTAACTAAATAGAATTGTTGAATCACTGTGTTGTACATCTGAAACTAAATAACACTGAATGTTAACTATACTCAAATAATAAAGTTTTAAAAAATTAAAATTAAATAAAATTTGGGGGATGGGAGAAGAAAAAATAGAGGATGAAGACAAAGGAAGTATAACAATTGCAGAGCAATCACCATTGAACGAATAACTTTATATGCTGTATCTCATTTCATGTAGTAATCCTAACCTATTTAGAATGAGGAAGTTGCAGCTCAGAAAGAAATAATTTGCCCACAGTGACCCAGTAAATGGTGGAATAATGATTCAAAGCAGGATCTACAATAAAGCTCATGCTTTTTCCTCCTCAGCAGTCCATCTCTCTAATTCAGAGATGTCCGAAGAGAACCAGAAGACAGTAATATAATAAAAGTTAAAGGAGAGCTTCAACAATAAAGTGCTCTACATTAGACGTGGCAGAGAGATCATGCCAAATGAGATCTCAAGAAAGATCACTGGAATTGGAGGGGCCTTCTAGGGCTGGCTCTAGCAGCTCAAAGAGGCAAAACCATATTCTGTGGAGTTAAGGAGACATGGTTTCTCTTTCACATAAGACTTGTGCTTTATGATGTTAGTGTTATGTCTTACTCATTTTATCCTGGTATCCATAGGGCTTAGCACAGAGTTTTGCCTGCAGTTGGCCCCAGACTATGATTTTGCAAGTACATGACTAATGCTGATTGCAGGTCAAAAAGGTCTTGATACAGTCAGTCTAAGTCCTTGGTGGATATTCAGGATCCAATGGGTCATGGTACTCTGAGAGGTGATCCACAGAAGGACTGATGATTTGAAGATGGTGGTAAATGAAAGTAACATGGACATTAAATGATGAAAACCAAAAATGGGTGGTATATGAATCATTGGGTTCTGCTTTTGGAGTCTGAGGAGAAGATTGTGCCTTCCCTCTCTCCCTTAGTCTGTCTCTTCCTGTTGAAGCTGATGTGAGTCAGTAATGCCACCTAAACCGACAATTTTAGATAAAGTAGGGTCACAGAAATTTGGGTCCGTATTAAATTGATGACAACTGTAATTTTTTCAAAACTAATTATATAGAATGTATTAATGCTAGTATTTTTTCAATAGATGAAGAAAAAAATATTTAGTATAATTCAGCACACATTTATGAATTTAAAAAGTCAATGAATATTCTTTCCTGCTTTGTTGAAGATTAGTTGGCCATACATTTGTTGATCCATTTCTGGGTTCTTTATCTTGCTGCATTGATCTCTGTGTCTGTTTTTGTGCCAGTACCCTACTGTCTTGATAATTACAGCTTTGTAATACAGCTTGAAGTTTAGAATTGTGATGCGTCCAGCTTTGGTTTTCTTTTTCAACATTACTTTGGCTACGCAGGGTCTTTTCTGGTTTCATACAAATTTTAGAATTGTTTGTTCTAGCTCTGTGGAGAATGCTTGTGTTATTTTGATAGGGATTGCATTAAATGCGTAGATTGCTTTGGGTAGTTTTGACAGTTTAGCAGTATTCTTCCAATCAATGAACATGGAATGATTTTCCATTTCTTTGTGTCTTTTTCAGTTTCTTTCATAAGTTTTCTGTAGTTTTCAGCATACAGATCTTTTACCTCTTTGGTTAGGTTTATCCTTAGGTATCTTACGGTTTTTGGCACATTGCAAATGGGCTTGATTCCTTGATTTCTCTTTCTGCTGCTTCATTATTGGTGTATAGCAATGCAACTGATTTCTGTACTTTGATTTTATATCCTGCGACTTTGCTGAATTCATGGATCAGTTCTAGAAGTTTTTTGGTGGAGTCTTTAGGGTATTCCACAAAGAATATAATGTCGTCTGTGAAGAGTGAAAGTTTGACTTCTTTCTTGCTGATTTGTATGCCTTTTATTTCTTTTTGTTCTGATCACTGAGGCCAGGACTTCCAGTACTATGCTGAACAACAGTGTGAGAGTGGACATCCCTGTCATGTTCCTGACCTTAGGGAGAAAGTTCTCAGTTTTTCCCCATTTAGGATGATTATTAGCTGTGGGTCTTTCATATATGGCCTTCATTATGTTGAGGGTTTTTTCTATCCCTACTTTCTTGAGGATTTTTATAAAGAAGGATGCTGTATTTTGTGAAATGCTTTTTCTGCATCTATTGAGAAGATCATATGGTTCTTATCCTTTCTTTTATTAATGTGATGTATCATATTGATTGATTTATAGATACTGAATCACCCCTGCAGCCCAGAAATACTCCCACTTGATCTTGATGAATAATTCTTTTAATGTATTGTTGGAATAGATTTGCTAGTATCATGAGAATTTTTGCATCCATGTTCATCAGGGAAATTTGTCTGTAATTCTCCTTTTTAGTGAAGTCTTTGTCTGGTTTTGGAATCAAGGTAATGCTGGCTTGTATAATGAGTTTGGAAGTTTTCTTCCATTTCTATTTTTGGAACAGCTTCAAAGAATAAGTATTAACTTTTCCTTAAATGTTTAGTAGAATTCCCCTGGGAAGGCATCCAGCCTTGGGCTCTTGCTCTTGTTTGTTGGAATATATATATATGTATATATTATGAATATATATGAATGATATGTGAATATATGATATGATATATATGAATGAATGGTATCAAGTTTGCATTCATTATATATATATAATATTATGAATGCAAACTTGATACCTCTGGTGTGAATGCTTCCTTTCTATCTTGTTTTGGTAAATTTTAGTGTGCTTTTCTGTTTAGGAGGACAGATCTCCCATCCTAGAATTAGATGATCCTCATTTGAGATAGGGTGACTTTTTTTTATTTTATTTTTTGTTTTTTAAATTTACATCTAAATTAGTTGGCATATAATGCAACAATGATTTCAGGAGTAGATTCCTTAGTGCCCCTTAAACATTTAGCGCATTCCCCTCCCACAACCCCTCCAGTAACCTTCAGTTTGTACTCCATATTTATGAGTCTCTTCTGTTTTGTCCCCCTCTCTGTTTTTATATTATTTTTGTTTCCCTTCCCTTATGTTCATCTGTTTTATCTCTTTAAGTCCTCATATGAGTGAACTCATATGATTTTTGTCTTTCTCTGACTGACTAATTTCACTTAGCATAATACCCTCCAGTTCCATCCACAGACTTGCAAATGGCAAGATTTCATTCTTTTTGATTGCCGAGTAATACTCCAATGTATATATACACCACATCTTCTTTATCCATTCATCCATTGATGGACATTTGGGCTCTTTTCATACTCTGGCTATTGTTGATAGTACTGCTATAAACATGGGGTGCATGTGTCCCTTCAAAACAGCACACCTGTATCCTGTGGATAAATGCCTAGTAGTGCAGTTGCTGGGCTGTAGGGTAGTTCTATTTTTAATTTTTTGAGGAACCTCCATACTATTTTTCAGAGTGGCTGGACCAGCTTGCATTCCCACCAACAATGCAAAAGGTCCTCTTTCTCTGCATCCTCGCCAACATCTGTTGTTGCCCGAGTTGTCAATGTTAGCCATTCTGACGGGTGTGAGGTGGTATTTCATTGTGGTTTTGATTTGTCTGTCCCTGATGATGAGTGATGAGCATTTTTTCATGTGTCAGTTGGCCATCTGGATGTCTTCTTTGGAGAAGTGTCAATTCATGTCTGTTGCCCATTTCTTCACAGGATTATTTGTTTTTTGGGGGGTGTTGAGTTTGATAAGTTCTTTATAGATTTTGGATACTAACCCTTTATCTGATATGTTGTTTGCAAATATCTTCTCCCATTCTGTCGGTTGCCTTTTAGTTTTGCAGATTGTTTCCTTTGCTGTACAGATTTTTTTTATTTTGATGAAGTCCCGGTAGTTCATTTTTGCTTTTGTTTCCCTTGCCTCCAGATATGTGTTGAGTAAGAGGTTGCTGCAGCCAAGATCAAAGAGGTTTTTGCTTGCTTTCTTCTTGAGGATTTTGATGGCTTCCTGTCTTACATTTAGGTCTTTCATCCATTTTGAGTTTATTTTTGTGTATGGGGTAAGAAAGTGGTCCAGTTTCATTCTTCTGCATGTTGCTGTCCAGTTTTCCCAGCACCACTTGCTGAAGAGACTGTCTTGATTCCACTGGATATTCTTTCCTGCTTTGTCAACGATTAGTTGGCCATGTGTTTGTGGGTCCACTTCTGGGTTCTCTATTCTGTTCCATTGATCTGAGTGTCTGTTCTTGTGCCAGTACCATACTGTCTTGATGATTACAGCTTTGTAGTATAGCTTGAAGTCTGGGATTGTGATGTTTCCTGCTTTGGTTTTCTTTTTCAAGATCACTTTGGCTATTCAGGGTCTTTTTGGTTCCATACAAATTTTAGGATTATTTGTTCCAGCTCTATAAAGAATGCTGGTGTTACTGTGATAGAGATTACATTCAATATGTAGATTGCTTTTAGTAGTATCGACATTTTAACAGTAATTGTACTTCCTATCCAGGAGCATGGAATCGTTTTCCATTTTTTTGTGTCTTCTTCAGTTTTTTTCATAAGCTTTCTATAGTTTTCAGTGTATAGATTTTTCACCTCTTTGGTTAGATTTATTCCTAGGTATTTTATGGTTTTTGGTACAACTGTAAATGGGATTGATTCCCTGATTTCTCTTTCTGTTGCTTCATTGTTGGTGTATAGGAATGCAACTGATTTCTGTGCATTGATTTTATATCCTGCAACTTCGCTGAATTCATGAATCAGTTCTAGCAGTTTTTTGGTGGAATCTTTTGGGTTTTCCATATAGAGTATCATGTCATCTGCAAAGAGTGAAAGTTTGATCTCCTCCTGGCCGATTTGGATGCCTTTTATTTCTTTGTGATGTCTGAATACTGCGGCTAAGACTTCCAATACTATGTTGAATAACAGTGGCGAGAGTGGACATCCGTGTCTTGTTCCTGACCTTACAGGGAAAGCTCTCAGTTTTTCCCCATTGAGGATGATATTAGCGTTGGGTCATTCATATGTGGCTTTAATGATCTCGAGGTATGCTCCTTTTATCCCTACTCTCTTGAGGGTTTTTTATCAAAAAAGGATACTGTATTTTGTCAAAAGCTTTCTCTGCATCTATTTAGAGGATCATATGGTTCTTGTCCTTTCTTTTATTGATGTGTTGAATCATGTTAATTGGTTTGTGGATATTGAACCAGCTCTGCATCCCAGGTATAAATCCTGCTTGGTCGTGGTGAATAATTTTTTTAATGTATTGTTGGATCCGGTTGGCTAATATCTTGTTGAGGATTTTTGCATCCATGTTCATCAGGGAAATTGGTCTATAGTTCTCCTTTTTAGTGTGGTCACTGTCTGGTTTTGGAATCAAGGTAATGCTGGCTTCATAGAAAGAGTTTGAACGTTTTCCTTCCATTTCTATTTTTTGGAACAGTTTGAAGAGAATAGGTGGTAACTCTTCCTTAAATGTTTGGTAGAATTCCCCTGGAAAGTCATCTGGCCCTGGACTCCTGTTTTTTGAGAGAGTTTTGATTACTAATTTGATTTCCTTACTGGTTATGGGTCTGTTCAAATTTTCTATTTCTTCCTGTTTCAGTTTTGGTAGTGTATATGTCTAGGAATTTGTCCATTTCTTCCAGATTACCCATTTTATTGGCATATAATTGCCCATAATTTTCTCTTATTATTGTTTTTATTTCTGTTGTGTTGGTTGTGATCTCTCCTCTTTCATTCTGGATTTTATTTATTTGGGTCCTTTCCTTTTTCTTTTTGATCAAACTGGCTATTGGTTTATCAGTTTGTTAATTGTTTCAAAGAACAAGATTCTGGTTTCATTGATCTGTTCTCCAGTTTTTTCGGTTTTGATAGCATTAATTTCTGCTCTAAAATTTATTATCCTGTCTTCTGCTGGTTTGGGGTTTTATTTGCTGTTCTTTTTCCAGCTTCTTAAGGCATAAGGCTAGGTTGTGTATCTGAGATCTTTCTTTCTTCTTTCGGAAGGCCTGGATTGCTATATACTTTCCTCTTATGACCACCTTTGCTGCATCCCAGAGGTTTTGGGTTGTGGTGTTATCATGTTAATTGGCTTCCATATGCTTTTTAATTTCCTCTTTAACTTCTTGGTTAGCTCATTCATTTCTTAGTAGGATGTTCTTCAGTTTCCAAGTATTTGTTACCTTTCCAAATTTTTTCTTGTGGTTGATTTCGAGTTTCATAGTGTTGTAGTCTGAAAATATGCACGGTATGATGGTATGATCTCGATCTTTTTGTACTTACTTAGGGCTGATTTGTGTCCAAGTATGTGGTCTATTCTGAAGAACATTCCATGTGCACTGGAGAAGAATGTATATTCTACTGCTTTAGGATGAAATGTTCTGAATATATCTATTAAGTCCATCTGGTCCAGTTTGTCATTCAAAGCCATTGTTTCCTTGTTGATTTTTTGATTAGATGGTCTGTCCATTGCTATGAGTGGGGTGTTGAAGTCTCCTACTGTTATGGTATTACTATCGATGAGTTTATTTACATTTGTGATTAATTGATTTATACATTTGGGTGCCACCACATTTGGCACATAAATGTTTACAATTGTTAGGTCTTCTTGGTGGATAGACCCCTTGATTAGGATATAATGCCCTTCTGCATCTCTTGATACAGTCTTTATTTTAAAGTCTAGATTGTCTGATATAAGTATGGCTACTCCAGCTTTCTTTTGTTGACCATTAGCATAATAGATGGTTCTCCATCCCCTTACTTTCAAAATGAAGGTGTCTTTAAGTCTAAAGTGGGTCTCTTGTAAACAGCATATAGATGGATCTTGTTTTCTTATCCATTCTGTTACCCTATATCTTTTTATTGGAGCATTGAGTCCATTGACATTTAGAGTGAGTACTGAAAGATATGAACTTATTGCCATTATGATACTTGTAGAGTTGGAGTTTCTGGTGGTATTCTCTGGTCCTTTCTAATCTTTGTTGCTTTTGGTGTGTGTGTGTATATATATATATATATATATATATATATATTCATATATATATTCATCTTTTCTCCCCTCAGAGAGTCCCCCTTAAAATTTTTTACAGGGTGGTTTAGTGGTCACAAAGTCCTTTAATTTTTGTCTGGGAAACTTTTTATCTCTCCTTCTATTTTGAATGACAACCTTGCTGGATAAAGAATTCTTGACTGCATGTTTTTCTGATTCAGCACATTGAATATATCCTGCCACTCCTTTCTGGCCTGCCAATTTTCTGTGGATAGGTCTGCTGCAAACCTGATCTGTCTTCCCTTGTAGGTTAGGGACTTTTTTTCCCTTGCTGCTTTCATGATTCTCTCTTTGCCTGAGTATTTCGTGAATTTGACTATGATATGCCTTGTTGATGTTCGGTTTTTGTTGAATCTAATGGGGGGGGGTCTTCTGTACTTCCTGGATTTTGATGTCTGTGTCTTTCTGCAGGTTAGGAAAGTAAGCTACGATTTGCTCACATAACCCCTCTACCCCTATTTCTCTCTCTTCCTCTTCTGGGACCCCTATGATTCTGATGTTGTTCCTTGTTAATGAGTCACTGATTTCTCCAATTCTTAAATCGTGCTCTTTTGCCTTAATCTCTCCCTTTTTTTCTGCTTCATTATTCTCTATGAGTTTGTCTTCTATATCGCTGATTCTCTATTCTGCCTCATCCATCCTTGCTACTGCTGCATCTATCTGTGATCGCAGCTCAGTTATAGCATTTTTAATTTCATTCTGGCTATTTTTTACTTCTTTTATCTCTGCAGAAAGGGATTCTACTCTATTTTCGACTCCAGCTAGTATTCTTATTATCATGATTCTAAATTCTTGTTCAGACGTCTTGCTTGTACCTGTGTTGGTTAAATCCCTGGCTGTCGTTTCTTCGTGCTCTTTCTTTTGGGGTGAATTCCTTCATTTTGTCATTTTGAAGGGAGAAAAGGAACTAATGAGGTAGAAAAATTGAAATTAAATTAAAATTAAAAAATATTAAAATTCAAAATTAAACACACATACACACACACACACACACACACACACACACACACAAATCAAATAGATGATGCTAGATCCTAGGTGTTTTTTGGCCTGGGTGTTGAAAATGGTTTGACAGATTAGAGCAAAAAAAAGCAGGGGGAGAGGAAAAATAAAAATGAAATTGTTTGAGAATTTGAAAAAATGAATACACTGAAGTAGACTAAAATGAGATGATGGGGTAAAATAGAATTTCAAAAAATATACACAAAATTTAAAGAATATAGTAGAAAAAATTAAAGAAATATATTTTTAATAAAAATTAAAAATAATAGGATTTTTTTCTTTTTCTGTATTCAAGAAAAAAGAAAAACGAAAAAGGGAAAAAAAGATCAAAAAATGAAAAAAAAAGGAAATAGTTTGAAAATTTGAGAAAGTGAATACACTAGTAGACTAAAATATAATGGTGGAAGTAAAATAGGATTTGAAAAAATTCACATAAAAGCAAAAAGTATAGTAAAAAATTAAATAAAAATATTTTAAATAGAAATTGAAAGTAAAAATGACGTTTTTCTCTTTCTGCATTTGAGAAAAAGAAAGTAAACAAAAAAGAGAAAAAAAGGAAATTGAAAATTTGAAAAGGTGAATACACTGAAGTTTACTTTTATGAAAGTAAAATAGAATTTGAAAAAATTTACACAAAAGTAAAAAGTATAGTAATAAAAATTAAAGAAAAATATTTTTAATAAAAATTGGAAGAAAAATGAATATTTTCTCTTTCTGTATTCAAGAAAAAGAAAAGAAGTATAAAAGAGAAAAAGGAAGAAAAAAAAGAAAATTGGATAGATGAACCTGTTAACAGATTGAAGTAGGACTGAAATTACTTTTTTTCCCCTAGAAGTCAGTGTATGTAGTGCTTTATAGTCCATAAACTAAGCCAGCAGTGAGACTTGTGTTCTTGAAGAGTGAGGTTGGCCCAGATGGGCGGGGTTCAGTGTAATAACTCCGCTCTCCACTAGATGGCGCTGCTAGCCTACTGGGGTGGATTGTTGTGGTGCTTGTAGGTGCATATGCGCATGATCGGGAGCGGTGAAAATAGTGCCACGCAGCTACCCAGTCTGTTCTTCCAGATTAGCAATCCTGCACCCATCCTCTGTCTTCAGCTTTTGTCTATTCCCTGCTTTTTTACTCTCTGTGACCAGGCCCCAGGCAGTACCTCTGTCCTGAGTTTTGTCTCAGATGCCGCTGTTTTCCCCGGCCCCTTACTTCTGAGGAACTGCAGCTTTGACCCGTTCTGCCCCTCTGGGAGGATCTCACCGAGCAATGGCTGAATGAGCAATGGCCAAATGAGCAATGGCTGAATGTCGGCTGCACCCAGGAACGCTCACTGGACCCTGCTGCTGCCAGTGGCTTGAGACTGCGGCCAGGTGCCAGCCTGCCCTAGAAAAAGCTCACGAGATAGTGTAGCAGCAGTGTTTCAGGGATTATGGAAAATCACAACCCACATCTGGTACCAGGCTTCACACTTAACGACCTTGTTCCAGCACCAGTAAATGTGGCTGTTTTCTGGGGTTTGCTGGGACCAGGTGGCTTCAGCAGTCTCTACCAAATGTCCTTCCAGCAGTGGAACTGCTTTTCCCTTTGTGGCCCGAGAACCTCCCGGACCCCACTCTGTTGCTGGGGATTCGCCCTTCCCACCGGAGCACCGCCAAGTATCCAGCTGCAGAGTTGCAGCCTTTGCACTCCCCTTGTTTACACTCTTAATGGAATTTAAACCCTCTCCTTTTTCCTTTCTCCCTTTTTTGTTTAGTTTCTGTGGCTGTTTCCAATTTTCTGCTTTCTCTCCAGCTGCTTTTGGGGAGGGGTGTTTTTCCCATATTCTCCCCCCCTCCCCAGTCTCCATCCTTTCTTCACTCACCTGTTGGGAGATTTTTGATTACTGATTTAATTTCTCTACTGGTTATGGGTCTATTCAAATTTTCTATTTCCCCGTTCCAGTGTTGGGAGTTTATATGTTTCTAGAAATTTGTCCATTTCTTCCAGATTGCCCAATTTGTTTGCATATAATTGCTCATAATATTTTCTTATTGTTTGTATTTCTGTAGTGTTGTTTGTGATCACTCCTCTTTCGTTTATGATTTTATTTATTTGGGTCCTTTCCTTTTTCTTTGATAAACCTGGCTAGGGGTTTATCAATTTTGTTAATTTTTTCAAAGAATCACTGCTAGTTTCATTGATCTGTCCTACTGTTTTTTTCCTCCTTATAACATTGATTTCTGCTGTAATCTTTATTATTTCCCTTCTTTTACTGGAAGGGCTTTATTTGCTGTTTTGGCTTTATTTGCTTTTGTTTTTCCAACTTCTTTAGGTTTAAGGTTAGGTTGTATATTTCAAACCTTCCTTCTTTAGGGAGGCCTGGATTGCTATATATTTCCCTCTGATGACTGCCTTTGCTGCATCCCAAAGGTTTTGGACTGTCGTATTTTCATTTTCATTGGCTTCCATATACTTTTTAATTTCCTCTGTAATATCTTGGTCAACCCATTCTTTCTTTAGTAGGATGTTCTTTAACTTCTGAGTATTTGTAATGTTTCCAAATTTTTTCTTGTGTTTGATTTCAAGTTTCATAGCATGTGGTCTGACAATACACATTATATGATCTCAATCTTTTTGTACTTTTTGAGAGCTGATTTGTGACACAGTATGTGATCTGTCCTGGAGAATGTTCCATGTGCACTCAAGAAGAATGTGTATTCTGCTGCTTTAGGAAAAAAGACAACATATGGTGTTGGGGAAACTAGACAGCAACATGCAGAAGAATGAACCTTGAACACTTTCTTACCCATACACAAAAATAAATTTAACATGGATGAAAGACCTAAATGTAAGGCAGGAAACCAACAAAGTCCTAGAGGAGAAAAGAGATAGCAACCTCTTTGTTCTTGGCCACAGCAACTTCTTTCTAGACATGTCTCCAGAGGCAAGGGAAAGAAAAGCAAAAATGAACTACTGGGAGACTTCATCAGGATTAAAAAGCTTCTGCACAGCAAAGAAAACAATCAACAAATCTAAAAGTCAACCTATGGAATGGGAGAAGATATTTGCAAATCACATATTGGATAAAGGGCTAGTATCCAAAATATATAAAGAACTTATCAAACTCAACACCCCAAAAACAAATAATCCAGTGAAGAAATGAGAAGAAGACATGAACAGATACTTTTCCAAAGAAGACATCTGGATGGCTAACAGACACATGAAAAGATGCACAACATCACTCATCATCAGAGAAATACAAATAGAAAAACTACAATGAGATACCACCTTACATCTGTCAGAATGGCTAAAATTAACAACACAGGAAACAACAGGTGTTGGTGAGGCTGTGGGGAAAGGGGAGCCCTTTTGCACTCTTGGTAGGAATGCAAACTGGTGCAGCCACTCTGGAAAACAGTATGGAAGTTCCATAAAAAATTAAAAATAGAACTACCCTATAACCTACCAATTGCATACTAGGTATTTATCCAAAGGATACAAAAATGTTGATTCAAAGGGACACGTGCACCCCAATGTTTACAGTGGCACTATCAACAATAGCCAAATTATGGAAAGAGCCCAAATGTCCATTGATTGTTGAATGGATAAAGAAGATGTGATTTGTACGTACAATGGAATGTTACTCTGTTATGGAAAAGAATGAGATCTTGCCATTTACTATGATGTGGATGGAACTAGAGTGTATTATGCCAAGTGAAATAAGTCTGTCAGAGAAAGACAAATATCATATAATTTCACTCATATGTGGAATTTAAGAAACAAAACAGATGAACCTAGGGGAAGGGAAGCAAAAATAAGATAAAAACAGAGGAAGGCAAACCATAAGACACTCTTTTTTTTTTTTTTTAATTTTTTTTTTCAACGTTTATTTATTTTGCGACAGAGAGAGACAGAGCATGAACGGGGAAGGGGCAGAGAGAGAGGGAGACACAGAATCAGAAACAGGCTCCAGGCTCTGAGCCATCAGCCCAGAGCCTGACGTGGGGCTCGAACTCGCGGACGGCAAGATCGTGACCTGGCTGAAGTCGGACGCTTAACCGACTGCACCACCCAGGCGCCCCAACACTCTTAAATACAGAGAAGAAACTAGAATCACAAGTAAGATAAAATTTGGGTAAAATTTTTAAAGTTGCTTGTAAGAATATTTCATTGTATGTATACACACATACACACACACACACACACACACACACACACACACAATGTGTGGTATATATCACAGCTTCTTCATCCCCTGGAATATTACTCAGCCAATAAAAAGGAATAAAATCTGGCCATTTACAATGACATGGATGGAGCTAGAAAGTATTATTCTAAGTGAAAGAGGTCAAAGGCAAACACCATATGAGTTCACTCATATGTGGAATTTCACAAAACAGATGAACAAAGGGGAAAAAAAGAGAGGCAAACTAGAAGACAGACTCTTAACTATAGAGAACAAACTGAGGGTTGCTGGAGGGAAAGTGGGCAGAGGTATGGGTTAAATGGTGATGGGAATTAACAAGGGCACTTGTTATAAAGAGCAGTGGGTGTTATATAAGTGATGAATTGCTAAATTCTATACCTGAAACTAATATTACACTGCATGTTAACCAAGTGGAATTTAAATACAAACTTGAAAAACAAAATAAAATAAAATTGCTTGTAGGAGTAAATGTTTATTAATATAGTCATAAAAAAATAGACGTGGAAAAATATTTCTCTCAATTTTGACTGAAAATAGAGTTGTTAAGATTTTGGCCATTAGATTTTGTTCTGGTTGGTGTTTAAAATAAAAAAGAATACTTTTATTAATCTCATTTAGAAAACTTATAATGAGATACAGGTGTCATTTAGCAATTCCATTTTTTATCAGGTGACAATTTTTGATTTAGAGATTATTGTAATATAGTATCATTTTCTCTGTAAAATATCATGTTAGCCATAGGAAATAAAGAAACTCATTTGAGATACATAGATGCTTTTTTATGTAAAATACTCTAACATTCAGTTTTTATGGCATATGGAAATACTCTTTCAGAACAGAATATAAAACATTATGAAAAATCCACTTAATAACATGAAAGTATATACTGAAAATTACCAGTGTCTTCTTGGTATTGCTACCTACCCAGATTTGATAGAAAGGTAATTCATAGAGATTATATTTGTGCACTTTCAAATTTGACTTGATTTAGAATATTATCAAAGGGGGAGGTTGAATAAAAAAAAAACAAAGAACACCAATTTGTGGCACAAATCTACATAATAACATTATTTTTTAAAAATTTTTTTACCATTCATTCATTTTTGAGGGACAGAGTGTGAGCAGGGGAGAAGCAGAGAGAGAGGGAGACACAGAATTCGAAGCAGGCTCCAGGCTCTGAGCTGTCAGCACAGTGCTGGATGCGGGGCTCAAACTCACTGACCAAAGATCACGACCTGAGCTGAAGTCGAAAGCTTAACCAGCTGAGCCACCCAGGTGCCCCTCTAAATAATAACATTATAAAACAAGATTAATAAACAGCTTCATTTAATGTCAGGTTTTGATGCAACACTGAAAACACTGCTTTGGTTTTAAAGTAAGTTATTGAATCTGGGCAACAAGGAAATGAATAAGATTATTAACGTTGTAACAAAGCCCAGAAATGAAATATCATTTGGAAAACAGCAAGCTGGTTAAAGGCCAAGGAGAGAAAAAAAATAAGAAACACAAATGTTCCAGCAGAGCCTTGGTTTGAAAATGAATAAAAGAGGTAAATATATTCCATTTAAATGTTATCTCATACTTATTAGACCTTCATTTCTAAAAAACAAATGACAAAACAGGATCTGGATTTTTATAGAATGGGAGTAGGAGCTATTGCTCCCTTTCCATTTTAAGTATAAGTATGTTTTTTCTTGATACCTCAATCTGGAACTGTTTCTTTTTGCATTAAAAGTTTAGGTAGACCATTCTGAAACAACAGATTACACCAAAGAGAAACTGAAACAGATAAATGTCTTTTAGGACCTGAGGTATCATATATCCAAAAATACCAATCTTCTACTTTGATGTAGACCAAAAAGCTCCTTACTTTCCTTTCAAAAGTAGCAGGGCAGAGAGCTTTCATGGGTTGGAAGTGCATAGTAAATAAAGTTCAAAACTCAAATCTTGGACAACCTTACTTCCCAATATGGCAAAAATAAAATATGTTGTTTTGTAACATAAATTATATTAGTTATAGAAAACATCCTATACCAAAAAGCATTATCTTTTTAATAATGTAAATTCCCAATGAGCAAAAGACATTAGTAAAAAATGAATTCACCAGTGTTAAAATGCTCTGAACCTGATATAAGAGGTAGAATCTGAATGGGACCTATGGTGAAAGATGACCTTCTTAGCTTACCAAGTGTTTTAAGTGTCACTGATTATTTTTCCCTTCCTAACTCTCTAAACAATTTCTGCTTTTCTGTGTTGTTTGCTAAATTTTTAGCATTATTTACTTTCACTTCAATCAGTTGAAGACGGTACAATCCAGTGTCTTCTTTGGTGAGTCACTAACTAGTTTTTGTGTTTTTCAACCTAAGATTCCTGTTCTTCTGCCATTTGCTTGCCTGGCAGCTTTGTACTCAGTTTGATTTAGTTAGAAGGACATTTAACATTGGCTGATTTGGATTGCATGAAATAAGATAGTCAACAGGTGGAAGCCAAATCAGGCCACACATATTTAATACTGCAGTGCTCTGTGGTGCATGTAGCTGTTTTGAAAGTTGCCAAATGAGCCACACAGCCTACATGCAGCAGACTGGGTATGGTCTAAAATGGCCTGAACCATCCAAATTTTCTGGCTTTTTTCCTCTTCTTGGATTATACCAAAACAATTTCCTTCAGCATTGAAGCATCTGGCTAGCTCTTATAGTTTCTTTTTTATGTTTAACTAAGGGAAAAATTGATTCAGGGCAGGGAAAAGGTAGGGCTCACCCAAAAATTTGTGCTAAGGATAAAGCTCAGTGGCACTAAAATGCCCAAGTCTGTTTGTGTGGATCTAGGGTGAGCACAATAACTGTATATAATTATGTTCAGAAGGTAGAAAAATTGGAATATATATCTCTCTAATCTGAGTAGTAGCTAAGTTGTATTTCTGCTTCATTCATACCATGAATTTAATTGTGTAATTCTAACTTTAAATATGTAATATAAGTAATAAGTTTTCCTTTGTAGAGGAACAAAAAATTCATTCTCTTACCTCTTAGGCAGTTAGCTCATGTTTCTAGTGATTGAATTTAAGAGTTATTTCTTAATTACATGCTACTATTTTATTCATCCCCAAATCGAAAAGTGATTAGGCATCTCAATTAGCCAGCTGGATTAAGAACAAGCCATTTTTGTGACATGAAATTTTAGGCTAAATGTGAAAATTATTGATTTGCTTTCGGTTATGCCACTTTACCATTGATTTTATCTGAATATAGGGCTTTTACTTAGTGATATTTGAAATAATTATTCACTGTAATACCCTATAGATAGGAAAACCATCCAAAATTATAGTGCATAAAAAAAAATAAACCACCTCCACTTAGTTTTGTTGAAGGAAACAGTCAACAAAACTTAATGGAGATGCTTTATTTATTTTTTTGTGCAGTGTAAGGTTGGATGATTTTCCTATCTATAGAGTATGACAGTAAAGAATTATTTCAGATATCACTAAGTAAAGGCCCTATATTCAGATAGGAAACAGTCAACAAAACTAAAAGACAACCTACAGAATGGGAGAAGATATTAGCAAATGACATGTTGGATAAAGGGTTAGTATCCAAGATATATAAAGAACTGATATAACTCAACTCCCAAAAAACAAATAATCCAATTTAAAAATGGGCAGAAGACATGATGAGACATTTTTTCAAAGAAGACGTACAAATGGCCAACAGACACACGGAAAGATGCTCAACATCACTCATCATCAGGGAAATACATACCAAACTACAACGAGGTGTGACCTCACACCTGTCAGAATGGCTAAAATCAACAACACGAGAAACAACAGGTGTTGGTGAGGATTTAGAGAAAGGTGAACCCTCTTGCATTGTTGATGGGAATGGAAACTGGTACAGCCACTCTGGAAAACTGTATAGAGGTTCCTCAAAAAGTTAAAAGTAGAACTCCCCTACAATCCAGCAATTGCACTACTAGATATTTACCCAAAGAATATGAAATACTAATTCAAAGGGATATATGCACCCCAATGTTTATAGCAACATTATCTATAGTAGCCAAACTATGGAAACAGCCCAAGTGTCCATTGACTGATGAATGGATAAAGAAATTATGGTATAATGGAATGTTAATTAGCCATAAAATAAGAATGACATCTTCCCATTTGCAATGTTGTGGGTGGAGCTAGAGAGTACTATGGTAAGTGAAATAACTCAGTCAGAAGAAGAGAAATACTATATGATTTCACTCATATGTGGAACTTAGGAAATAAAACAAAAGAGCATAGGGAGAAAAAAAGAGAAAGGCAAATCAAGAAACAGATTCTTAACTATAGAGAACAAACTGATGGTTACCAGAAGGGAGGTGGGTGGGGGATGGATGAAATAGGTGATGGGGATTAAGTTGTGCACTTGCTCTGGTGAGCACTGGCTATTGTATCGAAGTGTTGAATCACTATATTGTACACCTGAAACTAATATTAAATTCTATGTGAATTAACTGGAATTCAAATAAAAAAGTAAGTCATCTCCATAATCATGTTTGTAGATCTATTATCACCTGTATGGTAAATTCTGCTGATTTTAGTAACATGAAGAACCACATCCATTTCTCCTCTCAGGTGGCAGGTGTCTCCTCACTTTCCCTATCTCTGATTTTAATTCCCTCCTAGCTGCTTATCTCTCCTAATCTTTAACCTTCCTTTAGTTATACTTGCCAAGTATTTGGGTTTTTTTTTTTGCCTGAACTTAAGTCCTTTAGTGAACTAACAGTCATCAGAAATAGTCACCATCAGAATATTACATGTGTAATAACTGATCGAATCCCTTATTATGATTGACTCAGTCCATTTGATTTAAAGTATATAAGTTTTTATGATAACTGTAAGCACAACCCTAGCTATTAAAATTACATTTTTATAAGTTTTTACTTTTTTATTTTGAGAGAGAGGGAGTGGAGGAGGGGCAGAGAGAGGGAGAGAGAGAATCCCAAGCAGTCTCAGTTCTGTCAGCATGGAGCCCAGTGCAGGCCTCAAACCCATGAACTGTGAGATCATGACTTGAGCCGAAATCAAGAGTTGGACGCTTAACTGACTGAGCCACCCAGGCACCCCTAAAATTATTTCTTATGTACAATACAACTTTACTTATCCAAAAATACCCTTCCAACAACATAGACCATCTGGAGAAACAAACTAAAAACAAAACAAGCAAACAAAAAAACACACCTCCATGGAAAATAAATACAAGCATTGTATACTTCAGTGATCCCTGATAGTTCTTTTGTTCTGCGATAGATATAGCAACCTTGGTTTGTTAGAAGTCGTTTACTGTCTTCTTCTTACCTAGAAGCCTAAGGTAATGTACCTGTATACATGTACTGTCAGAATAACATTGTAGGAGTGGTTTAGCTACATATATCCACTAAATCATTTTAGCCTTTTACTCTAGCAAAGAAGCATAGTAAGCCATACTAGGGAACTGCACTCTACATCAGAGATCTGTAAGCAGTAGAAGAGAATTAAAACAGAAGGTATACTATAACATAGAAAGCAACAAAGCTGACTTGGCCATTAAAGGAAGATAGATATCTGGATGTATATTTTTGCCAATTAGTTACCCTAAATTACCCTTTGAACATACAGAAAAAAATACTGGGTAAAACATTTATATACATATATATTTAAATACATTGATGAATTGGCAAAAAACAAAAAACAAAAAAACAAATCCAAAAACAAAGTAAACCACATATCATAAAAGTAAGTGTGAGCACTAGGTTTTGTTCTGAGGATTTCTGCTGAATCCTGAAATATTGGGTTTCCATTTTGACAGCTTCTTGGGAGATGGGAATATTAGTTAAACTGAGGATCCACCGTATGGTAGGAAATCTAATACGTAGGATACCCCTACTGAAAGCTGAGATGTGCAGGAGTGAAAAAAAGAAGGAAACACCGAGAAAATTTGCCTGTATTAACACTAATGCTAAGTAAGTAAGTGAAGAGTAAGTAACAACTTCCTTGAGAATTTGCAAGTATAAACTAGCCCTCTATTGGTTTGAAAAAGCCTCAAGTGGAGAGTTTAACCTAGAATGTTTCCAGCTGGAAACAGTCCCAGATGACTGGCAGACACAAATGAAAGTCATTTGGAGAAATTCTACTTCAGTCTAGGCCTCAACCTATTCCACTGATAGAACACCAAAGAACATGAACCTTCATGGTTAAAAAATCACAAAATGTCCAAGGAGACAAGACATCATAAGTAAGAATCAACCAAAACAATGTATTTCCAAAACTATAAACATTGGAATTATCAGAGTATACAACTACATTTAATATGATTAAAAAACCAAAAGCTTGAAAACTTAATAGGTCACAAGTGGATTTGAAAAATAACTAAATAGAAATTCTAGAAATTAATAACATAATAATTAAAATAAAAAACTCAATGAAAATATTAATCATCAGATTAGATGTAGTAGAAGAGTGAATTGATAAAGTAATTTCTGAAGAAATTATCCCAAATATACTTTAGAGAAATGACAATTATGATAAAGAAGTCAATAGCTGTGGAGAATGGAGAGAGAAGGTCTAATATACTTTTAATCAGAGTTCTAGGGGGAGATTAGAGAGTCAATGAGGAAGAGAGAGACTAAAAAGAATTCCTGAGAATTATTGAAAGGCACTAATTCTCAGATCAAGAAAGCCAAATAAATGACAAGATTAAACTAAGAATTTCTGTTCATCAAAAATCACCATAAAGTGAAAGGATAGTTTTGGGTCCATTTCTGGATTTTCTCCTCTGTTACATTGATCCATGTGTCTGTTTTTGTGCCAGTGCCATAGGGTTTTGATTACTATAGGTTTGTAATATAACTTGAAATATGAAATTGTGATACCTCCAGTTTTTCTTTTTCAAGTCTGCTTTGGCTATTTGGGGTCTTTTGTGTATCTGTACAAATTTTAGGAGTGTTTGTTCTAGTTCTGTGAAAAATGCTGTTAGTATTTTGATAGGGATTACTTTAAATCTCTAGATTGCTTTGAATAGTGCCCTTTTAACAACAGTTGTTCTTTTAACCCTTGACCCATTTCTTTGGGTCATGTCCAGTTTCTTTCATCAGTGTTTTATAGTTTTCAGAGTGTAGGTTTTTGCCCCTTTGGTTAAGTTTATTTCTAGTTATTTTATTATTTTTGGTGCAATTGTAAATGGGATTGCTCTTGGTGTAGACAAGGTAGGTAAAGTTTGCACATTCCTTCAGGTGGCTGTGTGTTTATGCTAGGAGGCAGGGGAGAGGAGGTAACATTTGCTAGCTCCTTTATCCCTGGAGGAGTCCCTCTGTGAACCCTGCCCCTCCAGGATGTGCTCTTAGATGAGTAAATAATTCTCCCTCCTATATGTCCAGACATTTTTCAAAGTTGTGCTTCTTCACTGTATGTCTTTGGGCTGTTTGTCATGCTGTCTCTTTAAAAGTAGGGACTTGGCTTCCTGTCACCCTCTAGTCTCTCCCAGAATGGAGGCCACTGATTTTTAAAATTCCAGGCTTGGGGCACCTGGGTGGCTCAGTCAGTTAAGCGTCCAGATTCTTGATTTTGGCTAAGGACATGATCTCATGGGTCATGGGATTAAGCCCCAGTTGGGCTCTGTGCTGATGGCACAGAACCTGCCTGGGATTCTCTCTCCCTCTGTCTCTCTGCATGCCTCCCCCGCCAGATACATAAACCTTAAAATTAAATTAAATTAAAGTTTCAGGCTTTAAGTCCCGTGGGTTGTAAGAACTGATGAAATTGAGCCCCTCTGGCTTTCAAAGCCAAATGTTATGGAGATTCATCTTCCCTGTGCAGACTCCCCTATGTGATACTCTCTTTCTCTCCCTTCTCTGTGTCCCTGACTCTCCTCCCCCAGTGGATGGCCAAGGTCTGTTTAGCTGCCCACCCAGTCTCTGTCCTTCCTCCCCTCTTTGATGTGTCCTCTTCTCTACCTTTGTGGAGTTTGTTCTGCCAGCCTTTTGGTCATTTTCTGGGTTATTTATGCTGATGTGAGTGTTATCCTGTTGTATCCATGTGAAGAGGAGGGCTTAGGCTCTTCTTACTTTGCCATCTTCCCAGCCTTCTGGATTCATGGGCTTTTAAAATACCCATCTGAGATAATTGCTTTCAATATATTGTACTTTTTCCTCTGAATATTTCTATGGCATTGAGTATTATGGTTTAATTCAGCACCATGAATTATAGATGCTTAAATGATATTACTATATTAATTCATTTAAACTTCAAGTGAATAAGGAAGAGAAGGAAGAAACTTAATCTCGCATTGGTACCTAAAATTTCTGGGAGCATATAGACTTGATTCTTAAATGTTCCATATTTGATGATGCTATTTTTGACTTATTCCTTCATCTCTCCCCAAGATGATTTCCCCAAGAAATCTTTTTAGAAATTCTGCTTTATGTTCATTTTGGAAATAATATATTAAAGCAGGTTGATTCAAGGCTACTACAAAAGAACCCTTCAGCCAGAGAAGAAAAATCTCCAGTAGTGTTGAATTCCCAAATCAACAGTTCCTAATTAGGCTGTTCTTACTGCTTGTTGTGCCTGATGTAGAGGAATTTTAGATAGTTCATTCGGCATTTTTATTTCCCTGAAAAACAGAAAGCATTTGAAATGGTCTATTAAAGATGTCTAGGGGCACCTGGATAGCTCGGTTGGTTAAGCATCTGACTTCAGCTCAGGTCATGATCTCTCAGTTTGTGAGTTTGAGCCCCACATCGGGCTCTGTTCTGACAGCTCAGAGCCCGGAGCCTGCTTCAGATTCTGTCTCCCTCTCTCTCTGCCCCTCCCCTACTTACACTCTGTCTCTCTCCCTCTCAAAAAGAAATAAACATTAAAAAAATAAAGATGTCTCTATTACATTAGACTTTTTAGAAATCTTAAGTAAAAAATAACCATCAAAGGGGAGCCTGGGTGGCTCAGTTGGTTGGGCGACTGACTTCAGCTCAGGTCATGATCTCGCAGTTTGTGAGTTCGAGCCCTGTGTCGGGCTCTGTGCTGACAGCTCTGAGCCTGGAGCCTACTTCAGATTTGTGTCTCCCCCTCTCTCTACCCCTCCCCTACTCATGGCTCTGTGTCTCTCTGTCTCTCATTAATAAATAAATGTTAAAAAAAATAAAAATTAAAATAACCATCATTGCACATAAAGCCAAACTCAGTCTCTCCCTTTCCCAGTTGAGTTTATTTTCATTTAAATTTCACATATAGCTGAGAAAATAAAAAAATATTATTATTAATTTTTTAGGATATTTTTATTAAAATTTTTTTAATTTAATTTTTTTTTAATTTGCATCCAAATTTGTTAGCATATAGTGCAACAATGATTTCGGGAGTAGATTCCTTAACGCCCCTTACTCATTTAGCCTATCTCCCCTCCCACACCCCCTTCAGTAACCCTCAGTTCTCCATATTTGTGAGTCTCTTATGCTTTGTCCCTCTCCCCATTTTTATATTATTTTTGTTTCCCTTCCCTTATGTTCATCTGTTTTTTCTCTTTAAGTCCTCAATGACTGAAGTCATATGATATTTGTCTTTCTCTGATTAATTTCACTTAGCATAATACCCTCCAGTTCCATCCACAGACCTGCAAATGGCAAGATTTCATTCTTTTTGATTGCTGAGTAATACTCCATTGTATACTTATACAACATCTTCTTTATCCATTCATCCATTGATGGACATTTGGGCTCTTTCCATCTTTGGTTATAGTTGATAGTGCTGCTGTAAACATGGAGGTGCATGTGTCCCTTTGAAACAGCACACCTGTATCCTGTGGATAATTGCCTAGTAGTGCAATTGCTGGGCTGTAGGGTAGTTCTATGTTTAGTATTTTTGAGGAACCTCCATACTGTTTTCCAGAGTGGCTGGACCAGCTTGCACTCCCACCAACAATGCAAAAGAGATCCTCTTTCTCCGCATCCTCGCCAACATCTGTTGTTGCCCGAGTTGTCAATGTTACCCATTCTGACAGATGTGAGGTGGTATCTCATTGTGGTTTTGATTTGTCTGTCCCTGATGATGAGTGATGTTGAGCATTTTTTCATGTGTCAGTTGGCCATCTGGATGTCTTCTTTGGGAAAGTGTCAATTCATGTCTGTTGCCCATTTCTTCACTGGATTATTTGTTTTTTGGGGGAGTGTTGAGTTTGATAAGTTCTTTAGACATTTGGATACTAACCCTTTATCTGATATGTTGTTTGCAAATATCTTCTCCCATTCTGTCAGTTGCCTTTTAGTTTTGCTGATTGTTTCCTTTGCTGTGCAGAATTTTTTTATTTTGATGAGGTCCCAGTAGTTCATTTTTGCTTTTCTTCCCTTGCCTCCAGAGACGTGTTGAGTAAGAAGTTGCTGCAGCCAAGATCAAAGAGGTTTTTGCCTGCTTTCTCCTCGAGGATTTTGATGGCTGCCTGTCTTACATTTAGGTCTTTCATCCATTTTGAGTTTATTTTTCTGTATGGTGTGAGAAGGTGGTCTAGGTTCATATTTCTGCATGTTGCTGTCCAGTTTTCCCAGCACCACTTGCTGAAGAGACTGTCTTGATTCCACTGGATATTCTTTCCTGCTTTGTCAACGATTAGTTGGCCATGTGTTTGTGGGTCCACTTCTGGGTTCTCTATTCTGTTCCATTGATCTGAGTGTCTGTTCTTGTGCCAGTACCATACTGTCTTGATGATTACAGCTTTGTAGTATAGCTTGAAGTCTGGGATTGTGATGTTTCCTGCTTTGGTTTTCTTTTTCAAGATCACTTTGGCTATTCAGGGTCTTTTTGGTTCCATACAAATTTAGGATTATTTGTTCCAGCTCTATAAAGAATGCTGGTGTTACTTTGATAGGGATTACATTGAATATGTAGATTGCTTTTGGTAGTATCGACATTTTAACAGTAATTGTACTTCCTATCCAGGAGCATGGAATCGTTTTCCATTTTTTTGTGTCTTCTTCAATTTCTTTCATAAGCTTTCTACAGTTTTCAGCGTATAGCTTTTTCACCTCTTTGGTTAGATTTATTCCTAGGTATTTTATGGTTTTGGTTCAACTGTAAATGGGATTGATTCCCTGATTTCTCTTTCTGTTGCTTCATTGTTGGTGTATAGGAATGCAACCGATTTCTGTGCATTGATTTTATATCCTGCAACTTCGCTGAATTCATGAATCAGTTCTAGCAGTTTTTTGGTGGAATCTTTTGGGTTTTCCATATAGAGTATCATGTCATCTGCAAAGAGTGAAAGTTTGATCTCCTCCTGGCCGATTTGGATGCCTTTTATTTCTTTGTGATGTCTGAATACTGTGGCTAAGACTTCCAATACTATGTTGAATAACAGTGGAGAGAGTGGACATCCATGTCTTGTTGCTGACCTTACAGGGAAAGTTCTCAGTTTTTCCCCATTGAGGATGATATTAGCGTTGGGTCTTTCATATATGGCTTTTATGATATCGAGGTATGATCCTTCTATCTCTACTTTCTTGAGGGTTTTTATCAAGAAAGGATGCTGTATTTTGTCAAATGGTTTCTCTGCATCTATTGAGAAGATTGTGTGATTCTTGTCCTTTCTTTTATTGATGTGATGAATCACATTGATTGTTTTTCATATATTGGACCAGCCTTGCATCCCAGATGTAAATCCCACTTGGTCGTGGTGAATATATTTTTTAATGTATTGTTGGATCCAGTTGGCTATAATCTTGTTGAGGATTTTTGCATCCTTGTTCATCAGGGAAATTGGTTTATAGTTCCCCTTTTCAGTGTGGTCTCTGTCTGGTTTTGGAATCAAGGTAATGCTGGCTTCATAGAAAGAGTTTGGGCGTTTTCCTTCCATTTCTATTTTTGGAACAGTTTCAAGAGAATAGGTGTTAACTCTTCCTTAAATGTTTGGTAGAATTCCCCTGGAAAGCCATCTGGCCCTGGACTCTTGCTTTTTGGGAGAGTTTTGATTACTAATTTGATTTCCTTACTAGTTATGGGTCTGTTCAAATTTTCTATTTCTTCCTGTTTCAGTTTTGGTAGTGCATATGTTTCCAGGAATTTGTCCATTTCTTCCAAACTGCCCTTTTTATTGGCATATAATTGCTCATAATATTCTCTTATTATTTTTCTTTCTGCTGTTTTGGTTGTGATCTCTCTTCTTTCATTCTTGATTTTATTTATTTAGGTGCCTTCCTTTTCCTTTGATCAAACTGGCTATTGGTTTATCCATTTTGTTAATTGTTTCAAAGAACCAGATTCTGGTTTCATTGATCTGTTCTACTGTTTTTTTGGTTTTGATAGCATTGAATTCTGCTCTAATATTTATTATTTCCTGTCTTCTTCTGGTTTTGGGTTTTATTTGTTGTTCTTTTTCCAGTTCTTTTTTAAATTTTTTTTTTCAACGTTTATTTATTTTTGGGACAGAGAGAGACAGAGCATGAACGGGGGAGGGGCAGAGAGAGAGGGAGACACAGAATCGGAAACAGGCTCCAGGCTCTGAGCCATCAGCCCAGAGCCTGACGAGGGGCTCGAACTCACGGACCGCGAGATCGTGACCTGGCTGAAGTCGGACGCTTAACCGACTGCGCCACCCAGGCGCCCCTTTCCAGTTCTTTAAGGCACAAGGTTAGGTTGTGTATCTGAGATCTTTCTTCCTTCTTTAGGAAGGCCTGGATTGCTATATACTTCCCTCTTATGACTGCCTTTGCTGCATCCCAGAGGTTTTGGGTTGTGGTGTTATCATTTTCATTGGCTTCCATATCCTTTTTAATTTCCTCTTTAACTGCTTGGTTAGCCCATTCATTCTTTAGTAGGATGTTCTTCAGTCTCCTAGTCTAGATTGATAATAAGTATGGCTACTCCAGCTTTCTTTTGTTGACCATTAGCATGATAGATGGTTCTCCATCCCCTTACTTTCAAAATGAAGGTGTCTTTAGGTCTAAAGTGGGTCTCTTGTAAACAGCATATAGATTAATCTTGTTTTCTTATCCATTCAGTTACCCTATATCTTTTTATTGGATCATTGAGTCCACTGACATTTAGAGTGAGTATTGAAAGATATGCATTTATTGCCATTATGTTGCTTGTAGAGTTGGAGTTTCTGGTGGTGTTTTCTGCTCCTTTCTAATCTTTGTTGCTTTTGGTATGTATGTACGTATGTATGTATTTATTTATTTTTTTGTATTTTCATATTTCTCCTCTCAGAGAGTTCCCCGTAACATCTTGCAGGGCTGGTTTAGTGGTCACAAACTCCTTTAATTTTTGTTTGTCTGGGATACTTTTTATCTCTCCTTCTATTTTGAATGACAGCCTTGCTGGATAAAGAATTCTTGGCTGCATGTTTTTCTGATTCAGCACATTGACTATATCCTGCCACTCCTTTCTGGCCTGCCAATTTTCTGTGGATAGGTCTGCTGCAAACCTGATCTGTCGTCCCTTGTAGGTTAAGGACTTTCTCTCCCTTTCTGCTTTCCTGATTCTCTCCTTGCCTGTGTATTTTGTGAATTTGACTATGATATGCCTTGTTGATGGTCGGTTTTTGTTGAATCTAATGGGAGTCCTCTATGCTTCCTGGATTTTATGTCTGTGTCTTTCCCTAGGTTAGGAAAGTTTTCCACTATGATTTGCTCACATAAGCCTTCTACCCCGATTTCTCTCTTCCTCTTCTGCGATCTTTATGATTCTGATTTTGTTCCTTGTTATTGAGTCACTGATTTCTCTTTCTTAAATCATGCTCTTTTGCCTTAATCTCCCTCTTGTTTTTTCTGCTTCGTTATTTTCTGTAAGTTTGTCCTCTATATTGCTGTTCTGCCTCATCCATCCTTGCTGCCATAGCATGCATTTGTGATTGCAGCTCAGTTATAACATTTTGTATTTCATCCTGACTAGTTTTTACTTCTTTTATCTCCGCAAAAAGGGGTTCTAATCTATTTTCGACTCCAGCTAGTATTCTTATTATTGTGATTCTAAATTCTGGCTCAGCCATCTTGCTTGGTTAAGTCCCTGGCTGTCATTTCTTCCTGCTCTTTCTTTTGGGGTGAATTCCTTTGTTTTTCATTTTGAAGGGAGAAAAGGAGTTAATGAGGTAGAAAAAATTAAAATTAAAAACAATTAAAATTAAAAAAATATTAAAATTAAAAAATTAAAAACACACATACACAAAAATCGAATAGATGATGCTAGATCCTAGGTATATTTTGGTCTGGGTGTTGAATGTGGCTTGATAGATTAGAGAAAAAGGGGGAAAGAAGGAAAAAAAAGAAATCATTTGAAAATTTGAAAAAAATGAATACACTAAAGTAGACTTAAGTAAAATGATGGAAGTAAAATAGAATTTGAAAAAATTTACACAAAAGTAAAAAACATGGTAAAAAAATTAAAGAAAAATATTTTTAATAAAAATTGAAAATAAAAAGGAATTTTTTCTCTTTCTGTATTCAAGGAAAAAAAATGAGAAAGAGAAAAAAGACAAAAGAAAAAAAAGAAAGAAAGAATATTGAGTGGATGGAACTGCTAACAGACTGAAATGTGACTGAAATTACCTTGTTTTACCTTAGAAGTCAGACTGTGAGGCAGTTTATAGTCCATAAATTAATCAGGTGGTGAGACTTCTGTTCTTGAAGAGCGAGGTTGGCCCAGTTGAGCAGGGCTTAGTGTGTTGGCTCCATTCTCCACTAGATGGCGCTGCTTAGCTTACTGGGCTGGAATGTTGTGGCGCTCCTAGGTGTGTTTGCACATGCGCGGGAATGGTGAAAATGGTGTCACCCAGCTACCCTGTCTCTAGTATCGGAACTCTGTTCTCTCCGATCAGCAATCATGCACCTGTCCTTTGTCTTCAGCTTCCGTCAACTCCCCACTTTTACGCTGTCTGTGACCAAGCCCCAAGTATTACCTCTCTCCTGAGTTTTGTCTCAGATGCGGCTGTTTTCCCCGGCCCCTTACTTCTGAGGGACTGCAACTTTGATCTGTTCCACCCCTCTGCAGAGGGTCTCACCAAGCAATGGTGGAATGCCGGCTGCACCCAGGAAAGTTCGCTGGACGCTGCTCCTGGTGCCCCTAGACTGCGGCCAGGTGCCAGCCCGCCCCAGAAAAAGTTTGCAAGATAGTGTAGCAGCAGCATTTCAGGGATTATGGAAAATCACAACACACATCTGGCACTAGGCTTTACCCTTAACGACCTGTTCTAGCACCAGCGAATGTGGCTGTTTTCTGGGGTCTGCTAGGACCAGGTGGCTTCAACAGTCTCTCTACCAAGTGCCCTTCCAGCAGTGGAATGTCTTCTTCCCGTGTGCCCAAGAATCTCCTGGACCCCACTCTGTTCCTGGGGATTGGCCCTTCCCACCAGAGCACCACCAGGTATGGAGCTGTGGAGTTGCAGACTCTCTGCACTCCCCCTGTTAACAGTCTTAATGGAATTTAAACCCTCTCCTTTTTCCTTTCGCCCTGTTTAGTTCAGTCCCTGCGGCTGTTTCCAATTTTCTGCTTTCTCTCCAGCTGCTTTTGGGGAGGGGTGCTTTTGCCTTATTCTCCCCACCGTCTCCATCCTCTCTCTGCCCTCCCTGTCCTCTACAGCTTCTCTTTCCCCAAGTTCACCTCTCCGTGCCATGTACCTGCTCAATTCTGTGGCTCAGGTTGTGCAGATTGTTGTGTTAATCCTACAACCAGTTTTCTAGGTGTGTAGGATGGTTTAGGGTTGGTCTGGCTGTATTTCATGGACGTGAGACACAAAAAAAAACTTCCATGCATTTTGCCATCTTGGCTCCCTCCAATAAAAGATTATTATTAAACTATTAAATATTTTTGTATACTTTCAAATTTGAAATAATTTGAAATGTGGATTTTTAAAATTTTGCTAATTAAGAAAATAACATGTCAACAGTGAATTTTCATTATTACAAAATTATTTCTTTTGAAACTATTAATTGTGCTAACTACCAAGATAAAAAAAGTTCAGTTAACATGTAGAATTGCAACTGATTAGTGAAAACATCAGAAGAAATTCTAGAAGATACCTCTGTCTGTAGACTGCTCATAACTGCACAAAGATTGGAATGTACTGCTGACAACCTTGAAGTTCAAGTTGCCCCAGTCAGATTAATTATTTTCCCCCCTTATTCCTGTGCTCTCTTTCTTTGTTAATTTATTTACTATCTTTTTAGTCACCAATGTATAAACTTTGAACTCTTTCCTCCTCTTCTCTAAGTTCTGGTCATTAAGTTCTATGGTTTTACCTCTGAAATGCCTCTTGACTCACTCTTCTCTGTTCCCATTTCATTTCCTTGATTCAGAGCTTTGCTAAGCTATTGCATTATGCTCCTAACTGGTCTTCTGATCTCACTAGCCTCTCAAGCTACTTTGGGGACCTCTCATTGTTTTGCATTTTTCAGGATCAAAATCTAACTTTCTTGAAAATACCATTAAAGTCCTTTCTTGCCCCAGTATTGTTATTACTATTGGGTAAAGCTGGGGCTTTAGGGTCACACAGACCTGGATGCAGATTTCATCTTTATCACTTTCTTTGTGATTTGCTCAACAGATTTCTTAACTTTACTAAGAATAGTTTCCATATCAATAAGTTGGTAACGATAGGAACAATAATTTATAACTCCTATAATTTTTGTGAGGATTAAATTTGTTATCGTCCATTTAAAGTGCTCAGTGTGTGATAAGCATTCAACATGTTAGTTTTCATTTTTATTTCTCATCATTTTAGCCACCAGGCCTATTGCTTATTATACTGTTTTTGGATTCTGTCTATTTGCTTATGTTTCTCTATCTGATGAACTCCTACTTGTTCTTCTAAGCCCTATTTGAATGCTACTTCTTCTGTGAAGATTTCCTTGGCTGAATTGAATTAATCACTCTCTTCTGAGTCACATTGCATATTTGTACTAATACTTGGATTCATAACACCATATCATTGCTATACTTTTGAAAGCCCTTTTCCCTTATCCATTTGGAAATCTTCAAAGATTGAGACCATATCTAATTCATCCTTATATCCACAGTGCCTGACAGTGTTGAATGCAAGAAAATACAAACATTTCAACTTGTATCCTGGTTTTAAACTCTCTTTCTCTTGAGCTAGTTGCCTCACAAGATAGATATCTGAGGGACTTTCTTAAAAGTAATTTAAAAAATAGTAATTGAAAGCAGTTCTTACTAATTTAGCACTACTACAGGAAGTTTGGAAGATAAAGTAAAAAGTCACCTGCAACATGCTTTTGTTATGTGATTTGTATTATTCTCTTGGTATTTTTCCTTCTAATTGTTTGTCTATAAACGTAATTTGCACAGTTGAAATTCTAATGCACATTCAATTTTTTGATCTGCTTTTTTAAAGCATTATGTTTTAGGTACTTTATATGCTATTACAGTACACTTATAACCATTAAAAAACTGTTTCATACTCCAAGTGAGTATGTAATCATTTCCAGTGTTTTTCTGTCTACCCTTGCTCTCCTTTCTTTCTATTATAAACACTGCTATACTAGACAATTACATGACACTAGTCTTTTTATATGTTTTTGATTAATTCCTTGATATATATTCCTTAAAGTAAAGTTTATGCTTTAATGATAATTCACTTCAGTCATATACAATGCTAGGATTATAACTACAGTACTTAAACAGGCCAATGGTGAAATTGGAAAATGCTAGGGTAGAAGATTAAGGAAGGAAGAGGAGTTTTTTGTTTTTTTTTAAACTGTATACTTCTTAAGTAGTACTCTTTCTTCTTATAAGGAAACAATTTCCAGTACTCTTTCTTCTTATAAGGAAACAATTTCCATTAATTAAAAATTTATTGAGGACTTATTTATTGAGTACTCTAAGTACAAAAACATAATGCCTACCCTCAAAAAGCTTACAGTTGACTGAGAGAGACAGACATGTAAACAGACCATTAGAATACACAGAAATAGGGACTATAATGGGTACAGTATATTCATTATTAAGGAGTATACAGAGAAAGCAAACTCATATTGGAGGGTTCAGAGAATTCACTGAAAAAATTCTACACCAGTCACCAGAGATAGAATTCGGAAGATCAGGGGGCTGCTGGTCTGTTGGAGACTGGGCTATTTTAAAAGTAGCTGTAGTAGCTTTAAAATTCCAAATGAATCTCTAGACCAAGATCAAGCTTTCAAATGAAATATCTGAAAACCTGTTTTATGACTCAGACAGGATACAGATGAGATGAAACATTGAAAGAGATTTGTGAGGTGGAGCAAGAATGGAACAAGGAAGCCACATCCCCTTTTCTACATCCTATTGGCAGCCAAGCCTACATGGGGGACTGGAGCATAGAAATACTTATCCTTGAATGAAGATAAGGGTTGGTAAATATATTGGACTTGCCCTTTTAATTTCTAAATCAAGACTGCATTTTGTGACCCAAGTACACATATAACATTCTATTTCAAAAGAAGTTCAGAAGAAATAAAAAAGAAGGGACTGCCTAAATTTTTTATCCAGGTAAATGCAAGCATTACCCTCAACTGAGCCAAAAGATACTTGATGTTGTACTCTGAATCTTTCATTTTCAACTTACCAGTGGTCATGGCTATCTACATACACAGTCCTAATTTCCTAGATGGTCAAATGCTTGATATGTCATATACCGTGGTGCATCGTCTTTAAGGATGTGTGGCATAGTCAAATAATTACCTCAAATCCCTATCTCCTTTCTTTTGGTAAGAGAACCCTGGGACTTTAGAAGCTGACAAAGCTTCCCAGCTAACAACTAGATTTTCTAGCTTCCTTTACAACAAGGTGTGTCTATGTAACTAAATTTTGGCCGCTGGTATATGAGAACTAAATTATGCAACTCTGGGTCACTTCCTTTAAAAAGGAAGCTGAAGGCCTTCATACATATTCTCTTTCCCCTTTGCCATTGGCTGTGATTTGATGAGAATTTGAGCAACTGCCTTGGATATAGAGCTATGGGAGCTATGTGTTATGAATAACAGAGCTGCCTTGCCAATCCTACCTCTGGATGGTATATAAGAGAGATATAAATTTATATAATTTTAAATATAAAAGACATTATTTTGTGTGTATATATATACATATATGTCTATACCTAGAATATTCCAGGTAAATGGATAAAAGCATAGAAGAGTAGGTGATTTGGGTAAGTACAAGTATTTTGGTATGACTAGACTGAAGGGCCTATGAGAGAAAGTGGTGAGAATTGATGTTGGAAAATAGACAGTAGCCAAATTATGAGACTTGTATATCATGCCATCAAATTTAGATTTTATCCTATCAGCCGTAGGGAACCATTGAAAGTTGTTGAGCAGGGGGCATGGTTCAAAGATATGTCACATTGGCAATAGTATAGAGGATGAATGACTTTTGTCCTGTTGTAGTTTTGGATTGTCTGTATCTTTAATCCCCTTCTCTAAAGTTGAATAATCAAGGGTAATGCAATCTGGCTTTTTCTCAGTTTAGTTGCGTTCATATAATCCTCAACTCCAGGATTCATTATGCAATTAAAATAGCGGGAATAGCCTTTGCAGAATTCTCTTCTTCAACTGTTATGAGTGGGTTGGAAGGCTAGCAATGGTTGGTAGAGTTACATGCCTTTCCAGCAGTGCTAGCATTCAGAAAATTCTGGGCAATTTCTCCTTTCAGATCCAAGCTAAATTCACATCCAAACTAAGCCTTTTTAGAGAATTACTTTTCCAGTTCTATTGCTGACAAATCCTTCCCCTGTAGTCATTTCCTCATATTGCACAGCTTTTTTATCATGTGCTTGCTGAATCACAGCAATACTTAGTTCCATGCCTTGGGCTCTTGAATATTTTGGTGTGTACTCCTAGAAGGGCCAATCTAAGTGTCCCTGGTTTTGTTTCCTGTAGTTCCTTCAGCATATTATATGTAGGATGGTAACAACACAGTGCCTAGTTGCTTTTAGTGTTCCTACAGGAACTACACCTACTATTTTAATCTTCATTAGTCAACAAAATGATATAATTCATACACATAAATGGAAAACACTCTTACAGCTTGTAAGTTTTTTCTTCACATCTTAGCAATTAAAGGCAAGCAGTTTTTATGGAACTTCCTTGCCATTTGCTTTTGTTTTGTTTTTCTCAGAAGAGAAAATAGGAAAAATTTTCTAGTAAGCAAAGCCGATTACCCCCAAGGGACTATTCTGAACTACACTAGAGGGAAGGACAGCTAAGATGAGTGATATTTTGGCCTGCTCTAATCATGTTCATTTGGTGATATTTACAGTCCTACTGCTCACCCCTCTTTTGAATGGTGTATCAAAAGCTTTGGGTATCTTGACCCTTGCCTGTAACAAATTTTCTCAACATGCCTCCTTTGCCTCTTACAGATTTTAAGCAGATGTATTGAATCAGTAAAATTAAGATATGGTAAATTCCACATTATTTGGAATAGAAACAGTCACCAAAGCTCAAGTAGATTTCTCTTTGGCCCTCTTTTATTTGAGAGAGGCAGAGACAGAACAAGCATAATAGTTGAGAGATTTTTATTTTTTTTTTTAACATCAACACCTAAGGCAAGGTCTTCTGATATCCTATCCTTAGGTCTAAAATGCTGTCCAGTGGAAACTGATTTTTATAATGATGATCCTGAGATACTTAAAAAATACTTTCCAAATCTTATTAATGAAATATTAATCCATTAGCAAGTATTTATTTTCTACTATCAACCAATAACCAAGTAAGCTTAGTATTGTTAGCTGTTTCAGAGATGAGGCAATTCAGGCACAGTTTATTTGCAAGAATCTGCTCAAGGTCACACAGCTAGAAAGTGGTGAAAATAGGAGTAGTACCAAAGCTCGTAGTAGTTTAACTTTCCTCAAGGAGTTGACAGTGTGGATTGGAGAATAAGACCAACAAGTGAAAAAAATAGAGAATAATTAAACCCAGAACCATGGGGTCAAGACTATAATTATAATATACAGAAGATAAAGAGTTTAACAGGACTTATAATAACTAGGCCTCAAGCAGAATGTTAGACTTGAACTAGGTCTTGAGGATGCAATAGAACGTACATAGAGTGGAGGGAAAATGCAGTTCAGTCATGAAGGAACAGAGCAAACTATTGCAGGGGAGAACAGTGGAAGGTAAGTTCAGGGTATTTTCCACAGTGCTTACATTTAACTTTATTCTAGTTCTTCAAGTTCAGTAACCCATCACCATATACGAGTTCCACCTATATAGATAAATAGATTTCACTAAGAAAACCTATTTTAGATGTTTAGAGCTGAACTTGCTTATCTGGAATTCAACATGCTTTCTCTACCACCACAATGCATGTAGTAATGGGGGTGAGAGGAGGGAGAGCCTATAGTACTGGGTATTCTCAAACTGTCTCCTTTTCAAGTACTAAGCAGACCCAATTCTGCTTAGCTTCCCAGATTTCAGGGCTGTCAGATGGAAAGGAAAAACAAAGTACATGAAATTTCTTTTAAGGTGCACATGTGGACTGGCGTTTCCTTTCTTGGCTGTTAGAAGGTGTCTTCATCATGGCACAAAGAAATTTTCTTGATACTGTGGGGATTTATTGGTACAAGTTTTAATGTACCACAGAGGCACTTTCTCCCTCTGCAGAATTATGCCTGATGGGTGACAAAGCATATACCCAATAGAGATATGATGTGTAGATCCTGAAAAGAAAGGAGTTTAAAGATTGAAAAGGAAGGAGAAAAAAGAAGGAAGAGGGAGAGAAGTTTGCTCTTTCACCTCATCCTTGCTCTTACTATGGAAATCATACTGTTTTTTTAAAAAACAACAACAACAATCCATGCTTCACAGACATTAGCTTTTGGCTAGTAGATGAGTGCTGTTCTCTTAGCAGATGGGTAGGCCACAAGGTATAGAAGGAAAATGAAGTTTAAGGAACTGACTTAGGATTCCTGGACGGTCATTCAGTAGATGTTCATAAAATCTACTTGAGAGGTCTTTATAAACAGGAGTGCTACAGTTGTGTCTTCTGTGATACTTTTTTTACCTGGCTCTGCTTACAAATGGATGCAGAGAGCTGGATTAGAGGATGTCTACTTCAGCCTTGCAGATCTGTGACTATATTCAAGTTGTTTAACCAAAGGAATTAGCCTTTACAGATTTAGAAGTATTAATGAGGACATTAGAAAGTCTGTCTTCTTAAAATGAAATGACAAATTATTAATATAGTTAAAAAATTGGAGGCCTAGGACAACAATTTCAGAAAGAATTTCTGAAGTCTTTGTTAGCTGAGAAAGTCATGTCTAAGTAAATTTTATTTTGTGGTAGAGGGAACGCCTTAAGATATTCTGTACTCATACAACCATATAAAGAAAAAGGTCTGTCAGAGTGGGCTATATCCCTCACTGTGTGTCTCTGTCTTGCTTTTTATTTTGGGGCATGCATCCCTAAATAAATGAGCAGCAAGTCTCAGGAAATGGAGATCTCCTGACAGTATAGATGTTATGCCTGTCATTTACAGAGATTTTACATTCTCTGGTTTGCAGAAATTTCAAGCAAATAGGAAATTGTTATTCAAAGACTTGCTGCTTCCCACATAGAGTTTTTGGGTTCCATTCATTAAGTAAACACCTATGTGCCAGGAGGAATTCAGAACATTGGGAATACAATGAGAATAGATCAACATGGTCCTTGTCCTTAAATATTCATTGTTTGGACTCTCGAACTCTTCAGAGAATATAATACCTACTAATATTTAATCTAATTAGAAGAAAGGTGCCTTTGTATAAAGCTAGATTGTTCCCAGAATTATTTTAACACTTACAAGAGAAAAATTTGAAATTGGAAAGGATTTGTGAAATGTCTCCTTTTGAGTCAAGAATGCGTTTTAAAAATCCCTGGTAGTTCTAGAAAAATCAGATTTTCCAATTTATTCATAATGTGGTGGAATCAAGTACATTTTCATAGATCTGCAACAGCAGCATTGGTAAGGGAGGCATGCAATAAGAATCCAATTTCAAATTTTGTTTCTTATTTCTGAAATGGTTTTCTGTCATAACTTTGGAAAACCAGCACCATGAATTTTTCAAATTATCCTTAGGCAGCTCTGGCATAATTTATGTTAAGAGGTTTTGGCCTGTTTATGTACCCTGGAATTTGCCAAAATTAGTAATGTGATATTCCATATTTAGCAAACCTATAGAGCAATAAATAAGGACATATGACTATTGGGGGGTACTGTTTGTTTAAATTCTTTTTTTGTGGCATTCATGAAATGTGGGGGACTTCCAACTCAAATTCTGCAGTATTAGGCAGCAAGTTGTACTCTGAACCAAACCAGATGGTGATCAGCTCTATTCCTATTATCAACTCACTACAGCGATGGTTACCAGACCTTACTTGCAACTTTAACATTTGGAACAGATTAACAGCAGTTAGGCTGAAATGAGAAACCTCCATTTTACTAAAAGTTTCAGAACGTATCATGCTGTAAAATCAGAAAGACTAGTAAGAAAAATTATGAGGGAAAGAGTTCACTGTCTACCTTGGTTTCTCCCTGCAGGACGTGTTATTTCCCTTTTATGAATGCCTTTCTCAAAGGAATTTTAATGTGGAGTATTGTGAGGATTAGGGTCTATTAGCCTATCAGCCTCCTGAGATGCCCCATTTCACAATCCATTGTTGAATTTATCTCAGTGTAGCCCTGAACAGTGTAGGCCTGAGGCACACAAGGGGGGTTGGGTGGTTTGCATTTTGGGAGCTTTCTTTTGCAATCAGGTTACAAACACATGCACACATGCCCACACCACACCCTGTACAACTTCAGAGGTTCACCCAGCCACTCACATTTATGAAACATTTGGGCTGCCCAGATTTGGCCTGTGGATTTGAATGCATTTGGCTAAATGCTTTGCCTTGTCTGCCACTGCCACATACTATTTTTCACAGCAGCCTTTTCTTTGTGGCATCTATTGCTGCAATCCATTCCTAAGGTTTTATAGGACCAGGGCAAATCAATGTGTGCCCTTCATGTTTAATTTTGTATACAGGTGAAACCAAGTTAAGGTGAACCCTGAGGCCAGCAAGCTTTAGAGTTACAGCTATCAGGACAAAATGTGGAAATAGACATATCACTGAGTTCAGTTCCCATTTTGTGGTATAGAAAACTGATGTATTAAGAAGTTTAAGGATGTACTAAAGACACACAGTTGGTGTGAATGCTAGATATGATGAGGGAGGATATGACTGTTGCTAATGTACAACATTCTTCTGTGACCGTGATTCAGAGACAGGGACGAAAAGCTAGATTCTCTGCTTTCCATGCTTAAATGGTAGCAGCCCTACTCTTGTTCTTCTGGCAGGCTGAACAGCTCGCTAGAGAACCCTTCAGAGAGAGGCCAACTGCTTTTGTGCTTTTGTGCTTATTCTTTAGCCAAGACCTTGCTTCAGGGTTGATTGAAAAATCTTTTTGCCTATTTCTTAGTATGATAGGAAATAAAAGTTCCTTTTTAGGAATGGGTTTTTGGAAGACTGTTGAACTGTATAAATCAAGAAGAATGAAAATAATGCTTAGTTCCAGGAGGATAAGGATATCTCACTCTTGTCTGGCAGAACTAAATTTTGGGGTGCACTTGTAAGAAAAGCAGACAATGGAGTTACAATAGATCTGGAGGAGGGTGGCAAGAAGGGAGAGAGAGAGAACCAGGCAGGGAACAAGCATGGCAAATTGCAAGAAGGAGAATGCTCTTTATTCTAAAAGGAGAAGGAACACTTTTAAGTATTTTTAACTGGAAATGACATGATAGGATTGGAAACTATATGACTGCACTCTAGAAATAAGATTATGAGAAGCCAAGAATAATGAAAAACAGTTAGGAGTTTATTGCAGTAGACCAGGTGAATGATAACTTTGACTAGTATGTCCTTCAAGTCTTTGTTCTATTTATATCTATATCTATCCATAATTATGACTATATATTTTTAATAAAACAGATTATACCATATATACTGTTCAAACTTTTTGCTTTTTTTAACTTTATATATATATATATATATATATATATATATATATATATATATATAACCATTTACCATTGTTCTGTATTAATTTTTGATGGCCACATAATATTCCCTCATAGGAAAATATTAGTTTACTGAATCATCCCCTGTGTGATATTTTTTTAAATTTTTCAATAGACCCTACTGATTGTCCTTATCACATCTTCACTCACATCCATGACTATTTCATTAGGATAACTTCCTAGAAGTAGAATTTCTGGGACAAAGAGTATTCAAAAGTCTTAAAATTTTCAGGGTATTTCCAAATTGTACATGGCTGCAATTCAGCTTCTTTTGCAGTCTAGTTGATACCCAAGGAGCTGTGTGTGAGTTGCATGTAAGATCCCCACACCTGTGTATGCTTCTCTTCCCAAATTTATTCATTGTGATTTTTCCTTATAGTGGAAAGTATTTTGTAAATAATTAATGTACTTCTCTTATTAGAATAAATAATCAGTTATCTCTCTTATTCCAGACAGTAGAGTTAAAATTTGGAATTGGAAAGGACTTGTGAAATTCTCCTTTGAACTAAGAATCCATTTTTAAAATCACTGGGAGATCTAAATGTATCATATTTTCCAATTTATTCATAATGTGATAGAGTAAATAAAAGTTTATCAAGCTTAGACATGAAAAAACACAATCCCTGTACTCAAGCATTCAAACATTTTAAAATAGATTTTATTTTTTTTAGAGCAGTTTTAGGTTCACATTAAAATTCAAGCATTTTACAGTTATTAAAAAAAGGGAAAGAAGAAAAAGATCAGGGACATAAATAGAGGTGTATTTTTGAAGTGAAAGAAAATTATTATTTTTCTTTTGAATCTTTTGGAAGGTAATATTGTAATTTGTTAATGTTTGGAACTGCTTACAACAAGGGTCTCTCAGAGGATAGATCCTTTGGTTGAAATTCATGAGAAATTGCTTAGTGAAAGTCTTGAATGTGCTGACTACCAGAGAGTTCTTATTTCCACAGTGGCAGTTATGTTTCTAATAAGATGAACATTATAGCCAACTTGGAACCATCTCATTTGTGTTTGATACAATTCTTTATTGCATGTTAACATGCCAAAAACTTACCTTTTAATTACAATAATACCCAACTCCCATTCTTCTTTTTGTTAATTCAAACACTATCTTGCTACTATCTACATAGTAGATGGTTAGTAAATGCTAGATTAATTCATTAAATGGGAATATAGCTGTTTATAGGTTGAAGGTTCTCATTTTGGGTCTGCCTTGCTATGAAGATTAGTAGCAAAACACTGTTCATGCCAGAGAAGCATGTTTGAAGTCACCAAAGTTAGGGCAGAAGCTTAAATTTTAACTGATATTCTGGGTAGCAACTATTAACATCTCAGTAACTTTTCTTTGTGCTTTAAGAAATTCATTTCTACTATACATTTATATTTATAACAAAAACAAAAGAAAAGCTTAGCCAGACTCTAACCAAATCATCATATAGGAACCTTGTTTCTTTGGGACCTCACAGGTCCCCATTTAATAGGCCCTTTCCCCTGTTACTCTATTTCTAGAATACTAATAGCACTGTAATGTCTCATCAGCCAAGAACATTTTCTCTGTTAAATCCTTGTCAACTAATGATTCAGGGGAAGAGTTTAAGATATTACTATTTTCAGGAGTAATTGTATTTTATTAGGGGGATCTTTAGAAAGGAAAAAAAATCTTTATAATTCAAAGTAGCAATGTATGGTGGAGGGGATTTTAGGTGACCTATGGATGCCATTTTGAAAGTTCTTTATAATATCTGAGGTAGTGAGGAACTTATTTTAATTTTCCTTTCAAAGCCTCCTCCTCTTACTCTCATAAACACTAAAAAAGATGGCTTCTATACTCTGTAGCCCAATCAGAAATTTTCCCACCATTAAAATGTGTGCCTGTTTGAATTGCTTCCCCATTTGTAATATAAGGCCAAATTTCCAAGAATACAGCAAAAACCTTGTTATAGAACATCCTTGACTCCAACATTTTATATATAGAAGTGGCTTTATCTTAATGTATATGTCCTTTTGTCTAAAGGACATCATCGTGTTAAAATGTTTGCAATTTTCCTGTTTAACTTTTCAGATGTTATAACCAAAGCTTGACATTACATGAATGAATGCTTGTGTTCTTGACTCTGATTTGTGATGTGGGGTATCACACTATGATCAGGCTGCTTTACTTGATGCTGTTGATAACTATTTTTTTTTTTTAATTTTTCCACCATCCAGGCTTCTATTATTCAAGCCACAATCTATTTTCTGCAATACCCATTATTACCTAATTATCCTTCAATCATGTAAGATAATTATAAAAAACATATATAAAATAATAAAAAGGATAAGAAAACCATTTTTAGGAGAGTCATGGAGGGCAATAGAAAGAAACTCGTTTGAATATTAGACAAGATAGTATACATCTGTGCTTCATAGTAAACAAACCGTCAAATCTCATTGAGTTGACTCAGTTGGTCCTGGTGACTCTCCAGGAAAACTTGTCCTCAATACTGTAACTTGACATTTGAAGCTACTGAGATCTTGAGGCTCCATCTTCTTACCTCAGTAGGATGCCTCAACATGGGAGAGTGAATAGAGTGTTTATAACCTTTTCAGATCCCAGTGGCCAAGGTTATGTATTACATATGTGGCTCCATCAAACTGTAAACTCTTAAGAATCATGGTGAGCATTACTAATGAGAACAGAACTAAATGTATCAAAGTTCTGAGAGAAAGGGTTCAATCTTTGTGAAAGAACACTAGGTCTGAGAGGAAATGAATACTTTTTAGGTACCTATTGTGGAAGTTTCCTTTTTTTTTTTTTTAATTTATGGCAATAAAAGCCTCGGTGTGTCAAAATTTTTGCATTGATTCCTAGGCCTAAATAAGCATTTAACTGTGCTGTTGATTGAAGTCCAAACAACTTAAAATTTATTTGTATGTTTCCAACTTAGTAGCTTCTTCAGATAAAATAATACAAAAAAATTGTTAAAAATAAGAAAAAAAATGTTTAGTGTTTTTTTTCAATTCAAGCATAATTAGCATATGGTGTTATGTTAGTCTTGGGTGTACAATATAGTGATTCAACAATTCTCTACATTTCTGTGTGCTCATCACAATAAGTATGAGCCCCTTTATTTCACCTGCTCCCTACTTACCTTCCCTCTGGCAACCACTCATTTGTTCTCTGTATTTAAGAGTCTGCTTTTGTCTCTTTTCCCCCTTTGTTCATGTGTTATGTTTCTTAAATTCCACATATGAGTGAAATTGTATGGTATTTGTCTTTCTCTGACTTTTTAAAAAAATTTTTTTAACGTTTATTTATTTTTGAGTCAGAGAGAGACAGAGCATGAACGGGGGAGGGGCAGAGAGAGAGGGAGACACAGAATGGAAGCAGGCTCCAGGCTCCGAGCCATCAGCCCAGAGCCCGTTGCGGGGCTCGAACTCACAGACCGTGAGATCGTGACCTGAGTTGAAGTCGGATGCCTAACCAACTGAGCCACCCAGGCGCCCCTGTCTTTCTCTGACTCTTAATTCACTTCACATTATACCCTCTAGACACATTCATGTAGATGCAAATGTTAAGATCTGGTTCCCTTTTTATGGCTGTGTAATATTCCAGTGTGTGTGTGTGTGTGTGTGTGTGTGTGTGTGTGTGTGTGTGTGTGTGTTTGTGCGTGTGTGTGTGTGTGTGTGTGTGTGTGTGTGTTTGTTATACCGCATCTTATTTATCCATTCATCTATAAATGGACACTTGGGTTGCTTCCATATCTTGGCTATTATAAATAATGCTGCAGTAAACATAGGGGTTCATACATCTTTTTGAGTTAGGTTTTTATTTACTTGGGTAAATACCTAGCAGTAGAATTACTGGATCACATGGTAGTTCTATTTTTAATTTTCTGAGGAACTTCCATGCTGTTTTCCACAGTGGCTGCACCAGATTGCATTCCCATCAACAGTGCACAAGGGTTCCTTTTTCTCTACATCCTCGCCATCACTTGTTATTTTTTTATATTTTTGATTTTACTTATTCTGACAGGTATTAGGTGATATTTCACGGTGGTTTTGATTTGCATTTCTCTGATGATTAGTGATGTTGAACATCTTTTCATGTGGCTGTTGGCCATCTATATGTCTTCTTTGGAAAAATATCTATTCAGATCCTCTGCCCAGTTTTTGTTTGTCTCTTTTGGTGTTGAGCTGTATAAGTTCTTTACATATTTTGGTTATTAACCCTTTATCAGTTATGTCATTTGCAAATATCTTTTCCCATTCAGTAGGTTGCCTTGTTGTTTTGTGGTTTCCTTTGCTGTACAGAAGCTTTTTATTTTGGTGTAGTCTAATTTTAGTTTTAACTACAGTTACTTAATAAAAAGATATGTGAGCATCTTGGGCACTACACACACCTGTCAGACATTGGAATCAGATTGGACACCACCACTTTCATTTCCTGTTCCACATTGATTTTCATGCTAATTTGCTTTCTGTTTAGCAACCCCCCAAACTCAGCTTCACAAAGATATGACATCACTAAAGGAATGTGTGATTTAATGTTGAAACTGTGAACTATGTTGAGTTAGTAGTTCACAACAGTGGCTGACAGAGTTTGAATAGTGTTGTATTTCCCTTAAACATTTAAAATGTTCCACAGTATCCCTATAAGCATGCTGCAGTGCCCCGGGGTGCCTGAGTACACAGTATGAGAACCAAGGGTTTATTGTATAGGTGCCACTATAGATCACTTACTTCTCACAATAGTTTGGAAGTTAGGTGTTATTCCCAAATTGAATGAGAAAACTAAGGTTTGAAAGGGGTGTGAATTCTATCCCAAACCTTCTACTTAGTAATTAGCAAAGCAGAGGCCTGAACCACAGCCTCTGGCTCCAAACTCCATTGCATCATGCCATGTGCCTCGAGATTTGCAGGATTAAGGTTTTCACAGCTTCCTCTCCCCATGACCTTTCCTGGGTTTCAAGAAACATTGAAATGACTATTTTTTTAAACATGTGGAAGTGCTTGCAACTCATGGAAATGATTTTAAGTTATGTCTACATTTTTAGCTTTAAGGCACACCTGCTAGAAAATAAATTCTCTTGAGTGGAGATTAAAGAACTTTAAAATGGTCTTAAAATGGCCCTAAGGAAGATTGTTTAAGCTTGAAATCAAGACAGTACATTTCTAATTAACTCGTAATTATTTTACTGCTAATTTTTAATGTGACATTTAGTATGGACCACATATCACTTTTTTCTCCAGCTGTCAGGACAGTCCCTAAACTAAACCTTCTTCACCAGCTGTTGCCTAATTCAATATGGTCCATGTTGGAATTTTTCCAACTCTGCCTGCACATAATTTCTAAGTCTCCACAGACCTGTGCAAACATGAACTATAACTATAATCTTTCATGTTACTCATAGTTCTATTTAATTATCTGAAATACTACCTGATAAATAGTGTAATCAGAAGAATTCCAATTTAACAGTAACTATTTCCACATCACTTTTCTACTCTCATCTAATTTGAAACAGCTTTTGGATTACTACCTCTAAATTATGTAAACTCCTAATCAATGATTAATTTAAGAATCTTCAAGCTGCTGGGGTTTTTTTTTCTTCCTCTTTTTGTGTGTGGTTCCTAAGTGTCAATAAATTCAGGCCTAGTCAAATGAAAGTTTTTTCTTCCTTAGATTTTTTAGACCTTTATTTTCTACTGAACTTGTTGAGGGGACAAAGGATGGATGGTTAGAAACGAGTAAATCTTTACAACAGAAAATTGTTCTTAAAATGTCTCCATGTAAAATTAAAAGTACATTTGTATTAAATACCTCTGTCACTATTACAGGTCAGAGAAATATCTGAAGAGGAAAAACTGTTCTTCATTTAAAAACAAATTTATCATGAATGGCAATAGAGTGACATTTGTTGAGCGTTCTGTAACTGCCAGGCATCTTACACTTCTTATTTTGTTTAAACCCAAACAAAAAGGGAGGTCATTGTTAGTACCTTCATCTTGCAGATGAGGAAACTGACAGCTGGAAGTTGAGGAAATCTTTCAAGTTAACAAGGGAAGAAATGTTAGAGCTTGCATTCAAACTCAGATGGGTCTGAATTAACATCACAGCGACGGCTTTTGCCTGTAAGGGTGTTCTACCTTCATATCAATATATGTGGAGATGGTCTCATCTCTTATGTTTTGTGATGGTGATTGCATATGAAAACATAGCATTATTCTTTTTATTTATCAAATACTCAGTATTTATTGAATGCTACAATGTGATTGGCTTTCTTTTAGGAGCTAATTGGTGCTAATTATGAATACTGACATTTATTAAGTGTATAACTTATATGCATTTTCTAAAAGTCGATGATTTATTTTTAGCTCATCCGTTATTTGTCAGTAGGGATCTCACAGGATCCGAGCGAGTTGCTGATGATCTATAATATTGAAACAATATTAGACTGGATTCCGGGAGACCTGGATCCATGTTTGCCTTTTCCACTTGGTACCTTAAGTGATCAAGAGTCAATTTCTATGTCCAGGGCTTAGTTTCATTTGTATAATGAAATGATTGAAATGTATGCTCCCTGAGGTTCTTCTGAGTACCCAAACTGTGATTTTAATGAACATACTTATGTTTTATATGTCATTCCCAGTGACCCTTGTGAATACAGTGAAATGCTGGTGATGTATATAATTCAGAACTGAAAGAAATGTCTTTGGATTTGATTTTGGCAGGTATAGTATACATTGAATGAAACCTTTAAAGCACTATACCAACTGTAGTTTTTCTATTAGTTTTCTATTGCTGTGTAACAAATTACCACAAAATACCATGTGGTAACAAAATACCATGTGTAACAAAAAGGTACATTGAGTGAAACCTTTAAAGCACTATACCAATTATAGCTTTTCTATCAGTATTCTATTGCTGTGTAACAAATTACCACAAAATACCATGGTAACAAAATATCATGTGGCTTAGAATAAGACACGTTCATTATCTCATGATTTCCATGGGTTAGGAGTCTCAGCATGGGTTAGCTGGGTCTCTGTCAGGGTCTCATCACAAGGCTGCAGTCAAGGTTTCAGTGGGCTACATTCATTTCTGGGGCTTGGTCTTCTTCCAAGCTCTGGTTATTGGCAGAATCCATTTCCTGGTGGTTGTAGAATGGAGGTCACCATTTTCTTGTTGGCTGTCAACCAAGAGCAAGGAGCTTTCAGTTCCTAGAGGTTGCCTGCAATTTTTTGCTCTGTGGCTCCCTCATAAGCCTTCTCAAAACTTGGAAGCTCACTTCTTCAAGCTAACAAGGAATAGTGTCTCCCTGCTATCTGCTAAAATGAAGTGTTATATAACTATACTGAGTTGAATGGTATCCTCCCCTCCAATTCATATCCACCTAGAATCTCACATTGTGACCATATTAGAAATAGAGTCTTTGCGGATGTAATTAGTTAAGATGAGGTCATACTGGAGTAAAGTTGGCCCTAATCTAATGGCTGATATCATTATAAGAAAATAGAGGCACAGAGACACACAAAGGGAAGATGGCCATATGGCAGCAGAACCAGAGATTGGAGTTAGGTTGCTACAAGACAAGGAGCACTAAGGATTGTTGGCAACCACCAGAAGCTGGAACAGGCAAGGAAAGATTCCTCTTCTAGAGATTTTAGAGAGGGTATGGACCTAAAGACACCTTGATTGTAGACTTCAAGCGTACCAAACTAGGAGAGAATAAAGTCCTTGTTTTAAGCCACCACATTTGTGGGACTTTGTAATGACAGCCCTGGAAAACCAACATGAGAACAGAGTGTCATCATGGGAATAATAATATCCCATTCCCTTGGCTATTTAACATAATTAAATCAAAGCAGTGACATATTAATACCTTTGACATTGTCTATTGGAAGCAAGTCACAGATTCCTCCCACACTGAAGGGGAAAGAATTATATAAGGCCTTGATTCATTGGGATCACCTTAGGATGTATCTGCCACATCAATGCAAGGCTATACTATTTTATTCTGTGAAAGTGGGCCCTTTTATTATGTAGAAATCAAATTAAACAGCCCTAACTCCCTCTGCTATTTCTAATTATTTCAAAATTATCTGCAGAGATACTTTATTAAAAAGTTTCAGTGTGGGGGTGCCTGGGTGGCACAGTCAGTTGACTATCTGACTCAGACTTTGGCTCAGATCATGATCTCACAGCTCTGCCTCAGGCTCTGCTGGCAGTGCAGAGCCTGCTTGGAATTCTCTCTTTCTCCCTCTCTCTGCCCCTCCCCTGTTGGTTCTCTCTCCCTCTCTCTCTCTCTCTCTCAAAATAAATAAATGAAAACTTAAAAAGTTTCAGTGTGACTGATATATTTTTTTATTTTAAAAAATTTTTAGTTTTTTTTAAAATATAATTTATTGTCAAGTTAGCTAACATACAGTGTATACAGTGTGCTCTTGGTTTTGAGGGTAAATTCCTGTGATTCATTGCTTGCATACAACACCTAGTGCTCATCCCAACAAATGGCCTCTTCAATGCTCAATGCCCATCACCCATTTATCCCTCTCCCCCATCCCCCTCATCAACCCTCATTTTGTTCTCTGTATTTTGATATATATATTTTTAAATGATGGCTCTTTTTCTTGAAGTCCATCACTCTTGACATGTTCTGTGCTCTTAATTGTCTGTTTAAAATGGATTCGTTGATACTTTGGCTGTAGGTTTCTCTGAAGATGAGAGTTAGTAGATCATTCAAAGTATAAAAAAGAGAAAGAGAAGTTTATTAGCTAAACTTTGGCCTCTTAAAAACATCATTAGCACTCTAAGAGATATTGGTCAATAGATCAGTATTCCATTGAGCACCTACCATATCCTCAGCATTGTACAAGATTATTAAGTATATTTTAGTACATTTTCACTATTTCAAATGCTAAAATGATGTGGTCAAGGTCAAAGACAAGTTGAGATTTGCCATTCAGAAAGAGTCATTGCTGTCAGATTATCTAGGATATACTTACACAAAACATTAGTAGATTCCATCATATTTATTTCATAGAACTGAAGTTCAAGTTTATCAGGAACCAACAAAGCAAAGCAATGACTCTATTTGACTATAGGTACTCTTGTTTTATATTGGTTATTGAATTCAAACTTCCACCAATACTATGAAATACAGTCAGATTTGTGAACTAATGTTTCGGACACATCTCTCATATTTTCCTATGGATTTCATTTAGGACTGTTAGACAGACGTGTTTTACTTTGGGTACTGCCATTGAACTCCCTTATGGGATAGATTTCAACCCTTAGTCAGCCCTGGGGAAAAATAAATGTTTTCTTATATATGAACTTAGTGCATATCATGTTGCATAGCTATTCCGGGTGCAAAGTCCCTGTACATTGAAATATTCTCTGGGGTTCAGATTTTCCTTTCAGAGATAGTTTGTTTGAAAACCTATCAGTATTGTCAAAGATAGAGGCTCACATACTTTCATGCACAATGCTGTCAAAATCAGGTCTCTAAACTATTCTTGATTCTATAAGATCATAATTAAATTTCTCTCTTCTTGCCAAATTCCTATCTTTAACATTGCATGACTAATCCTTTAGGGTATTGGTATTTAATACTGCCAGAAAAAGGTATTAAATGCTACAATTCCAGAAAGATTATTTGGATAATATCAAACATGGAAAAATAATTTTACATTTTAGGTCTCTAATCTTAGAACTGCCATGTAATATAATGAAGTAAAATTGCTTCATGTGAAGACGTTCATATGGTTAAGTTTCTGGCTCTGGATTTTAGCAAAATGAAGTGTTCTATAGGTCCCTGATAAACCTAGATGATTAAAGGCAGCCCATTCTCCTTTGAGTTTTCTGGATTGGGTCTCTCAGTGAGAGGTCAGAATTTTATAGATAAAATCACAATTTGACCTGAGTTCAAATTTGAGCTCTGGCACTTTTTAGTTATAGAACAGGATGGTATGTTATATCACAGGGCATTTGTGGTGATTAAATAATGAATGTAAAATGCATAGCTTGAAGCCTAGCATGTAGGAAGTGCTCAATATATGTTAGTTAAAATCAACAAAAATAAAATTTCAACTTAACACTCTCTTCCAACTGTCTTTGAAGCAATCTTAGACTATGGGGAAATTTGCAAATTATCTTGGGATTTTCTTTTGACTACAATATTTTGGCATCACCCATTCTGGTAAGATTTTACCATACCTATTGCATATCAGATGATATGTGAGAATCTTTGCATAGATTACCTCATCAAATTCCAAAACAAAAACAAAAACAAATGAACAACAACAGCAAAAAAAAAAACCAAAAAACAAAAAAACAAGCAAACATGCCTGTCTCATTTCAAAATTAAAGAATTGAGCTCAAATAATAAGTTTCCGAGCTGTGGTTTAAATTTATATTCGTTTGAGTCTCTAATCCAAGCTTTTTCTGTTCTATCATGCTGCCTCTCAAATGGCAAAGCCCTCTGAAATTCACCTGGTATATGACTTGTGTGTCATGAAGAGAGAAAAGTAAAAATGGAAATTGGTAAAGATTTTTACCATGCAAAAATTTTGACATTTCCTATGAAAAGGCATAAATGATTTCAAAGAGTGAACAAGCACACAAACTTTTGGGGAGGCTTTTAAACATGATTAGGCATACACAATCAGACGTTTCAGACTTGCTTATGTAGATACATCTCTTTTGCTCCCACCTACACATACATGAAATCACAGTTGCCTGGGCCAGTTTGCATATGCCGGCAGTCTTGGGCTCAGTTAGATGGGAAGTGGGTGTCTGGGAATGGTGGCTGGGAAATAACTACATTTGCATTTTGAAAAGATCACACTGGCCGCAGTGCAAAGATTAGATTAGATTAGATGAATGCAGGGAAATCAGTTAGGAGGCTACTGCAGTAGTTTAGGTGAAAGATGGTGATCTTAGAGTAAACTAGTAATAATCAAGAGGGTGAAAAGTCAGTGGATTTGAGTTAAAAGTGAAATCAGTCGGCCTTTGTGATGGACTGGATATAAGGGGTAAGGTGATGACGGTTCAAATAGAACTCTTAGTTCTGTAAGGTTCATTGAGATAGGGGAAACAGAAGTAGAATCACATTTTAGGGGAAATATCAATACCTTGATTTTTATTTATGTTGAATTTGAATAAGCCAAATTTAGATATGTTGAGTTTGAGACTTCCAAATGGAGATTTATGATAGGAAGTTGGAAGTAAAGATATAAAACTCAGAGAACAGTCCTGGACTAGAGATACAAATATGGAGGGTGATCATAGTATGTAAGGTGATTAAAGCTCTCGACCTGGGTGTGATTTTCTCAGAAAAGCATAGAGGGTGAGACAAGAAGGTTATCTACTACTAATATTGGATAGCTGGGTGAATGGGGATAAGCCTGCAAAGGAAATGCAGGCATGAATAGAGATAGGGTAGTAAAACCAAGTAGTTGGTGGTAAGAAAGTATTTCAAAAGAAAAGATGATTAACACAGTAGTAGATGAGGACTGAAACATATTCATAGGTTTTATGACATGGAATGAAAGTGATCTTAATAAGACCTCTTTTGGTAAAGTGATGAAGGTAGACTGAATTGTAGAGTTTGAGGATGGAGTAGGAGGTAAGAAATCAGAATAGTGTGGAGGAAAAATAAGACCTCTTGAAGAGTTTGGTTAGGTTTTTAGAACCTGTTTAAAGCAGTTAGGCTTTCTTTTTTCTTCCTCCTTCCTATTTAGGAAAAGCAAAACACTGCTATTTCTAGGGCAAATGTTTTCTCGTACCTGAACCAAAAAGAAAAAAAAAAAAAGAAGAAAGAGAACTAAATTAAAGCCAACTCTTCACATGTTGTCTAAGTCTCTGCATTGTTCTCTGTGTTAGAAAAGCCAGATATGTCTCCTGCCCCTGCAACTAGTGGGTCCTATAGTACTCAGAAGAAGTAAAGAAGGGGTCCTATAGTACTCAGAGCCTAATGCTTTAGGGAGTGTCTCTAGTGTGTGGGGAGTGTGCTCTGTTGTTGTATTCTGGCCGTTCTGTCCTTCAAGTCAGCCATATGCCGAGGCTTTCCTTGCCTGCTATGGGCAATGTTTGGTCCCTGGCCTGGATGTGGCAAGTTTTAACTATGTGTACTTTGGTCTCCTTGTGAAGTGAGACCTGTTACCACCTCCACCCCATCTGAGGCCCTGCAAAACTCTCTGGTCAGGAAATGTGGTGTGGGCAGGGGTTTGTGCTGGTCTTCTAGGGAAGGGGCCCATGGACTAGGACAGAGGCAAGTGTGGTTGAGAAAGGCAGTTCCATAGGGGTGCAGTAGGGCGGGGCTAAGTGTAAGCAAATTAGGCTGCTTCCTGAAGGCGGCTCTGTTTTTATGCTGAGGGATTGGGGGAAATGGTGCTGGCCAGCTGCTGTGTTCTCAGAGAGGTGTATTTGTGAAAGCTGCCTTTCAGGGACAAGCTCCAAGGGGAGCAAATAATTTCCCCACTCTGTGCCCCAGGTACTTTTCAGATCACTGTTTCCATGTTGTATACCCCTGGGTTGTTTGCCTGCCTTCTCTCCAAGAGCAGCACAGTGCCCTTGGTAGTTTATCTCAGCCAAGCCCACTGACCTTTAAAACTCCTGACTGTAACCCCTGCTTGGTTACAAGAACTCTTGGAATTCAGCCCTTTCATTTTCTAAGCCAGTGGCTAAGGGGAAACATTCTCTTTTCGTGGTCCCCTTTGTGTTTCTCTCTATCTATTATCTATCTATCTATCTATCTATCTATCTATCTATCTATCTATCTATCATCTTCTCTGTGACCATGGCTCCCTCCCCTGCATAATAGCCAGGATCTGTTTCTCCCCTAAACCATGTCTTTGCACTTTGTATCTTTTTCACTGTGGTCTCTTCTCTCCCTTTAGTTGTGAAGTTTGTTCTGTTGGTCTCAGGTTGATATCTAGGGTATTTAAGATTATTTGATAGTTATCTAGTTGTATTCATGGGACAGGGTGCACCTAGGATCCTCCTACTCCTCTGCCATCTTCCTTTCTCCACCATAATTTTGTTAATTAAATTATTTAAATGAATACACAATAATATTGACTTAGTTTTGCCAGGCAGTTCTGTGAATTTAAACAGATATATCGATTCTGTAACTACCACTTCAGTCAGGATACAGAACCATTTTATCACCGTAAGAAACTTCTTCATGCTATTTGCACCCTTTCTGCACCTACGTTTTGACACTTATCTATTCTCTGTCCCTGTAGTTTTATCATTTTGAAAATGCCATATAAGTGGAGTCACAGAGTGTATAACTCACTTCTTTTAACTGAAGATAGTGCCTTTGAAATTCATTCATATTGTTACATATATCCATTCATTCCATTTTATTTCTGAGTAATATTCCATTATATAAATGTACCACAATGCATTCATCTATTTATCTGTTCATGGACAATTATTTCCAAGTGTGGCAGTCATGACTAGAGCTGCTATAAATATTCACATACAGGTTTCTTGTAAACATAAGTTTCCTTTTTTTGTAGTATGTATCCAGGAGTAGGATTTACCTTTGTTAAATGTTATACAGTAAAACCTAGGTTTGCAAGCATAATTCATTATGGAAACATGCTTGTGACCCAAAGCACTTGTATATCAAAGCAAATTGCTTCATAATAAATAATGGAAACTCAGATGATTTGTTCCACAACCCCAAAATATTCATATAAAAATGATTACAGTAATGTAATATAATACAAAATAATAAAGAAAATATAAAATGTAAAGAAAAATAAACAAATTAACCTGCACCTGTCTTTGAAAACCTTCATGGCTGGTGTGAGGGAGACAAGAGAGGACGGTTATTGTATAAGACGACTTTTACTATCACTAACAGAATCACTGCTGTCTATTGGCTCAATGGAATCTTTTTATTTGTGGGGACCATGGTATACTCTTGCATGGATGTTGACTATGGTACAGTATTAATAAACTCTTGCCATACTGTATTTAATGTAACTGGCAATAGGGCAGCAGAGGAAAGGGTCTATATCTGCAGGCAGCCTGACCGAGAATGAAACAAAGCATTCCTAAGCTTACTCTTGTATGAAAAAGCAAAGGACTGTCCATAGGTACTTTGAAGTGACAAAAAATGCACTAGTGCCAGTTGTGGGTACCTTCCAACGTTTGAAAAATCACTGATTTCTGCCAAACATAGCAGCCTGAGACCAAGCACCTGAGCATGGGAGACAATCACCCACAATCCCACAGTGAGAGAGAGAGAGAGAGGGAAAAGAACCATTGGCTCAGTTGTAATCATGTGACATTCAGCGTCACATGCTACTCATATTGCAAGACATCACTCATTTATCAAGTTAAAATTTATCAGAAATGTGTGTTCATCTTGCAGAACACTCGCAGAACAAGTTACTCGCAATCCAAGCTTTTACTATAAGACACTGCCAAACTGTTTTCCAGGCAGCTATACCATTTTATATCTTGGTTTTAAAACTAAAATGAGATATACACCTATTAGAATGGCTAAAATCTTAAATGCTCACAACTTCAAGTACTGGTGAGGGTGTGGAGTAACTGAAACTCTAATGCAGTGCTGATGGGAATGCAAAATGGAACATCAGAGTGAAAAAAGCTGGGGGTCACAATCTTTGATACTCCAATCACAGAAGTGACATTCCATCACTTTGCCATATTCTATTTGTTACAATCAAGGTACTAAGTCTAGCTGACATTCAAGGAGAAGAAATTACAAGAAGACATGAATAGCATGGAGGAGGGATCACACTTGGAGTCATATAAAAAGGCTGCCTAAAACAATAATTTAAAGAACACAAGAGGAAAGAGTAACATTTGCAGGGAAGAATATTACATTTATGCAGATATTTACCCCTATTACTGATCTTCCTTTGTTTCTAATGTTCTGATTTCCTTCTGCTATCATTTTCTTTTTGTAAAAAAAAAATCCTTTATCAATTATTTCAGCACAGATCTCCTGGCAGTGCATTCTCTTAGTTTTCCTTTTTCTAATAGTCTTTATTTCACTCTCATTTCTGAAGAATATTTTCATTGTGTATAGTGTGCTGGGTTGACAATTCTTTTCTTTCAGTTTTTTGAAATGTTGTTTAACTTGTTTCTGGCTTCCATGTTTTCTGATGAATTTGAATTGTTTCCCTATAAAGTGTCTTTTACTCTGGTTACTTTCAAAAATTGCTTTTTTGTCTTAATTTTCAACAGTTTTATTATGCTGTTTCTAAGCATGGATTTCTTTGAGCTTCTCCTGTTTCAGTTTCACTGGGATTCTTGAATCTGTAGGTTTATGTATTTCACCATATTTTGGAGGTTTCCAGTCATTACATCTTCAAAGTTTTTTGAGCACTGGATTCTTTCTCTTCTTCTTTTAGGAATTCAGTGGCTAAAATATTAGATCTTTTGGTATATTAGTATAAATCCTTGAGGGTCTGTGACTTCTTTTTCCAGTTTCTTTCTTTCTTTCTTTCTTTCTTTCTTTCTTTCTTTCTTTCTTTCTTTCTTTCTTTCTTTTTTCAGTTAGGAACATTTATGTAGATCTGTCTTCAAGTTTACTTATTCTTTTCTTTATCATTTCCAATCTACTCTTGGCCTTCACAGAAAATTTTAAATTTTGGTTATTAGTTTTTACAGTTCTAAAATTTCCACCTTTATAACTTCTACCTTTCTGTTTTAATTTTTTTTAATGTTTATTTATTTATTTTGAGAGGGGGATAAGGGAGGAGCAGAGAGAGAGGGAGAGAGAATCCCAAGCAGCTTCTGTGTTGTCAGTGCAGAGCCTGACTTGGGGCTTGATCTCACAAAGTGTGAGATCATGACCTGAGCTGAAATCAAGGGTTAGATGCTTAACTGATTGAGCCACCCAGGTGCCCCTTCACTTGTACTTTTCTTGCTGAGATTTTTAATCTTTTCTTCTAGAATGTTCTCCATTGTTGGAGCATTTTTATAATAGTTTATATAAAATCATTGTGGAATAATTCCAATATCTGTGTTTTTCAGTGTTGGTGTCTGTTGATTGTCTTTTTCCAGGAAAGTTGAAATATTACTAGTTCTTTATATGCCAAATAACTTTAGATTGTTTTCTGGATATTTTGAATGTAACATTATGAGACTGTTCATCTTATTTAAATCCTATGGAGAATGTTAATATTTTTGTTTTAGCAGGCAACTGATCCATGTAATGTAGGTCACAAGTTCTGACCAGTCTTCTGTGAGTTGTGATTTCATCATCAATTTTATTTTCAAAGCCTCTGCCATATTCTGATATGCCCCATGTATACACCATTCAGTGTTCAGTCTGGGGCTTATCTTCAGTTCTCATAGTCTTTGTTATGCTGTTTAAAATCTGATCCATTCATGTGCAATTTGGAGGTAGTCCAGGAGTTCATAAATAATTTTGTGGTGTTACTTTCTCAAGGTCCTTCCTGACCCCAGAACTTTGCAGTTTCATGACATTTCCATTGCTTATTTTATGCCTTAGAAAGCTGGAATTTTATTTAATTTGCTTTGCTTCCCACAAAGCAAATTCTGCGTCTGCATCTCAAGTCCATTGGTGGGTGGAGAGATAGAGAAAGGGGCAATGGGATTTTGCCCCACCCTCTCTGTTTTTGACTTTCCTTACCCCCTGAGCTCTAAAATACATTCTCTAGCATGACAAACTTAAAACAATTTTTTTTTGTAATGAGTTTAAAAGGGGAAGTCATTTTGCAAAAAGCTTGTACTTTTCTCATTTGAATCAAAGCCTGTCCTCTTATCTGTTTCCAAGCACAGGAATCAGATGGTGGGTCCGGTTGTCCTGGGTAAGTACCATGTACTGAGAGAATAGCTTGTACAATAAGATATCTGGAATTAATTGTAAGATGAGGAATCAGAAAACAGCAGGTGTAAAAAGAAGTGTATAAGAGAGAAACGGCTAGTGAATCTAATAGGTATTGCCCCTGCCATGCTGACCTAATGTTGAAGTGAAAGTATACCACTAGCCCTGAACAAAGAGATTCATGTATTTTTTTTTTTAGTTTATTTACTTTGAGAGAGAGAAAGAGAGAGGGGGGAGGGGCAGCAAAAGAGGGAGAGAGGATCCCAAGCTGGCTCTGCATTCACAGCACACAGCCCAACTTACAGCTCACACTGATGAACCTGAACTGTGAGATCATGACCTGAGTTGAAATCAAGAGTCAGACACTTAATGGACTGAGCCACCCAGCCACCCCAGATTCATGTGTATTTGTTCTTTTAGGTCTTTTGAGTTTATAAATTCCGAGTCCTACAGTGGCTTCCCTTTATAGACTTTATGTCTGTTCAAAACCACATTTCTGCCCACGGTGGGTTAATAATTTAACAATCACATTTTGATATTCCTGGAATGTCAGTGGAACTCAAATTAAATTAAAGCCAGGACCTTTGGCCATACTCTTAACACCTTTCCAAGGTAAGGACACAAAGGAATCCCATTCAGGGACAGACCAATCATTTAACGATCTAGTTTTATGAAAATAAAACATTTGATAATAAGTATTGTCCGTTTTTTACTATGAATTGGATACTTAAAGCCATGTGTCTGGTTATCAAATAAAAACAAAATCATTTTCAAGGGTAAACAAAACTTTCCAGTAATATATAAAATGATGTCATTGAAATCTGAAAACTCTCCTTAACAGTTTATGTTTATACAAGAATGTCTTGCTGATGTCTGATGTAAGAAAAAACAGAAAACCTCTTAGAGAGAATTAGCTACTTGAGCCTGGGCTGCTGAAAATGCATTAGTAAGTCCTACAATTTTGGCAGAATATCACATCATCTAAACGGAGGAGATAAACTGGAGGTGTAAGGGATATGAAATACAGTTTGAATTCTTGATTCTCCAGACAGTAGATTTTGAAAAGTGATAAGTTAAAACTTTTGTGGAAAAAGGTAAATTAACTTAGAAGCTGCCAGTGATGTATCCTGGCTGGACTAAAATCAAGACATTTTCATTAGTCTAGATGACCCTAAAGCAATTTACATGGCCTTTTATTTTGCTTTTAAGATATAATTTCCACATTGTTATTAAGAATTTTCCTTATTGGGGATCTTACAGTTGAGTGCACACTCAAAGTGACTCATCTTTTCAGCAACAAGAAAAAAAATCTTGAGCATAAATAACATGAAAATAAGTAATGTTTAGTTAAAGAATGAAGAATTATAAACAAGATACCTCTTAAAAGAATTCCTCTTCTTTCTTGGTAATTCTTGTATATGATAAGCAGTGTACATGAGAAGCAAAATGCTCTGAGCATCTCTGGAATTAAAAGTAATTTGTTTTGTAAAAAATACCAAAATTGCTTGTAGCCCATCTATATATATTATCTATAGATAGTGGGGTACCTGGTTGGCTCAGTCGGTTAAATGTCCGACTTTTGATCTCAGCTCAGGTCATCATCTTGCAGTTCAGGCCCTGCATCGGGCTGTGTGCTAATGGTGCGTAGTCTGCTAGGATTCTGTCTCTCCTTCTCTCTGCCCCTCTCCCACTTGTGCACTCATGCTCTCCCTCTCTCTCTCTCTCTCTCAAAATAAATAAATATAAAAAATTTTAAAAAGGTAATTGGTTGAGGAAGAGGGGGAAGACATCATTCTATTACCACTGACTTCAGGAATTTATGGCATTCATTTAGTCTGTGCCAAATTGGCCAGATTTTGCTGTATAAAGATCTCTACGGGCAGTACTGGGTTAGAGGCCAAGAGCTTGGGCTCTGCTGTCAGACTCATTAAGTGCCAATCTTGGCTTCACTATTTACTAGCTTTGTGACTTTAGGCTCACTGTTTGTTATCTCCTAAGCTTCATTTATCCCGTCACATAATGGGATTAATAGTGTGTATTTCATAGGATTGTTGTGAGCATTAAATCATCTCATATAAAACACTTGACAAAAGTATTAGCATAAGCATTTGGTAAACACCCCATAAATGTTAGCTATTGCAATGACAGAGATTCTATAGAACAAGCCAAGTAACTCAGTGAAAGCTCTTTCCATGAAAAATGTCCTGTGAAAGAAATCTACCTTGGATATATATATAATTGAGTCCAGCAAGGTAAGGATTGCTGGTCTTCCATGTTTCAAAATCTGGCATATAATAAAAGGATTTTTACTATAACTTAAAAATTGTCAAAATTATATTTATAAAATCAAGTTCCATTCAAATATTTACAGAAACTGGGATATATGCCCTTAGATTTTCAAGTTTCTTAACAGCTCAGTTTGTAAACCTGAGTTATGTTGAATTTTTTCCCCCTTTAGTATGTAGATTCATATACAAAATTTAGTACCAATCCATTCTGCCTACTCCAGAATCAGAATATTTACCTCACTCTTCTGAAACATTTGTACCTTCAGATGAAAGACTTGAAAATCTCTTTGAACTAATTTTGAATCTTTTGAATTAACCTTATTTGTGCCATTGAATTTGACAATCAGCATTTCAGCTATATTTTTGTTATGTACACTGAGATAGAGGGGCAAAAAGAGAAGTTTAAATGAGAGTTCATGACTTATTGAAAGTCATCAAGAAAAGATTGACCATTGGCTTCTTCTGACAAACTTCCAGGACAAAGACAAGGTAAACTGGTGCTTTATGACTACTACAGTGCTTGGTGGTAATGATGCTCAATACACACTTTGTAAATAATTGAATTCAGTTCGTTTTGCCTGCACTTGCCTTTCCCCCCACCCCTCACCAAGAACACAGACCCTTCTGTCTATCCTTCAAGGCTCAGCTCAGTTGTTATCTCATTTTTGGAAAATTTGTGTAGAAGTGTTGATCTTCTACACAAAGTGTGGTAGGTATCCTTTGTAGTAGTTTCACAGAAGTTCTTTTTACTCCATCTAGGTGAGGGCATACAACATAGCACTGATTCTTTTCTCCCCTGTCTGTGCTGAATATGTTGTAGGACTTCAGTATTTATTTGCTTATTCATTCTACTTGAGTGATTGAAATATGTAACCTGAAGCCTGTGATTCTGCAGGTTCTTTGTTAATTGTTTTTGTGAATCGGAGCTGGCATTTCTGTGAATTTATAGATGAGATGCTTTGAGTATAAAAGATGCAGTATTTTTATTCGAACAAGTTTAGCCATGATTCCATAAGCATAGCTCAAGGCACCGCTGAAGCCTGGGATTTGTGTGTCTCCAGTTGTTACTAGGGTGTTATTTTCATCTTGGAATGAGTAACAGAAATGTTACTTTACTTCATTAACTCTGAAACAGAGGGCTTAGTTTATGTTTACTAAAAAGGTTTTCGATGTCAACTGGAGGGCCATGAGAGGTTCTCTGGGTTCTGTTTTTCATAATTACCCAATTATCTACCTCCTCCTTCTGTGTTCTCTTATGAGAATTACAAACTGTTGTTTAACTCACTGGCACTCAGTGCAAGTTGGAAGAGTTTTCAATTCATAGCAAGCAACAATTTAGTGAATGTAATAATTGGATGATGAGAACTGCTTCTTCAGGATGGAGTAAGAAAGAGGCATGAAAGAGGCCAAGAAGACCACCCTGGTGACAAAGAAAAGTTACCCCAAAGGAGATTTTTGGCAATGAAGCTAGAATGTCCTGAGGTTTTATTTTTATGTGTGAAACTCAGATTTCCTGGAAAAGGATTTGGCCTGCACAAACCATAGTGTGCCCATACACAAATGTATCATAAAAGCATGGGCTGGAAGATTCTCTTTGGGCTTCATCCAGTGGGTCGTTCCTTCCTGTTGCCCATCCCACAAGTTATCTGCTCCCTACCAATTCCCTCATTTCCAGATTCTGCAAACAAACACTCCTCCTGTGTGGATGACTGAAAAACTAGGCAGAAGACAGGAGCAAAGTAGGACTAATGATAGAGCTTTTACAGTTAAGCACTCATAGAGGGTCGGATTCCAAAGAGGACCCAGAGTAGGACTATTTCCCAAGCTCCTGTTACAGACATGTGAACCTTCTCTGGACCTTCTCTTCTATAAAAATCCTCACTGTTGCTTAGTCTCAGCAAGTAGAAGGCAAGCTACTCAGCTTACTTTGAATATGAAAGAGAAATTGTAGGTGGGTTTGCCTTGACAAAGGTCAAGGTCTGAATTTTGTAGGATATTCTCCTCAAATATTCCAAGTATACTTCCTACCTCTCTAAAATAGCTTCATTCATTTAATTTTAAGATAAGACTCCCTAGTGTGTCATTTTTACCATTATCATCTGTGTTCAAGGTACTTGTTTGATCTCTGTCTAGGGAAAAGTACTAAAAAAACAAAAAACAAAAAACAAAAAAACTCACTCTGAGGCAAAATTTTGCTCTTTTCCCTTCTGCTGACAAGCTCACTAGAGTTAAAAATCCTCAGGCTATTTGGAGTCTGATACTTAGAGGTAGCATAGCACAATGCTGGAAGTGATTCAGCTGCGATGCATTCATCAGAGCAGCACTCCCCGGCAAACTGATTATATCACTCTGTGTAACCACACACATTTATTGGAAACTTAGAGGAGAATGCTAATGAACACACCCCTGCGTAGTCTTTCCATGAATACTCTAATAGGTTTTCTTTGCCTATTACATCTTAGTAAACAAAGAGAGGGAAAAGGAAAGAATTAAACTGTCACCTCCTTGCTAAAACCCTGGAAGGATTTGCAAAGACTTCAGTGGGGTGGGCAGACATTCACTCTACCTCTTTTCCCCATTTGTTAGAATAGAGATATTGCCTGAGGACATGTAAAAGCATTTTGATCTTTCTCTTTCTCTCTCATGCTCTCTCATATTCTCATACATGCATATACACACAATTACAACAACAACAGCAACAAACCAACTGAATCCACAGTCATAAAAAAGGTTCCTTCCATAATATGCTTCCTATAAGGCACAAAAAAGAAACCTCTTCCCCCACACTAGAGATATGGAACTATAAAGGTGAAGGTCTAGTAATGAATAATTCCTTCCTGTATCTAACCCATTTCAGATATGCTGCAGTTTGCTCCTGTTTCTTTCATTTTGCAATTAGATAGGGAGAATAGGAACCTCAATCCTCTGGAACAATTGCTTTGCAACTGGGAGTGCAGAAGATTTCCCCTTGGTCAGCTGTGTAGGAACAGGCTAGGAATTGTGGCCTGGTTTTCAGACTGTGACTGCAAAGGGTAATTCCCAAGAAGCAGGGAATTGGTCTCATTGGGGACCTCCATGGAAAGTTTCAAGATCTAGCTGGTTCAGTAGGTAGAGTTAGCATGGTGGTGAAATCTACCTTCTGTCTTTTGCATCTCTACATTTACCTATTTGGCACCCTTTTTTGCTACCTACTGACATCCTTTCCATTCCAGTTCTAGAAGGGTACTACTTCTTACTGCTCTCCAGATACAAAAAAAAAAACCCAGTTATCATGGCTTCTGCCTTCCAGTATTCCTAAATAGTATCTCTTCTTATTATACCTCTCTTACTTGTTTCACAGAGAAATTTCAAGTGGATTTTAAAAGGACAGCCTCCTGGCTGAACTAATTCACACTTAAGTGTGAATAATTGATAAACTTCTTATTACTCCTAGAATGTATGCATTTTAAGAAGAGGCTGATTACCCAAAAGAATCAATAGTTGGAGACATTTCAGAAACCAAGAAGTAAATTAAACCAGGCAATTTGGGGAAGATTTCCTGGGGGACAGAGTCAGTGGCCAGCTGTTTTATTTTGTCCTAGAACAAAGAAAAGTCTGTGTTGTTGAATAAGCCACCCTGTGAAGGCTATATTATTCAGCAGCCACAGTGCATGAGAAATCTTCATTGAGAAATTGGAAGGAAACCCCACAAAATGGGTTTGACCTGGAAAAACTTTAAATTTTTTAAATGTTTATTTAGTTTTGAGAGAGAGAGAGAGAAAGAGAGAGAATTAGTGGGGAAGGGACAGAGAGAGAGGGAGACACAAAATCTGAAGCAGGCTCCAGGCTCTGGGCTATTAGCACAGAGCCTGACACGGGGCTGGAACTCATGAGCTGTGAGATCATGACCTGAGCTGAAGTTGGACGCTTAACCGACTGAGCTATCCAGGCGCCCCAGACCTAGAAAAACTATTAAAATTTTCTGGGTACTCATTTCATCGGTGAACAAAATATCAGTTAAAGATCACTACCTGGTTGTTCATTAAAAAAGGAGGAGACAGAGATGGTGGGCTTGAAATCTATGATCACTGCTGGAGAAGTGATTTTACTTTTGGGTTCTGCTCTATTGAATCTTCTGAGCATTTTGCAGAAGAAAGAGCACAGCATATGAAGTCCAAAAGAGGGTGGACAGCTACTTGCTTTCTGATTATGAGCATGATATTCTATCTCTGAGCTTTGGTTTGTCATCTGTTACTACAGGGTAATAATGATAACAGACACTATACAAGGTTGTTGTGGTTGTGAGGATTAGCTGAGACGATATGCAGAGCGTAGGAAATGGCAAAATTGGGATGGTTTCTCAAATTTTAGGTCCTTTCTTTCTCAGTCCTTATCAGTTCCTTTTCAAGTCACCTGACATTTGAGATTCAGAGCATACCCTGGACCTGGGTGGGCCTGATATAATCTTGATTTTTTTTCCATTTACGTATTTGTGTGCACATAGATGTGCATGTGGAGTTAAGGAGAGGGAATCTAGAGACTCTAAGTCAAGGCCCTGGCTTTGGAACTGGACCTTGCAGTAAATGTCAGTGAAGAAAAGATTCACTTTGCATAGTGCCACTTAAAAAGACACTAGAGAGTTTTATCACCCTTGTAGGTGCCCACTGTATGGACATGGTACAGGTTAGGACAGGCAAAAATATGTTATGGCTTTTATTCAGTCTTGTTCATGTAAGGTATCATTGCAGCTCTCACAAAGGCCAAAAATGATCACATGATTGCTCCTTATTTGAGAGATTGCTACTCTTACTGGCTGGAAAATGTCTAATTTCTCAGGACTTCCTGAAATTGTTAAGCCATGTAAGTCTCTGCGTTTAGTTTCTTCATGGCTCCTAACAAAACCAGTTCAACTTCCTCCCTTCCTCTAGCCAAGACTACTTTCATCTACTCCTCTTTTTAAAATTTTTTCCTCTGCACAGATGTGTGTTTTCCTGAGGTTTAACCACAATTGCATAAATATTTTTCCTATTAAAAATCTAAAGCTGACTGCAGGGAAATAAGATAATTTAGCCAACCAGATTTTCTATTTGGGAGTAGAAAGGATTCAGGGGAGCTTCCATAGGGTGGGACAACATCCTCCTGGGAAAACATCAGTCACACTAGTGCAGATTACATTAAAAAAATGCCACTGATTGAAATTAGAAAATCCCCATGATTCACTAGACTTGAACCATTGCCTAAAATATAGCACTACATGTATCGTTTATCCATTTAGAAAGCCAGTTGAAAGAGTCTCAAAGTTTTACTTAGGCAGAAAAATCCTCCATATTTTCAGAATTGGCAAAATAGTTATAGTTGGGGGTAGAAGGTCAAATACTTCTCATTGTAAAGGTGTGTGTGTAAGTTTCCTGCCAGTTCTTTAAGTTTACTTAACCCACTCTGGTTCAGAGCTAAAGCTAATATTTTCTTTCGTTTTTTCTTTTATTTCTTTTCTTTCCTCTTTTCTTTCTTTCTTTTCTTCTTCCTCTCTTTCTTGGCATTATTCTGAGCCTTCGATATAGCTATTAATGTTCCTTTTTCATATATTTTCCCATTTTTCCCTTTCTTGTTGCCTCACAGAGTTTGTTTTTTTTTTTTAAGTTTATTTATTTATTTTGAGAGAGACAGTGAGAGAGAGGGAGAGAAAGCGTGCACTCACGAACTGGGGAAGGGCAGAGAGAGAAGGAGAGAGAGAATCCCAAAAAGGTTCCATGCAGGACAGCATGGATCCCAGCGCAAGGTGCGAGCTCACCAACTGTGAGATCATGAGTTGGATGCTCAACTGAATGAGCCACCCAGGTACTCCACCTCTCAGGTTTTTGATCCTACATTCATAGAATTCAGTTGATCATGATTCTCAGTGTATAGCCAAGTGTCATCATTGATCCATGCCCAACTTCTCTTTTACATATAATTTCTTCATATAGTTTCATTATTCCCTGCATTGCCCATTTTTAAATGTATTTTCCTTACCACAGACATTTATTCTTGTGTTTTACTGTGAGTCGTTCCAAGCCACCTTTTGTGTATTTATTTGAAAATATATATATCCATAACCAATATATAGTATTACTTTAAGTATGTGCCTTTAATTTACACAAAGGGTCTTATCTGATATACATTCTGTTACTTTTTTTCAGTCAACATTATGTTTTTGAAATGTACGTCAGCATATGTGGAACAAGTTCATTCTTTTTGATTCTATGTATTTTATCTCTTTGCCTTATTAATAGATATTTAGTTTGATTCTAACTAGCACAATGATGTAGAACATCCTTCATATATGTATTTGCCGGTTTTTATTGGGTTTGGGGGACATGGTGGTTATATTATAGGATTATAATCACTAGGTTCAGTGTAAACACATAGTCATTTTTGTAATTATTCCCCATTTTCTCTTCAATATGGCTATACCAGTATACATGCCAACATGAAGATTTTGTTTTTGCCAAAATTGTGGGTAGGAAATACTATTTCATTGTTGTTTTAGTTTAATATTTCTCTGCCAGTAAGGCTGAGTACTTCTTCAACGTTTATTTATTTTTGGGACAGAGAGAGACAGAGCATGAACGGGGGAGGGGCAGAGAGAGAGGGAGACACAGAATCGGAAACAGGCTCCAGGCTCTGAGCCATCAGCCCAGAGCCCGACGCGGGGCTCGAACTCACGGACCGCGAGATCGTGACCTGGCTGAAGTCGGACGCTTAACCGACTGCGCCACCCAGGCGCCCCAGTACTTCTTTATTTGTATATCAGGCACTTAGGTTTTCTGTCTATAGATTGCGTATTTATAGTCTCTGCCAATTTTATATTGGGTTTCTCATTTTTTTTCCTGCTGATTAGCTGGAGATGATTGTATAGTCTATACGTTTTTTGCCAAATGCAAATATTTTCTCTGGATCTGTCACCAGATATAATCAAATCCATCAAACTTCTTCATGGTTTCTGCTTTTATATCTTACTTAAGATCCTTCCTTGATACTGCAGAAATATTCTTTTACATTTTTTAATGTAAAAATATTATTTTATAGTTTTTTTAGTTTATCTTTAATATTTATTATAATACTGGAGATCATACATTGCAATAGAAAAATCAAAATGAATATGAGGATTAGAAAGAAAATTGATACAATTATTTATGTAAAATATTTTTAAGAATCAGTAGAAAAATTATTAGAACTAGTAAAAATTTAGCAAGATGGCTGGATAGAAAATCAACCAATATTAAAAATGGACTTAACGTTAGAAAAGTAACCTAATTCATCATGCTAATAGCATAAAGGAAACCAATCATACAATCATCTTGATAGATGTAGAAAAAGTATTGATAAATTCAACAACCAATAATGAAAATATTTATAATAATAAAACCCCACGCAATTCATTTGAAATAGTAGCACATTACAATTTAGAAAATCAATAGCTTTCCTCTTTACCTGTAATTATTAAACAGAGAATACAAAACCATACACAGTGGTAATAAGCCTACAAAAATGAAGAAGGCTTTGACAGAGAAATAGTTATACTTGCTACTAGAGAACACAAAAGAAGATCTGAATTAGTGGAGAGAGATACTGTGTTTCTGAATGGGAAGACAGCATTGTAAAGTAACATTTCTTTCCACTCTACCCTATAAATTTAATTCAATTCAAATAAAAATCCAAAGTATAAGATTTAGATAGTGAATATCTAAAACAATATGGAAAAATAAAGCAAAGATGAGAAACTAACACTTAAGATATAAAGGTTTATTACAAATATGTAATAATTAAATTACTCTAGCACTAGAATAGGAACAAATAGACAATTAGAATAGACATTCTAAAACCATGTCTATGTACATGTGGGAAATTGATAACAAATTAGCTACTATATCAGTTGTGAAATAACAGATTATTTAAAAAACAATGCTGACATATAATAACAAGAATAACAACCAGTGTTTATTGACTTGCTCCAAATGTTGATATACATATAGACTCAAGCTCTTAACAACCAAATGAAGTAGGTAATATTTTTAGCATCATTTTACAGATGACAAAACTGAGGCAGAGGCACAGAGAGATTAGATAACTTGGTGATTCCCAAACAAGGATTTCAACTCAGGTAGTTTGGATTCAATGTCCATGCTCTTAGCCACTATTCTACACAAGTATCTCAGGCCTGCACTGGCTCATTCTAAGCAGAAAAATAAAATTAGGTCCTTACTTTAAACTACACACACACACACACACACACACACACACACACACACACACACATCTCTGGATGAATTATTTCCTTTAAAAATATCTATTATATAATTTAATATTTCTGGTCACTGGTATCAGGGGTGTGGTGACTAACTCTCCTAATATGAATTTAAAAACTCTGAATTTCTTAGCATCTCTTACATCAGGATGTTCACTTTTGATTTGTTTTCCTATTCCTGTGTTCAGTACCTGACAGAAGAAACAACTTTGCTTGATGAAGAATTGTAGCTATTACATTACAAGAAGAATATAAAGAAAAAAGTGATAGACCATGCATGCTCTACATCAGAATACAACTTACCATCTGGAAACACTATACTACTGGGGACAGATAAAAAGGACTGCTGGAAAAGAGAATTTTTGACACAGATTCTTGAGCATACATCCATAGAAGCTCTTGGGGTATATTAACTAAATATCAGGATGCTTCCTGAATATGGATTCTGGGGGGAAACAAAAAAAGTAGTACTCTAATAATGATATGGAGTTTGGAAATAAGGGCATATACCTAGAAATCCGTAAATTCATCTTTACCTCTCATTCACTTGGGATAAAATGGATACACATGGAATGATGTGCCAGCACCAAAATGGATAAAGTTTCAGTTACTAAAAATATCTAAGAATTTACCTTTGTGTACATTATATAAACCTCTATGTTAAAAATATCTCTCGAGGCGCCTGGGTGGCGCAGTCGGTTAAGCGTCCGACTTCAGCCAGGTCACGATCTCGCGGTCCGTGAGTTCGAGCCCCGCGTCGGGCTCTGGGCTGATGGCTCGGAGCCTGGGGCCTGTTTCCGATTCTGTGTCTCCCTCTCTCTCCGCCCCTCCCCCGTTCATGCTCTGTCTCTCTCTGTCCCAAAAATAAATAAAAACGTTGAAAAAAAAATTTTTTTTTAAAAATAAAAAAATAAAAATAAAAATCTCTCTGATACAACTAAACTTACTGGAGGTTTGTCATTTCTTCATCTCTTTCACATTCATCTCCATTGACTTTCACTCAGTACCTCATATACAACCTTTCCCTCCACTCCAAGAGCAAGGTTAGAGTTTAAATAAGCAGAGTACAGACAGGAAATTCAGTATTTCCTTGCATTGCTTACAAAAATATGGGGGAGTCCAAGAACATAAACTTCAATGATTATATTAACATCTCTTATCTTCTTTAGTATCTGTTATTTCCAAACTCCTGGGAGCCTTGCCCTCATCTGTCACAAACGGCTGTTATCTGTGTCATTTTGTCTTGAGTAATGTGAAGTCATACATATCTTGCTCCTAACACATTGCGTCTTCTCTCTCACATTATGTCTTGTGATGAATAGAACATTTCTTTCATGATAACTGCTTTTCTTAACAATCTATTTACAGAACTTTTCCCTTGGATGGTGTTGAAGGAATAGCGAGAGAAGGAACTAAGTGTACAAAGTAGGCGTGCAGAGAGTGGGAACTTTGAGTCTGTATATGTTAGTTATACGGACATATTTTTGTCAATGTTTTTTCTCCTCAATCCACCAAAGAGTTAACATTTTTGCCACCCTCCTTCCTCGATAAAATTGGCAAAAAAGAGAGAGTAGAAGTAAGGGCCTGGAAACACACCTAAAATTCCTTAAAAGAAACCCAAGTATTTTTTGACTTGCCATTAGGGAAACAGGATTCTTTTTATAATTTTTTTAAGTTGGCTTCCTATAAACATTAGTAATATTTAGCCTTATACCACAGCCAATTTTGAGGTCTTAGATCTACCTTCTGATCTCTATGTTGTACCTGAAAATAATACTGGGAAATAAGAAGTTGGGAACTCAACTAGATGGAAGGAAATGTTTGTTTCCAAGCTCTATACACCTTATTTTTCTTGTGTGTGAAGGATTTCCATATTGTTTAGTTTTAAAGGGCTTCAATAGAATCCTGGGGGGAAAAAAAAGGAAAACACTATGACTTAAAAAAAATGAGATTAAAATACAGTTGATGTGCTTGATTATAAGAAGTTAGTTTCCAGTGCTCTTTAATTACCCAATTTCAAATCTCCTGTCAAAATCTTGGAACTGTGGAGGTGAAGAATGTTTGTGAATTCCAACCTGCCATTTCAAATGTCTGTTTAAAGTTAGTATTACATCTTTGAAGAACAGAATCTGATTTCTATCAAAGTAATGTTAATAACTGAAAAGTGCCGCAAATAACCATTTATCAAGATACTCCAAATAACAGGTGACCAAGAGTCTAAATAGCCACCAGTTTTGAAGATTTTTAAGGAATAGTGGTGTGATAATCATATTAGACCACCCAAGCTGAGATTTTGATTCTGAGTATGGTCTTATTATTTAGAGGGGCCCTCTACTATTAACTTGTTACGACATATTTATTAAGTGCTTTCTGTAAATCTGCCAAATCCCATGTACCAACTTCCTCAACAAAACTAAGTGTTTATGCCTGTCATCACTGCAAATGCCAGGGAACCGCAGGAACATCCCTAGGGGTTATTTCACTCATGTTTTCTGTCAACCAGATGGCAATATCAATGCTAATAGCATTTGCCATACAAGCTTTTTGTTTGTTTTTTGTTTTTTTGTTTTCTCCTTAAAGAAGAATACTGTAATGAACCATTTTGGAAATCTGTATTCTAGAAACACTATTCTTAGCACTCTGGGTTATCCCAAGTGGTTGAGCTGATTTTTCACTATTGTAGTTGTTTTACCTGGTGTATTTACTTAGTTGCACTTTAATTGGTGTGTGTCCACTCCTTTATCCCTATACAATTTAAGAAAAAAAGATACTTCTCAGGCAATTCTTAGACTGTGGAGTTAGTCCAGCACAGAGCACCTCTGAGGATATTCCAGGGAACATTGAATTGTGTGAGGGCAGAAGTCTGGTCTAGCACAATTTTATCTTCTATGCAGTAACAGCAGGGAAGGCAGCTTGGAATGAATGTAATTGGCCTTAGAGAGTTATGTTCAGTGTGTTTGTGTAGCAGCCAGATAACAGAGCCCGCAGCCACAGGGAGTACAATATCACATAACTTAAAACTGATCTCAGGGGCACCTGGGTGGCTCAGTCGGTTGAGCCTCCGACTTCGGCTAAGGTCGTGATCTCAGTTTGTGGGTTCGAGCCCTGCATCAGGCTCTGTGCTGACCTCTTGCTCAGAGCCTGGAGCCTGCTTCAGATTCTGTGTCTCCTTCTCTCTCTCCGCCCCTTCCCCATTCACCTTTTGTCTCACTCTGTTTCTCAAAAATAAATAAATGTAAAAAAAAATAATAATAAACAAACAAACAAACAAAAAAAACTGATCTCAGAAATGGGATCCAGAAACTGTGGAAGGGGTTGTATGCTCCCATCTATTACTCTCATGGGTGTAGGAAAAAAATGTCATTTTGTTTTTTTCTTTGTTCTTTCTGGTTTTATTTCTCTGTTTCTCTTTTCCTGTCTTCTGTAAGTTACTTGAGTTTTTTCCCTTGAGGTGAGGGGTGGTTCCATTTTGATGTATCTTTTTTTGTTTTTGAGAATATCTTTTTATAAACTTTTTAGTGATTTATCTCGGTATTACATTATATTTACCTAATTTAACACAGTCTACTGGTGTCATCATTTGACTAATAAGAGTAAAGTGTAAAAACCTTCCCTACCTTTGTGCCCCTTTACTCTCCTCTATTTATAATATAATTGTCTTAAGTATTTACATATGTTTGCAGCCCCATCTGACAGTTTTATAATTTTTGCTTTAACTTTCAAAGATAATTTAGAAAACTCAAGAGAAAAGGAAAGCCTATGGTATTTATCCATATTTTTTTCTTGCTGTATTCTTTCTTCCTTCTTGAGATTGCATGGTTCTATGGTTCCTTTTTTTTTTTTTTTTAATTCCTTTCTGTTCAGAGTGCTTCTTATAGACATTCTTTTAAGGTAGGCCTTTTGGAGACACATTCTCTTATTTCTTTCATTTGAGAATGTCTAATTTCCTCTTCATTCCTGGAGGATATTTTCACTAGGTATACGATTCTGGACTGACAGTTCTTTTGGCACTTGAAAAGTGTTGCTCTGGCCTCCATGGTTTTTGATAAGAGGTCTACGATTATTTGAATTACTCTTTGCCTGTAGGTAAGATATTGTAAAAATTACTCTGCTTTCAGGTATTTCCTTTGTCTTTAGTTTACAGAAGTTTGACTGGGACATGTCTTGGTGTAGGTTTCTTTAGACTTATCTTGTTTGGGATTTATTCAGCTTCATGACTCTGTAGGTTGATATCTTCTGTCAGATTTGGGAAGTTTTCAACCATTATTTCTTTGAGTACTTTTTCATTCCTGTCCTCTTTTTCCTCTCCTTCTGGGACTTCAGTGGCATGGATGTTAGATGTTTTTGTTACACTCTCACAGGTCTCTGAGGCTTTTTAAAATTTATTTTCTTTTTGTTCATATTGAATGATTTTTATTGTTCACTGATTCTTTCCTCTGCCACTTGCATGCCACTGTTAAGCTTGTCTACTGAGTTTTTAAAATTTCAGTTAACATATTTTTCAGTTCCAAAATTTGCATTCGGTTGTCCATTAAACCTCTATTTCTTTGCAGAGAATCTATTTTTATAAAAAATTGTTTCAAGTATATTTGTAATTGCTTGTTGAAGCATTTTTGTGATGATTATAATCTTTGTCAAATAATTCTGCCATCTCTTTTATATCAATGTTGGCACTTATTGATGATTTTTCTTCATTCAATTTGAAATATTCCTTTTTTTTTGGTATGCAAGTGACTTTTTATCAAAATCTGGACATTTGAAGTATCATATTATGAGAATCTGGATCTTATTTAAACCTTCTCATTTGGCTATCTTCCTGTGTGTGACAGAGGAAGAAGGAGTGCTGTCAGGTGGGAGCATCTATTGTCACCTGAGGGGAGTGGTCCTTGTTATTGCTTGGTGGGGTATAACTCACCACCAGGTCCCCACTGACACCATGGCAGGGGTTTACCTCATTATTACTGGGCTGTGGTAAAATCTTGACTCTCTGCTAAGCCTCCTTTGATGTCACTTCACTGGGGAGACAGAGGGATACTTCATTACTACTGGGTGGAAGTAGAACTCCAGGTTCCCCATGTGGTCTCCACTAACATTGTGAGGAATGGGGAACCTTATTACCACCTAGGGGGATGAAAATCCCAGCCCTCTACTCAGCCTTCTCTGACACCACCATGGTGGCAGGTTGAGGCACTTCTTTACATTCTGTCAAGGGTGGAAGTCTAGACTCCCCACTCAGCCTTTGCTATTGTGGGGGGGGGCCCACAGTATTTTTCTTCTGTTTGGCTGGAACACAACAGTTATTTTCTAAGAGTTTCTGTATGGCTAAACTGCCCTCTTCTTGTCCTTTGGCTAGAGAGAGCAGGCTTTTTGGGGTTTGTTTGTTTGTTTTGTTTTGTTTTTGTATGCGAATTGGTGTTTCTAGGTTACCAGCTTCTTTGGCTCAAAGTCTGGGGTATATGTGGTGAGAAGAAAACCCAGATACACACTACCATATTGACTCCTGACTCTCTTGCTGGTCTGCTATCTTCTCTCCATCTTTCAGTCTTCTTAATGTTTGTTTTATATATAGTGTCCAAGGTTTTTATTTGTACTTAGTAGGCAAAACAGGAAACACTGTACCTACTCTATCTTTCTGGTGGCAGAAGTCCTTCTCAAGGCTTTTTAGCTACTCTCTTATAATAAGACATAGAAAACTTCTCGTCAAAAATCCCACAGTGTTTAATTATGAAAGCAAGCCTCCAGCATGAACTTCAGTGCTTCCAATGTAACATTGAATTAACTATTTTGCTTCACAAAATGATAAGAGAAAATATTTTGGAAGATCTCTTCACTAATGTTGAAAGCATCAAATCAATGACTTCCTTTTTTACTCACCATGCCCCTGTTTGAATTTTCTGGTGAATACCATACTGCTTTTTATTCTGAGGCATCTTGATCTGAGTTTTGAGAGTTGTTGGCTTCACTGTCATGTTTATTTTCCAGACTGCTAGATGCAAGGCATGTCTAGTCTTTATTGTAACAAGTGTAACCAGTATACTGAATTGGGTATAAACCTGAAAAATTTTCATTATTCCAGTAAATCCCTCCTGTGCATTCCAATAATTCTGTACAACAATACAAATTTGTAGAAAAAGGCCAAGTTTTTTGGTAGTTATTTTGGAGAAATCTAGCACTCTGTATGGTGAGGAAAAATTGAGATTTGAGTTTTACATCTTATATAAAGACGCTCTGTAGGCTTGTTTCTGGACCATTTATTCTACCCCATTTGTTTTTCATTTTGTCTGTTTTAGACCAGTTCCACCCCTTTTATTGCTATGACTTTCTAATATGTCTCAATACCTGGTGGAATGAATCATGGTTATTTGGAGATTTTTTTCTTTCATATAAACAGCTACATGTTTGCAAGTTCCCCCAAAACATTCTGCAGACTTTTTTTTTTTTTTTTTTTTTGTATTATATTGAATTCAAACATGGTATGTTTATTCAGGTCTCTTTTTATGTAGTTAAAAGTATTTGATAAATTTTCTTCAGAAATGGGTTCATTTTCATTAGATTACCCTCACTTTATAGTTTTTTTAATTTCTATAATGTGATAGTATATTTCTAAACTTGATGAATTCTTATTAGTTCCAATAGGTTTTTGTTTGTTTTTCTTTGTTTAAATAATCATACTATCAGGAAATAATATCTTGCACCTTCCCTTGCAATTATCATAACGCTTTATTATCATTTTTATCTTTCTTACTGTATTAGTTGGGATGTTCTGTATTACTCTGCTGAATAGTAATAAAGAAAATGGAAAGTTTTATATTGTTCCAGATATTAAAGGGAAAATACTTAAATTTTGGATTATATTAGCTTTTATCAAGTCAAGGAAATTCCTTTCACTAGCTTTCTGAGAGTTTAGTCATAAAAATGTATTGACCACTATCAAAAATTTTTTTCATTTTTTGAAATGATCATGTGATTTTTTTCTTTTATTTTATTAATGTTGTGAATTGCATTAAGTTTTCTGATATTAAACTATTTTGAATTGGTTGAATCCAGTACACTGTATTCTGATATGTTAGTTTTTAAATAAATTGATAGATTTGGGTGTCTTGATTTTTGTATGTTTAAAATGTTTATAAGTTAAACATATCCATATTTTCCCCTTCTTTATTTATTGTTCATCCAGTTTTGGATTCATGGTTATACTTGCTTCATAAAATTAGTTGGGCAGCTTTCTCTTTTCTTCTATTTTTCTGGAACAACTTATATAAGAAAGGGATTATCTGTTCTTGAAGTTTGGTAGCACTCAACTACAAAACCATATGAGACAAAGGTTTGGTCATTTTTGGAGGGTAAGTTCTTGATTACCATATCCAGTTCTTTAACAGTGATTCATTTATTCAAGTATTATATTTCTTCTTGGGTTTATCTTGGCATCTTATATTTTTCCAGAAATGTATCCATTTAAGCTAGGTTTGCAAATATCTTGGCATATAGTTGCTAATAGTATTCTATTATTTAAAAAATTTTTGTTATACCAATTGCTTATTGCCAGTTATTTTTTCTAAATTTTATAAAGCAATGCCTCCAGTTTTCTTTTCTGTTTTATTAATCTATTCAAAGAATTATTTAGTTTTCTAAACCATTTTTATTATAAATAAGCTTTATGTAAAATTGACTTCTGATGTTATCTTTGTTTTTCATTCATTTTACCCTGTTTGGCTTATTATATTTCCATTTTTCTAATTTATGGTTGGGTACCTGCTTTAGTTATTTTATGTCTCTCCTATTTTTAAATAGATTTATTTAAAACTCTAAACATTCTTCCAAGTGCAACTTAAGCTCTGTTTGAAAATTTGACATTAAGTACTTTCATTTTGAAGTATATTATAATTTCCACATTATTTCCTTTTTATTCCCAGATTATTTACTTGCATGTTTCCAGATACATATATATAGTCTGTATTATATGATTCTTTTAGTTATCCTGTTATAATTTTTAATACTATCCTATTATAATTGATTTTAGCTTTTATTGTAATATGGTTACAGAAGATAGTCTGTATGCTAATGATTACTTGGTATTTGTTGACGCTTATTCTGTGCCTTAGTTGCCCTACTAGTAGTTATTTTTTGTAAATGTCCCATGTTTGCTAAAAATGTATGTTCTCTTTTTCTTGGGTGTGAATGTCCTTACATATTTAATGTTTAATGTAATTGATTATGTTCCTCACATTTTTTATACCTTTGGTTATTTTGGGTTGCTTTAAAATATCAGTTTCTGGAAGGGTCTGATTGAAATGTCCAACTCTAATTTCTCCATAGTTCTTTTTTATACATTTTGAGATTATATTGCTAGGTGCATATGTATTCATGGTCATTATATCTTGATCTCTATTTTTTCCCAGTATATAATGTTCTTTGCACATGTGTGAGGGTTAAGAGGCATTTTTGTTTTGGCAAAAGATATAGAAATTTGACAGATCTATTTGCACTAAGTAGGAAACCATACATCATACTGTCACTTCATAGAATGATAATTTTATTAGGCATAACAACTTTGGCATTTTATTTTTTTCTTAAAATATGCTATTTTAATTATTAAAATATGGCCCTCCAGCACTTATGCATAATTCTGGCAACATATCTCTTCATAACAGGTACAGGTGAGTGGTACACAAAGCTCCAGTACATTTTTTTAGCATTTATTGTTAGATGGGGAAAATTTAAGACTGGATATTTTCCACTAGAAAATGCTTCAGTCTGATTGGAGTTTAATCAACCTACTGACTTAAATTTTTTTTTATTTTTCAGTGTTGATGCAGTAGATCTAACCTATAAGAATTTTTGTTTAAACTGGGGAAATGTACTATATTAAGTTTGAAAAAAGGAAATTATAAGAAACCATATACCATTAATTTAATGACATTAGTTAGTAATGTTAGTAATGACTTTATTTTTTAAATCACATTTTAGATACTTGTCTTTTTTTGTAACATTATGGATGAAAAACCTTTTGTAGACATAACTGGTTTCACGAGTATGGTAATTTCTGGGTCTTCCTGTTACTTAACCTACCAGAAGCATTTGACAAAGTTGAATAATCTTTCCTTCTTTTAACACTGTCTTGTTTTCCAAAACTGTTTTTTCCTCACTTTTCTCCTATGTTCCTAGCTACTCCTTCTAAATCTCCTTTTGCTGTTTCCTCCTCATTTTTCTGATTTGTAAATGTTAGAGGGTCCCAGGGCCCAGTTTTTGTAATTATTTTCTATATACTGTACTTCCTACATGATACAATTATTCTGTAAATAGCATCTATATGGTAATTACTCCTAAATTTATTTTTATTTGGATGAACCATATGAAGTTCCTGACACTTGACCATTTTTTTGATATACAAGCATGGTAATTTTACATGATCAATGATTCAACCTAAAAAACTATCTATATATAAATTTTTTCATGTGAACATCTAAGGAACTCCTCTTCTCCCACAGCAGTCTATCAGTAAATTCTGTCAACTCTACCTACAAAATACATCCTAAATCCAATCACTTTTCACCAGTCTTACCACTTCCACCTTAGCGTTAAATTTTCACTATAGTCTCCTGACTGTTTCCCTGCTTTCACCCTTGTCCTATTAGAGTCTGTTGTCAGAGTTAACCTTCTAAAACATAAGCCAGAACTTATCAGTCCTTTGGCCAAACCCTCTAACTTTTTCCAACCAAATTCTAAAATCCTTTCCATGGCTTATTAGGCATCGTATGTTCTGAGCTGATCCTCTTTATCTCCTTGAGTTCATCTCCTATCTCCCTTTATTTCTCTCTTTTTGCAGCCACAGTGGCTGATATTCCTCAAACTTGGCCAACGTGCTCTCACCTTAGGGATTTGCCTTTCAGGCTCCACTGCATGGACACTCTTTTCTCAGATACTTATGGCTCATTCCTTAATGCTTTAAGTGGCTCCAATGCCACCTCATCAAAGAGGGCTTCTGTGACATCTCTGCGTAAAATAATATCCCTAACTGTTACTCATTGGTCTTCTATCCTTTTTATTCTTCTTCATAGTACTTATCAAAACCTAATGTGTTATGTATTCATTTGTATGCTTATTTTCTGTCTCCTGCAACTAGAGATAAACTATACCCACCATAGATTTAGTCTGTTTCATTTATGCTTTGTCACCAACAAAAGACAGTGCGTGGCATACAGTACATGCTCAATACTTGTTGAATGAAAGAACGCATGCATGAATGAATGATCTGGTATAGTGATGGGATTTTTGTTAATGTTCAAGTTGTCATTACTTGTTTGACTCATAGTCCTCTCTGCAGGTTGAACTTTTAGTCATTTTATATATTACTATTGGATATTTCTGAATCTTATTTTTTGACAACTAAGTGTTCCAGCCTTATCATATTTTCTGCTATAAACATGGAATTATATATTTTAAAGAAGTATTTTTTTTTTTAATTTTTTTTTCAACGTTTATTTTTGGGACAGAGAGAGACAGAGCATGAACGGGGGAGGGGCAGAGAGAGAGGGAGACGCAGAATCGGAAACAGGCTCCAGGCTCTGAGCCATCAGCCCAGAGCCTGACGCTGGGCTCAAACTCACGGACCGTAAGATCGTGACCTGAGCCGAAGTCGGACACTTAACCGACTGCGCCACCCAGGCGCCCCAAGAAGTATTTTTTAAATGAATTATTTTTTAAATAATTAAGTACTAGTTTAAAGGCAAAAATATACATGCTTATGAGCCTTTTGGCCAAAATTTCTTTTATTTCTTTAACTGGGCACCTGTTTTTTTACTTATCTGTAATGTAGGAAACTCAGTGTTGAACATTCATTCTCTTAACAGATAAATGAAGATACTTGTGTATAATTTAAAAGTCAGGGCACCTGGGTGGCTCAGTCGGTTGAGCATCCAACTTTGGCTCAGGTCATGATCTCACAGTTTGGGGTTCAAGTCCCGCATCAGGCTCCGTGCTAACAGCTCAGAGCCTGGAGCCTGCTTCAGATTTTGTGTCTCCCTCTCTTTCTGCCCCTCCCCCACTCATGCTCTGTCTTTCACTCTCAAAAATAAACATTAAAAAAAATTGTTTAAAACCAAAAGTCAAATAAGTGTATCAAATACTTTAATGAGAGTAGAAATGCCAGAGACTTTAAAAACTTTATCCAGAATATTTAAGTGGAGAAAATTTTTATAGCTCCATATATTCACAAATTTATCTGGGGTTCACAGGAAAAGTAATGGCTAAAAACAAGAAAATCAGTGAATATGGGTCATAACACATTTTAGTGATATTTTTTATTATTTTATGTTTATATACTTTTATACTACTTATATATATCTTGTATGCTTCATAATTTTATACTTGGGGATTTTTATGGTTTATTTATTTATTTTGAGAGAGAGAGTGAGCACGTACACAAGCAGGGGAGGGACAGAGAGAGAGGGAGACACAGAATCCCAAACAGGCTCTGCACTGTCAACGTGGAGCCCAACGTGGGCCTCAAATTCATGAACCCATGAGATCATGACCTGAGCCCAAATCAAGAGTCAGACACTTAACTGACTGAACCACCCAGGTACCCCTATAATTTTATATTTGTAAACCTTATATTTAGGTAGTTCACAAATAAGTAACTTCTGTCATTTTTGGCCTACCTTCAAAATTGTTCATTCCTACATAAAGTAGACAGAGAAAATTTAATGTGATACAATTATAGAAAAACTTGGGACATATATCCAAATTATTGCATGGCTTAAAAATGCCATGTCTTCACCACCATTTTGTGTTGTGAATAATTAGCACATAGACAAAACACAGTCATTTTTTTTTTTCTGGGTAACTTGATGGAGAGATACCAATAAAATTACTAAATGTGGGAAACACTTTTGCCAAAATTCAAACAGATGACCAGATTCTGAGACTTCTTACTTGGACTGGATACATCCTGAGCCAGTAATTCATTCTTAATGAACTGCTTAAGGGATTCCCAGGAATTTAACTGCTTTAGATTATAGTTTTCTAGGGATCTAATAATATTAGAAGTTGCTACTTTATGTGACTCTTTAGTGCTTGCATGTAAACAGGAGAAATCCCATTTGAGGCCATTTTACTATCAGGTTCACCAAGGACCAGTCACTGGTGTTCTAAGGCATTTGGGCTCAGTTTCAATTTGCCTTGGGGCAAGGCATTCTGAGAATTTTTCAAGGAAGCTGCCACCTTCCTTCTCTTCTCTTGGGCTGCCATTTTATCCTGGTAGTTGGGGAGCATGATTTCCCTTTCACTATGTCTTTTCTGACTTTCTCCTTTAGTGCTCTCAGGACCTCCTTCAGGTTGACTAATTTGGCACTGTAAGGAATGCAGCAAAGTGGCAAATTCCCTTGTGGTCACATAGCCTCCAGGTCTGGGCCATTTCTGACTTCTTCTGGGTTCCTTAGGCAGAAGATTTGGTAATTAACTTTGATACTTTTACCTCAATTCAGTGGATTTTTTTCCCAGTGTTAGCCCTGTTTATTTACTATACTTCTTTCCTAAGCACATTTCATGTAAAGAAAGAAAGAAAGAAAGAAACAAACAAACAAACAAACAAACAAACAAAACAAAACTGAAAACAAACCAAAAACCCACCAATAATAAAAAAAAAAAACCCTTTTAGTATTTTGCTACCTTTCTATTAAAGGAAGGCAGAGTGATTGGAGAGCAGGAGAGCAGTCCAACTCCACACATCCACATTTTCAGTTCAAAAATTGTGTGTTGATGTCCATGAGTCCAACAAGCCTCATAGCCTTGGATAATATCAGGGTATAGGCCAGCGTCTTTCTCATCAATCAGTTTCTTCATCCTGGTCAGTAATCTTCCCCCAAATGTGTGCTAGTAAACATCTGATCTAAGTAAGGTCTGGTAGTATTAGCATTAGCTAAGAACTTATTAGAAATAGAAGTTCTTATGCCTCATTCTAAAACTAGTAAATTCTCTCATTAACTTTTGAGTCTGTGATCATCATTTTCTGGTCATAATATAATTATTCTTTACAGCTGCAGCTACTCTGGAGGTTGCCTGGAGTGTTCCTAATATCAATATAGTTGTAATTACTCTAACGCTTCTCTCCTTTCAAACTTCTCTCTGTAGAACTTTAGGATTCCTTGAAAGTGCTTCAACACACACCTCAGGGATGAAGGGTGCCTAATGGATGGCACCCTGCTTATTCTTGAGACAACCTTTTCACCAGGACGGCGGTTGTAGGTTGAATTGTGCCCTCCCCCTGACACCAAAAACCTCACATATACATGTATGTTGAATTTATCACCCCTGGTTCCTTTGAATGTGGTTTTATTTGGAGATGGGATCTTTGCATATCTAGTCAAGTTAAAATTAGGTCAAACTGGATTAGGGTAGACCCTAATCCAATGACTGATATCCTTATAAGAGGCAAACTTGGACATAGACTCAGAGAAGACACATGTGCAAACTGAGGAGTGCCAAGGACTGATGGCAACCACCAGAAGCTGCAAGAAAAGCATGGAATAGATTCTAACTCAGAGCCTCCAGTAGGAACCAACTTGCTGACACCTGGATATTGGAATTCTAGCCTCCAGAACTGTGAGAGAATAAGTGTCTGTTTTAAGCCCCTCCATTTGTGGTATTTAGTTTTGGCAGTCCTAGGAAATTGATACTTCTGATCTGTCTAATATGTGTATAGAGCCACTTGAACGAAGAATTGGCTCAACTTTGACATGTTTAGAAACCATGACTATTATCTACTAGTGGTGGCAGTAAGTGAGGGGAGGCAGTGGGGCAAAAATTACTCTCTTTGCTTCTGAATAAAACTCATTAGTTGGAGAGGCAGTGTGTTCTAAGTATTCCACAGCACGTTTAGTAATGTGTTTTATTTTTCATTTGATAAATCTTAATTACTGTTCCCCCTCCTCCCTCCCATGGTGTGTTCTTTTTACAGCTTGGATGAATTATAATTTCAGTGATACTGCATTGATAGACCATACTCAAAGCCATTCACTGGTCACCTTTATAAACACCATAGTTAATGGACTAAGGAAGTGCCTTGACTCTCATTCCTTTCAAACGAAGTTCCTTTCTAAAGTAGCATACTGCCTGGGAAGCTAAGCAGGAACCATTATCCCTAGACTGTTCTGAGGCCACTCCTCAATTCCAAGAGGCCCAGCCATAGTTTTTACCACAATGTCCATAAAGTTCTCTTGGAAATAAAATGAGTAGATCTGCTTTCCACTTCTTCCTCCTAAGACATGTCTGGAATTATCTTTTCACAAATTACTAGAAATCACTGGAAAAAAATTGAAGTGGTATGCAAAATTTTGTCTTAGACAAAATGAATAGAGATAAGTTGCTGTTTCATTTGGAAGGGAAAAGTAGGCAGCATTATTATATAAGCTCATTAAGGGCTGTGTATCATTTCCAAATCTAGGAAGTTGTAGTTTCCTACCAGTACTGGCTGAAAAGCAGTACGTAACTGGATTAGTAGAGCTAATTAGGTCCTTTAAAATTATAGCTTTTATTTTTTTCAATTAGGGGTATATTCATTTTCTTAGTGATATTTCAACACAGAAATTATATTTTAAACAAACAAGTGGAAGAATGCACTTATTCAAAAGAGACACTCATAACATTGTTTTATATTTCTAAAATTTATAGCTATGTTTAGTGGATTCCAGTGGGATTTAGTGAGTTTATTTCTTATTTAGTTTTAATTAGGAAACCCTACTGGAATTGTGGATAACTATACAAGCTGGAGAAGTGGATATTTTTTATTTTATTATATTGGATGTAAGTGATTTTTTTCTTTAATAAATTTTCAGAGATGCTATGGTGTTAGCTTAAGTTTTTTTAAGAATGATAGAAATGAAACCAAATATTTACTTAAAGTCATTTTGAATGTTGCAAAAGAATGTGCTTATTGAGAAAGTTGAATTTTCTCTAAGAAAAACCCTCCAATTTCTATGTTTTGACTGCATATCAGTTTGAGATTGGGTCTTGTGAAACTCCAAGTAAACAAAAGAAGTATTCAGAAAAACATTCTTTTATTTGTGGTGGTGAGGAGAGACAGGACAGAAGAGAAAGGCCTTAGGATAGAGGAACCATTTCCTGAGATTTTCTAGAAGGGACCACTTAGAGTTCTTTTGGGATTTTTTAGCTAAAAATAAGAATATACATGGGCCATTCCATCAGCTCATCTTCTACTTCTATAATTGAGAATCAGAAAATCCTCAGTAGCATAAACTCAGCCATGAAACTGAGGGTCCTTGGTGATTGGTGGCCACACTAGGGTTCCAGCAAAAACCATTCCTGCATAGTTCTCTCTCTGATTTTATAATTATTATAAATATAATATAAATTATTATAATTTTATAATAAAATTATTGTAATTATCATAACTAATAGGTGACAGATGACATCTCATGTCTTGCCTCCTTCATCCTGAAGCCAACAGTGATCGCTCTAAGAGCACAACACCTCATGAACCGGCTCCTCTTGAACTCTCCCACTTCTGTTCTGCTTAGAACTACTCTTGCCAGAGTTTACTGCTGAGTTCTTTTCTTCACCCCCACCCTGTACTCACTATTATCCCTTACCCATCCCACCCTTTAGGCCACTATTTTATTATAAAAATGCTCTCTTAGATATTGGACTTTCTCTTTTCCTCTTTCATTTCATTCACTTAACCTAAATCTAGAATCATTGCATTCTGGAGCAATAAGGGATATTGAGGGTCAATGTACCTTACTCTGTTGTCTTACAGGTGAATATAATGAAGAATATATAATGATATGTTCAAGGTTACACAGCTATGTCAGAACATTACTAGAAGTACTTTATTACATATGCCTCTCACATTTGTTAATATCATTGTTATCATTTATAATAATACTTTATCTCTTTTAAGGCTTTCTATAGTAATAGTAGAAATAAATCTGATATTGATGTGGCAACATAATTCATTTATTGAACACATTTATTGAGCATATACTACAAATTAATGATTGTTTTAAATACTGGGAATTAAACTGCAAATAAAGTAGAAATAAATCCCAACCTTCATTGACTTTGCATCCTTGTGGTGGAAAATAGATTCTAAACTTATACATAAGGGAAATATGTAATGGTTTGTGATGGTGCTGAAGATTCAAGCAGAGAAGAGGGAGAAGAAACATAGTGGGTTTATGTTCTAGTTTACATGTGGAGGTGGGGTGGGGGAGTGAAACTAAGGCTTTGAAAGTGAGGAAACTGAATATGCTGGAACTGAATCAAAGAAACATATGCTCTTCTTGATTTAATTTTTGCTAATGAAGAAGGATTACCAAATATAATCCTTCCAAAGTTTATTTTTTTTCTTCCTCCTGAGATGAATAATATAAAATTGTAGCAGAGGGTAATGTCAGGAAAGGATGGTTTTGCCCTGTCTGCCACCCTCATTACCTCCATTTTTCTTGGAAAATTTCTTCTATCTAAAAAGCATGATTCACCCATTGACATGGCAATTGCTAGTTAAACTAATTTAAATCTAGAGTTTGCTGTTCTTCATTTTCAAGAACTGAATTTCTTACTTGGAGGCAAAGGGTTTAATCAAGGCTGCATGTAAGAGAAAAAACAAGATGCAGAAGGAACCTAGAGATACCAGGGCCTCAGCTCAAATACCATGTACTGGACATGTACTGAAGAGAGCAACAGCTTGGAAACCTCTTTACCGTATGTAGGAGACTGGAGAAGGAATTGACACTGGTGACTTGGAAAAGAGAAAAATAAATACTGATCAGTTCTCTCTTCTTCAGTGGGTGGTATACTATTTCAAAACTGGGCGGGGGGGGGGAATCCTTCAGCTAGGTGGGGGTGATTAAATAAGGGAAATAGTAAGTCTCAGTTTTTTTTCTTAACTTACTTGTGTTTGTGTATACATACCATAGTGGGGGAGGAATGCATATATTGTATTTCCCCTGGTGTTCTTCCTACTTCTCCTACAATTTCTCTTCCCTTTCCCACTTCCCTCCGTCTCCCTGCCCTTAATGTTGGCGTCCCTTACAGTTGGTTCCATCCTTTGTTCACTGCTCTCCACCCTCCAGCTCCTTCCCCTGGTTATCTTGCTCATTCACAGGGTTTTAGTTGCCATGTAAATGGTGATGACATCTCAGTCTCTTCACACTTTATTTCTCTGATCACTAGACTAATAATATTTCACTTGTACATTATGTGGGCACCATTGCCTTCAGTGTGGAAACAAACTAACTACCTTTGTTCTAGAAATCTACTCATCCTTTTTAATCTCCATTTCCCTATTCATCTCATCTCCTAAGCCAGATACTCATCATTTTTTATTGATTTCTTTTTATCATCAATCAACCCTGATATCTCCAGTTTTATTTCCCAATAATATTTTAGGTTTCTTCTTCTCCATCCCTCTTACCTCGTGTCCCCTCCTCCTCCAACTCCATGTATTCTCTACATTTCTGCTAGAGAGATCTTTGAAAATGAAAATCTGACCATGTAATATCCTGCCTTGATCATTTCCCGTAATTGACTTACCTTAGAATCAGACCTTTTCTTACCAGAAAGCGATCTCTATATTGCTATATGAAGAAATACGGGAAGAAATTCAACAAGTGTATCAAAATGATAGATGACAAAATGACAGGACTGAAAAACTCTTTAAGGGTCACCAGTGGAACATCTGAGCAGAAACCATGATGAGAGGGAGTGAAAATGAGAGGGACTGAAAATGGAGAGAATTTAAGTCTTGGATATGATCTGAGCCAGATGAAGCAATATCTCAGGCTCCTTCTAAACCAACTCTGGATTATTTGATTTGGAGAAGTGTAATTCATTTTCTAGGCCCAAGTCTAGAATTTCCCTCACTAAGTCTATCCTCTAGCTAGAAGTGATTTCTTTTTTTTTCTTTTCTTTCTTTTTTTTTTTTTTTTTTTTTTTAACTTTGTTTCTTCCTTGAGGACAGAACATATTTTTTCACTTTTGACACATGGGATACACTTAGTAAGTGCTGGGTGGATATGTGGATACAAACCAGCATAGTTTTCAAGGTTCCAGTTTGTATCATCATTATGGCTATAATGTCAAGAACTAAACTTTACCTTCAAGGAGACTTTAGTTCAAATCCTGGCTCTAATACTTGATAGTTGTATGATATTAGAAAAGGTGATTGATTAATGACAGTGAAGCTTGGTTTCCTCATCTGTAAATTGGAAATACTAATTTCTACTCGAAGGATTTTAGGAAGGATTAAAGAAAAAAAAAATAAACCTCTTGTCTGGAGGCTCTGAGGAGAAGTTGATGTCTAAGCTCATTAATTTTGTTGACAGAATTCATTCCTTATCATTGCAGCACTGAGGTCCTCATATCCCTCTTAGCTGTCAGCTAAGGACTTCTCAGCAGCTGAGAAACGTGGCTACCCACATTTCTCCTCATGTGACCCCCTGCACTTTCAAGCCAGCACTTGGTGTTAAAATTTCCTTTTGCTTTGTCTTTGACTTCTGCTATCAGGTGGACAAAGTTCTCTGCCTTTAAGTGTTCATGGGATTGGATCAAACCCACTTAGATAATATCCCTACTACACTATAAAACATAATCATGTGGGCTATATCTTATCATATTAACAGTTTCCAAAAATTATAGTGTGGCATTTCAAGGGGCCAATTTAGAAATTAATGCCTGCCACAAATGTGCATGTACTACATAAAATAATTATAACAAATAAAAAATAAATATAACAAATAAAAACAAATTCTAACTTTTTTGCACATTTTTTGCTTTCCTACTTAGCTTGTGTATTATCAGTTCCTCTGCAGCTTATGTTCGTGTTGAGCAAATACTACATATTAAAAAAAAATTTTTTTTAATGTTTACTTAACCTTGAGAGAGATAGACACAGTGCAAGCAGGGGAAGTGCAGAGAGAGAGGGAGACATAGAATCTAAAGCAGGTTCCAGGCTCTGAGCTGTCAGCACAGAGCCTGACTCAAGGCTTAAACTCATGAACTGTGAGATCATGACCTGAACTGAAGTCAGATGCTCAACCCACTGAGCCATCCAGGCACCCCAATGTATTTCCTGAATACATAAAGTACAGAAAATCAGATTTGAGAAATTTTCATCACCTTTTAATAAATTCCGTTTTTATTTATTGAGCACTTACTATGTGCCAGCTTTCTGTTCTAATTCACTTAATCTTTACAGGCAATCCTATGGCTGGTGTTATTACCAGCACTATTTTACAGATGAAGATGAGAGACAGAGAGAAATTAAGTAAAATTCTCAACGTCTCACAAATAGTAAATAGTAAATACAGGACTCGAATCCAGCTAGTCTGTGTGCACACACTCTTGACCTTTATGCTTTTGACACTCAGCAAATTGCTTCTATCACTCAGTCACCTGCATGAAGAAGATGGCATCCAGCCATAAGGAAATCCAGCCGGTCTGGTGCAAAGAACTGTGAATCTTTGGTGGGTCAATTCACCTACATTTCACTGATAAATCTGCTGCAAATGAGCAGATGACTCCTTGGAGGAAATGGAGGAGCTGCTTCCCAGTGATTTAAAATGAACTGTTGGGGCGCCTGGGTGGCGCAGTCGGTTAAGCGTCCAACTTCAGCCAGGTCACGATCTTGCGGTCCGTGAGTTCGAGCCCCACGTCAGGCTCTGGGCTGATGGCTCGGAGCCTGGAGCCTGTTTCCGATTCTGTGGCTGCCTCTCTCTCTGCCCCTCCCCCATTCATGCTCTGTCTCTCTCTGTCCCAAAAATAAATAAACGTTGAAAAAAAATGTTTAAAATGAACTGTTAATCATGTTCAGACCTTTGGAAGACTTAACTGGATTGAAAGGACTCATTGACAGCATATTACTTATTGAAACAGAATAAAGTAACCTCTATTTGTAAGGCTTAACACTGTGGATAGAAATAAAGCCCAAAGACCAGCTAACATTATAGACTCAGTTAAGTGTACGTTTTTACCTGTTCCTTGCTAACATGATTAAATAAGTGCTTCCAAACAGTTGACAGTTTGGTCATAACCAAATCCCACTAATCATAGGGTACTAGAGAACTCATTTAGATACTAGAAAAAAAAAAAAAAAAAGAAAGAGAGAATTGCATGATCTAATGAGGTTTTCCCATCTCCAGTATCTGTGAAACATATTATTTAGTAATACTTCAGAGATGCATGTGTAATTTGAAGTAAGTTAATATTATAACCAGAAGTGTCTATTTTGGGACACAAATCCAATTGCAGTTGGTATGCCATGTTTGTCCCTGTGTGTCTGCCTGGTTACCAGGAGAAAATCTGTCCTGGGCCCTGCATTGGACAAGAGGCTGCGTTGTCTATGCCTTTGGAGGCTTGCGTTCCTGAGTGACTGAGAAACCTGCAGTGGCTTCGGCACCTCTCCAACTCACACCCTTATTGTTCATTCATTCACTCACTCACTCACTCACTCACTCACTCACTCATTCATAGTAGATGCTTGATAACTATTTGTTGAATAAATGAAAAAACAATTCCTCAGAAAGAGTCACTCAACCTTATTCTAAGGAGATTGGAAAAGCAGAGCGATAATATTGGGTTGAAGATCTGGACATTCTTTTGAGAATATTTTTGAAAGAGACTCAATCAAACTCAGCACAGAATCTAGCTAGGAGATGGAACTTGTCCTATATGAGGCAAAAGCAACCTATTTTGGGGTTTTGCCACATATCTGGGGACAAAGTTCCAGACATACATGATATAGTCTCAAAGATCACCTGTTTGGCAACATGGTGTAGGAGTGGGGCTTTTAGAGACCAAGAGACATGTCTTAAGACCAAATCGCTGACTAGGTTCCCAAGTCTTTATAAAAACTCTGTGGTGTTTAATAATGCTAGGGAAATTATGATAGCATGGAAATTTCATCAACCCAAGAGAACAGCATGGACTTTATTGTCATGGTATAGCTACCCATTAAAGCATTCAGCTTTGTAGCTCTTTAACAGGTTGGCAAAGGGAAGGCCATGGAACTTTGCACTAGCTTATAAGAATGAGGATTAGAAGCCTTTTTAGGACAAGGCAATTTTTTGGGCCTTTGGTACTTTAGGAATATTACTTTTCAGGAGCTTATAAAGACATTTGAGGACTGATAGAAGTATTGGCTTCAAATATGAAAAGGCAACAGCAAAATTGAAATTAATAAATGTTTAATTCAGTGTATATAAAGTATGACATGTTATTCTATTATTTGTTAAATATCTTATTAGTTAATATTGATTTTATTTGAAAATAATTCATAGATTGGATTTTTTAACTTTGCCAAAATTTTCAAAAATGAGTGATGACTATAGAGAATTTATTGCTAATTTCAAAGTAAATGAATTATGTATACCACGTAATTTCTGAAATAAAATTGTGAAGATCTTTCAAAATTTTTACAGCAAAATATTATATAAATTATATTTAACAAGGGGTGTAGAGGCATTTTACTGTCTTTGATACAATAGCATGGTTGCCCAAGGCTAAATCAGGAAAGTGATGATTAACAACAGGAAGATGTCCATACGTCAGAGAAATCCAAGAGAAAGCATCTGAGGAGTCGAACTGATTGGCAGAGTCTAGGAATGGAAACTAGGCAATCTGAGCTGCCAGGGAAGGTTGTCAATGAGTAACCAGCTTTCCTCCCAAACCATGAGTGAACTGGCAAAAGCAAGTGATGGCCCCAGCCCTAGAGAATCAAAACTGGGGTTCTGGGTCGGGACTTTTTTCTGAGTAATAAATCAGTTGCTGGCTTACCATCAAGCTAGCACAAAATAAAAGCTGGCCTTGGCAGCAAGTTTGACTTGTTTATGAGTCCCTTGAGTTTTAGTCTACTTATTCCTCTAACCAAGAACGGGTCCCAGAGCCGAGGGAAGCATGTGCACATGGGGATCATAACAGTCAACAAGTATTTTTAAGCACCTGGCATGTGCCAGGGACTGTCTAGGTGCTGGGAATATGGTAGAGAACAATTTAGATGCTAACTCCTAGGCCACGCTGCTTCTTGTCTGATGGGAAAGATAAGACATTAAAACAATAACAAGTAGGATAAGTGCTATTAAAAAGTAGAGGGTGCTTAGAAAGTAGCACAAAGACTGTGGGAGCAAGAGACCCAGACAGCGCATTAGAGAAAAACAAAGTGGAGCAGGCATGCCCAGAACCAGGGACTTATTGACAGGAGAATTTTCAGGTAATAGAGGACATTACAGCAGCAGTTGCTGGATAGCTGGACAGGAACTTGGCATGGGGACACAGGTATGGATTTTGTGGGACTGTTATGTCAATCAGTGTTGAAGAGCTCTTGGTTAGCCCTGCATAGACAAGATCTTTCCCAGGGCAGTCTGTAACACTGAGAAGTGGTTCCTTAGAATATGTTTGATGAGCCCTGGATTACTGAGCCTTTCTCATGAATGAGCTATCATTTAAAATTTATCTCTTTTACTAACACTGCTTCTCAGACACTGGCTACCATACTTGCAAGTAATCAGTTTGTGTCAGCCTATTGGACTGTCCAGTCGAGAAATCTGTCCTTTTTAATCTTTAACATGTAACTTGGGCCTTTGGAGACTCAGGCATCCCTAACACATGTATAATTTTTTTAAAATTAAAAATAAATTGTATTCAACACCAATTAAAATCATCATCAAAAATAGTGTGCATGTCATACGTCTCATGCAAGCAGCAAGCACTGATTGTACAAAGTACTCTCCACTGGAACCCACCCGGCCCAGATGACTTCATGCGGAGAAAATAAATAGCAGTGAGCAGGCAGCATGATCTGGGTAGAGTGGAGGTTTTTTGTGTTTTGTTTTTTTTTTTTTCTTTTTCTACCTCCAGCAGCCCTTAGCACAGTGCCTTACTCATGAAATATTTTTTAAAATGAAAAGTCTAGTAGAGAACTTGGTGTATTTTTTCAGTGCCACATCTGATTTTGAAAGTCAGTCAGTCCAAGTCGAATCACCTAGCATTTCTATTTTAGAGATAGTACCCCTGTCTTTTTGCCTCCTCCAGAGGGGAGAGATGAAATGTAATAATGCAGTCATTTGTACTGAGCGTGTTCCAGCTGAAAGGCCTCTGTGTAAGTTCTTTGAGTCTAAAAGAAAGGTATTCATTGTTAGTCTCTAGTATTTGAAGACTTCACTGATAGGGTTTGTATCCCTAAGTGACTGAAACGGCTGTGGTCTCAGAGGCGCGTGGGAAGGCTTTTCTTTGCTTTGTGGGAAGGCTCTGTTTGCAGGGCTTGCCTGGTTATTTGTAGCGCCACCTTTCTTCAGGCTGCTTGTCAAGATGAGTTGGTTCATGTCTGGTAGGTGCACACCAGGTTCCTCTGTTGGAAGGTGTTCTATTCCAGAATTCTGTAGTTATCGAGAAATGGACTATGTCAACACAAGGTTTTATTGTATTTTGAGGCACTTTGGGGCCTCTGACAGCTGCTCTCATTTTGCAGAGCAAACTGCTGCTGAAGGTTTGGCAAAGCTTAATTTTTTAAATGGATTCTGCTCTGCTATATGTGGCATCTCCCTTGGTATTTGAATCATTCAGCACATATCCTCATCGTTGGATCATTTTTTTGATGAAATTTTTGTTGGTCACCTTTAAAGCTGCATCAATCACTTGGTAATGGAAAAAAAAGTCAATGTAATGATCTGCTTTGAAAATAAACAGTATAACTTGACTTTGGCGTCGAGAGCCTATTATCATGTGGTAACATCATTCTATTCCAATGACATTATCTGCTAAGGATATTATGATGGTGGAAAATATTTCAATTTTGTTATCGGAACAATGAAGCTGTGATATTTAATTATAGAGAAGTATGTTTAATTTGGGGAATCTGGTATGTTGACTGTCACAGTGTACTCACCAGAAGCCTGGGTGGTGATAATCCAATTTGAGTAAAATATTATTTAGGGACCCACCCATGTTATTGACTCAACACTTTTTCTCACTTTCTTTTTTAAAAATTTTTTTTAATGTTTATTTATTTTTGAGACAGACAGAGACAGAGCATGAACGGGGGGAAGGACAGAGAGAGAAGGAGACACAGAATCTAAAGCAGGCTCCAGGCTCTAAGCTGTCAGCACAGAGCCTGACGTGGGGCTCGAACCTGTGAACCATGAGATCGTGACCTGAGCTGAAGTCAGATGCTTAACTGACTGAGCCACCCAGGTGCCCCATTTTTTCTTTCTTAAGTCTTTTCTTTGAAATTTGAATTCTTCCATTAAGTTTGCCTATTAACAAATCAACTAATGGCTCAATTAATGCACTGTGCTAGTAGGAAGCAGAGAAGGGCTAGGAAAGGGAGAATAGCATCTATGGCTAGTTTTTATTTTGGAAGGGAGAGACCTGTATGAATAACACAGCACAAGTATTTTCCTTTTGAAATGTTGACAAATTAGGGGAAGTATATGTTCTCTCTCTCTCGCTCTTTCTATACCTCCCCACATGTATATGCCATGTGTTGAAGAAATTAAAAATAAAACAGCTCTATGATTATATTGATTAGACTGTCATGTGAATAGATAAAAGCTGTCCTTAAAATGGTAGAGAAGGTGGCATTGAGATAAAATTTCAAACGCGATAGGGGTACTTCCTTTCGTAGAGTAACTTTCCTGCTAACAATTCCTTCTGCATTCTACCTTCTTAAATAGTCTTCAACTATAGCCATTGACTAGCCAAGAAATAAATGAGCCCCTTTTGCTGAGTACCTACTATGTGTCAGACATCATGCCTGATCTAAAGGGAATATAGTGATGGATAAGGTACACATAAGGCACTCAAGGAGCTCTCCATCTCATAGGAGGCAGACACAACAAATAACTGTTCTCGGTGTTCACATGTTATCAGGGTTGGGAGAGAGGACACTAGCAGTGGGGAAAGGGAGAAGAAAGCCATAGCACACTTACTCCTATCTTGGCGGTACATTAGCAAATAATCAGAAAGTAAGAGAATCACAATTCCAGAGCTGGAAGAAGCTCAGAAAGCATAGAGTCCACCCTAGTTTGACAATGAAGCTGCTGACCATCTGAGAGTCACAATGGTTTTTCCAATGTCACAGAGCCAAGTGGTGGCAGAAGTAAGCCTAGAACACAGTCTTCTGACCCGTGTTCTGCCTACTACATCACATTTCTTGCAGAGTTCTATTTACAGCTTGGGGTCAAAGGGATTGGAACTCTTCAGGGGCAGACTTGGTCTACTTCATGATTTTCCTTGGTCACAAGTTCTGAGATGAAATCTTTGTATTTCTGTTTTATTTATCTGGGGGGCACAGGATCAATTCCAGGGGTACCTGGCTAACTGGCAGGCTATTTCTGCAGCTGGGTCAGAGATGCTCAGTGACCTGGTTTTGGCTTCTGAAACATTCTGAGTCACTATTTGGAGTATCCTCAGATTCATGAAAGTACCACAGAGACCACAAAGCAGAACCTTTGTATATATGGAGGGTTGGGAAGAATGGAGGGGGTTGTATTGAGGGATACCACTAAATTCACATGGGAGTTGCATTCTCAAGTGGAATATAAGAAGACAAAAATGCCTTTTGTTTTTGGCAGAGGGCCACAATCAGCCTCAAGGCTGGTGACAATAAACTGAAAAAAAAGTAGCCCAGGCTGCATATTTGCTGGCCCTGAGCGATTTGGGCAATCGATGTAAATACGACCTTTTTGGTTTGTGCTACTCTATGCCAACTCAGTGCCCTTTGTAGGCTCTTTAATACATACAGCAAGCTGAAAGCTCTCCTTTCATAGACTTTTTAGGTAGAATGTATATCTGAAAGAAACCATTCAAGAACTTGTTTTAAATAACCCAAACATTTGATTGTAGGGTAGTGGGTAAATATTGGTATTATTTCATTTTAAAGAGAAGCTTTACTTTATTCACTTTTTATAACTTTATTTTTTAAATATACACATTTACAGAGTTGTCTCTGTCAATTAAAGAGCCCCAATCCCAAACCCAAACAACTAACGCTGATCACAAAGGCGCACACATTGCTGGTAATTATGTATAGGAAACAAAAGGAGGAATAAATATAGGTCTGTTACAGCAAGCTCATCTCATGTCAGCACTGGCTTTGTGACACAGAAACAGCATGGAGGTCAAAAATGCCTTAGAAGAGTACAAATTCTTTAAATATAGAATGTGTTGATCTTAATCTAGTCAGCAACATTTTTATATTAATGCATGAACATGTTATATTTAATTTATGTAGGAAGCAGTGTGTTGAAAGGAAAGTAAGGCCTGTGAGTCAGACCATGAAGGTTAAGATCTTTATCCAGGACCTGGGAAGGTTACTTAATCTTTTTGACTCTCAGTTTTCTCACCAGCAATAGGAGAAATTTGTTCATGTAAAAGTCTTGGCGTGGTATTTGTTGTGTTATAGGCATTCCATAAATGTTAGTCCAGTTTTCCCTCTTAATTCCTGTGACAATAACCCAGTGGGGACATGATGGTTGAAGCTATCATTAACTATCCTTTTTTTTTCCCCCATACCTAATAGCACTCTTACAGATGGGCCTCTTGGTGGGCATATCTCAACTTTATTACAAAATACAAACATAGAGAAAAGCTATCAGAGGACTAGCTTAGAAGGGAGACCCCATGAGATGCTGTACCTCTCATCTGAGAAGAAAAGGAAAATCAGTCAAGGACAAAGTTGTGGAGAGAGAGGAGGAACCTGAGACACACGTGTTTCTCCTTTGTGGATCAGTCCGTGTTCCAAAGGCAGGGCCATCCCGTCTTTTACTGTCAAAACTGAGATGCTTTTGAAAGTGAAAAAGGATAGGGAAAAAATGTCAAATAAAATGGGATGCTGAGAGAACAGACACACATCCAGACTGTCCAGAGCAAACCAGGACATATGGTCACCTTGTCTATAGGAGTCCTAGGGGCCTCAGGCAGCGTGGTATCTCACACAGAAGGGGCCAGAATCCCCACTGGGCTCCTAATGGTTAGACACACAGCATGGTCAGTTATGCATCCTCCCTGAGCCTCAACTTATTTATTCATGGAAGAGAGTTAATGAAATCTGTGCCCCAGGGCTGTACTCAGGACCAGAGAAATACATCTAAAGTACTTGGTACAAGTTGGTATGCAGTAAGTAGGGATCGTTATTTTAAGTGCATAATGCACACAGAAAGCCTGCATGGGAAAGGGTCTGAGAGTACAAATCTCCCTTATCTCTGGCTGCAGCATTGCAAAGCTCAGAACATGGTGCAGTGGAAGAGAGAAAGGAAATTTACTCTCATCTTGTGCTATTTGCTGTTAATTTTGGACTTCATTAACCAACTTTATTGAGTATTTTTTGCCAGATATATTATTGTTATATTGTTTTTGATTGAATCAATAACATGTGAGTCTAAAAGATCAAGGATCAAGAGGGAGGAGATGTGTTTGGGGAAAGAACTGTTGCCTGCAGACAAGGTGTGGGTGCCTACAGTGAATTTGCACAGGTGAGCGGACCTCAGCTGGAGAGGTTTGCAATTCGTTGCTTCCCCTTCCCTAAAAGGGATAACATATAAATGGACTTACAGGCTCTGGAGCCTCCTGCCAAGGAAGAGGGCATCAATCCCCTGGTTTGCATGGCTCTCTTCCTATTAGGAAGAAGGCTTTTCAACTGTATATAAATAAGCGCACACATTAGATACAAACTTGCTTTGATTCATTCTTTGGAACCATCCAAGCAGCACTTTAAAAAACATTAGCATTTGTTGAGACTGCTAATCCTCAAATAAGTAGAATAAGTATACAAGTACCTTCTCAGTATAAATGCCATGTCCTCAGATATCATCATGAAACACATTAATTATAAAATAACCAGGACATCTGAATAGTCTGTCATGCATGAGTGTTCACTTAGCTGAATGTGTGTTCACCTTTGTTGTATCTGGATCAGCAGAGCAGAAGAGGAGGTTCAAAGCTGGAATATTTTAATTGCTTTAGTGGATACAAATTAGACTATGAATAGTTACTGAAATGAGATTTCAATACATTTGTAAGGAGAATGAGCCACATAAGCTGAAGGAGGTTCTCCACACTTTGACCACTCACTGACATTTTTCCTTAAAGTCAAACCACTTCTAAAGACCCTGATTTTGTGATGGTGGGTGTTTTCTACTTGCCTTTTAAGAGATAGTCGTATTCTTTATTTCATTTCATTATTTTTAATTAGCAATATACTTTTTCTCAGACTGTTGAGTGTTTTCATTTTAAAAACAAATTAATATATATATTTGTCTCTTCATTGAGACTTTATGTATTATTCTAGCAAAGAAATTACGTATTTTTAAAACCACATGATTTGCCAAAAAATAGGCTTCCTGTGCATTTTTCCCTCTACCTGGCCTTTATGTGATCATGAGGTATCTAAAATGAGGCCCAGTTTTGCAATCTTTGTAATGGTAATGTTAACTTTGAAATCAGAATTGAGCAAGTGAAATTGAGGTGTTTATTTCCCAACAGAAATAACGTTCAGTTTGATGAATTTAAATCTGCAGTAGTAAGTGCCCCGTTCTTTTGGTAGGAAGGGAAATCATCCCAATCCCATGTAAATGTTATCTTATAATTGATGGGGTTTGGTTTGGCAATTGAGCTTGCCAAGAATAGCAGAACCTGGCTTCCCTGAGTCTCTCTCTCTCTCTTTTTTTTTTTTTTTTTTTTTTTTTTTGGCAGTTCTTATTCTGGCAAAAGTTTTGGAAGTTCTTTTGTAATTCTTGGAGAACACCTTCAGAAATGTGCCTGTGTGATTAAGAGACACATCTCGGCTGGACAGTTTAATGCATGTCTGGTAGGACAATCTAGTCTGGCTAGAAGTTGTTGGCAAACTATTGTCTATTACCAGAAAGTAAAGGAGATGAATAAGAAGTAGTTTCCCAACTACTTCTTATTCCTCCCTTTATTTTACTTTAATTTTTGAATTAAAGTAAAATTGAGCTTTTTTGGTGTGCAATTCTGTGGATTTAATATATGGTAATTTGTATAATTACCACCACCATCAAGATATAGAACAGTTCCATTGCTCCCATGCTCTCTTGTACTATATCCCTCCATCGTCACTTTTACCCCATCCCTCATTTCGTGGCAGCCCCTAATCTGTTCTCCATCATTATTGTTTTATCTTTTCAAGAATGTCCTATAAATGGAATCATAATATGTAACCTTTTCAGATCATCTCTTTTCATTTAGTAAATGCCTTTGAGATTTCATCCAAGTTGTGTGTATCAATAGTTCATTTCTTTATATTGCTCAGTAGTATTCCATTGCATGGATGTGCCACAGGGTGTTTATCCATTGAAGGACAGTTTGATTGCCTTCTAGTTTTTGGCAATTATTAATAGAACTGCTTTAAATTTTAATATATAGGCTTTGTGTGGATATGAATTTTATTTCTCTAGGAGAGTGAGGAGTGGGATGGTTGGGTCCTGTAGTAAGTAGTTAAGTATGTGTTTAACTTTATAAGACATGCCAAACTATTTCTCAGAGTAGCTGTACATTGCTATCAACAATGTGTCAGAGTTCCATTTGTTCTGTATCCTCATCAGCACTTTGTGTTATTCATATTGCTAACTAGTCATTCTAATATGTGTGCAATGGGATCTCATTTTGGCTTTAATTTTCATTTCCATAATGACTAATGATGTTGAACATCTTTTTGTGTGTTTATTTGCCTTCTTTATATTCTCTTCAATGAAGTTTTTGTTCAAATCTTTTTGTCCTCTTTTCAGATTGAGCTATTTGTGGGGCACCTGGGTAGCTCAAGTGTTTAAGCATCTGACTTTGGCTCAGGTCAGGATCTCACAGTTTGTGAGTTCTAGCCCCACCATCAGGCTCTCTGCCCACTTCAGATCCTTAGTTCCCCTCTCTCTCTCCCCTTCCTCCACTTTCTCTCTCTCTCAAAAATAAATAAACATTTAAATTGAGCTATTTGGTTTTCAGTACTCAAGAGTTCTTTATGTACTCTCTATATGAGTCATTTGTTGAATATGTAATTTATAAGTACTTAAAATATTTTCTCTAGTCTGTAGTTTCTTTTTTCACTTTTTATTTTTATTTTTTTTTTTTATTTTTTTTTCAACGTTTATTTATTTTTGGGACAGAGAGAGACAGAGCATGAATGGGGGAGGGGCAGAGAGAGAGAGGGAGACACAGAATCGGAAACAGGCTCCAGGTTCTGAGCCATCAGCCCAGAGCCCGACGCGGGGCTCGAACTCCCGGACCGCGAGATCGTGACCTGGCTGAAGTCAGACGCTTAACCGACTGCGCCACCCAGGCGCCCCTTTTTTCACTTTTTAAAGAGTGATTTGTGCAGAGCAAAAGTTTTTAATATTGATAAAGTCCAATTTATTCATTTTTGCTTTATGGATTGTGCTTTTGGTGTCATATCTAAACATTCTTTGTTTGACTCAAGATTAAGAAGAGTTTCATGTCTGTTTTCTTCTAGGACATTTATGGTTTTGTATTTTACATTTAAATGTATGATTCATTCACTAATGATACATTAACTTTTGCATAAAAGTGAAGTTTAGGGTAAAATTCATTTTTATTTTTGCATATGAATGTCCAGATTTTTTAATACCATTCATTGAAATGACTATCTGCAAAAATCAGTTGGTTGTATTAATGAAGGTCTATGTGTGGACTCTATGCTGTACATTGATCTATGTATCTGTCTTACTTCACTGTCTTAATTACTGTAGCTTTATAGAAATCTGAAGATTGGGTGGTGAGATAACTTTAATTTTATTCCTCAAAATTGTTTTAGTTATGTCAGTTCTTTTGTTTTCAGTATAAATTTTTAAATAAATTTGTCTGTATCCACAAAACAAACAAGCAAAAACCAAACAAACAAAAAAAAAACTTTGTTGGGATTTGATTAGAATTGTATTATCTGTAGATCAATTTGGGAAGAATTAACATATTTACTATTGTTGAGTCCTCCAGTCTGTGACCATGGAATGTCCCGCCACTTTTTAGTCTTTTGTTTTTTTATTTCTTTATCAGTGTTTGTAGTTTTTGAAAAATAGATCTTGTATATTTTATTAGATTTATACCTAAGTAATTCAGTTTTTTGGAGCTATTTTAAGTGGTCGTAAGTTTTCATTTTTGTTTCCAGTTGTTCATTGCTTTTATATAGAAATACTACTGTTGACTTCTGAGCATTGACTTTTTATATCTTATTTTTATATCTTATTTTTATGTCTTATGACTTGCTAAACTCATGAGTTCAAGGAGTTATTATTATTAATGTGTAAATTTCTTGATATTTTCTATATAAATCAATAAGTAGAGATGTTTCAATTAGTAGGGATGGTTTCATTTATTTTCCAATCTGTATGCCTTTTACTTAGTCTTACCTTACTGCACGAGCTAGGACTCCAAGTGTGATACTGAATAGAAATGTTAAGAGTAAACATTCTTGATTTGTTTTTAGTCTTATGGGGGAATTTTCCCTATTCTCTTTTAGTGTTACGGAACCCCTCTCCTTCTCTTTGAGACAGAATTACAGGCCTTCTCCTCTAGCTCTCCCTTTCCATACGAATACATCTTCCAGGTTTCAGATTGCCTAATGTTCAGGCCCAGTGGTAGCAGAAGAAAGAAATTGTGAACTCACCACTACACTGGTAATACTTTCAATCCTGGTGTTTTTCCCAAACTACCTGATACTCTGTTCTGAGTTCTCAAATAGCCACCCCAAGCGTGCTGTCTGGGTTTTTAAGCTGCATTCAGTGGAAGATACAGGAGGGGGTATACCTCCTCCATCTTACCTGGAACTAGTGCCTTTTTATGTTTTTAAAAATAAGAGATTTTTGTTTGTTTTTATGCATGCTTTTTATCCACCAAGTTTTAGGAGTAATTTTTAAGGGGAAAATATTTTAATCCCCAACAATGCAAAAAGTACTTTGGAAAAATTTTTCTCCCCTTTGCAAATTGTGTGTGTGTGTGTGTGTGTGTGTGTGTGTGTGTGTGTGTGTGTGTTTCTTGAAGGATAGGAGTTTATGTGTTATATTTCACAACATTTAAGGCAAGAGAGATTATAAGGTGCAGGTAGGAAATAAAATACCTTTCTTTTCCTAGTACTTAATGCCAGACACACTCAAAGGGGCTATTTTGTTGTCTTTCAGTCAAATTTTTGGGGGGCCTCATTACTCAACTGCATACTCCAAGAGTTAAAAACAAAACAAAACAAAACAGTTCTCCAGTTGTTTTATTATGTCAAACCATTTCAGTTCAGGAATATTATGGACATCCCTATATAATAATGAAAGTCCCAACCTTATTTTAAAGTTGAAGCTTTTCCTCTAGGACTATTCAAACCATAGTGTTATAGGGACAAGGAGGCAGGGTTGTCATTTTCCCTTTTTTGCTTACTAGCACTTCTTTCTTTCTCCTGAATGCACTAGACATCTGTGGCTTCCTCAGGATTGAAGGATAGAGTTGGAAAAGGACTAAGGGTCAGGAAAAGGACTACTTGGCTGGCACTGTCAGGAGTTGACATTGGCCCTAGACTTGGAACATATTTAAAGCTAAGCTGTTCCTCATTTGCAGGGTTTTCAGACACTTCTCCCTCACTGCAGGTGTCACCTACAGTTCCAGGACACAGGTGATGCACCACCTCCTTGTGAACTCTAAGTGCTGGGTGTCCAACACTCATTCAGGTGGCTCTTTCGAGCAAAACTGACTTAAGATTATTATAGGCCAGAGTATTTTCTCTCTTTCTTTCACTCTTTCTCTCTCTTCACATACACATAGTCCACAGGAAAATCACTTAACTTCCCAGAGCATACCCCTGTACTCTGCTTCCTGCCCTTAAACTCCCTTGGGTATGTGTCAGACTACAGTCAACTGGATCCACTAAGCTATTCAAGTATTCTTGAGTTTTTCTGCGTTAGCTCCATACCTAGTGGGTCTCATAGCACGTCAACAATTTTCTCTAAAGAATGATTGTACTTTTCTACTAACTCGTCTCAGACTCCCAACCTATTTTATAGGGTGGAGGTTAATGGGAAGGTCACAAAGTTGTTCTCTACCACAATCTTTACAAGTTCTACTTGTATAGTATAGGCCCTTACTTTGGAATGTGAGTAGGTGGCTTAACCAATACTGAGAAAAGACCAGTCCCTTTTTAACCTCCTATTACCCATATAAGTAATCCCTTTGATCTTTACATGACTGATATCTTATGTGTTAGCTGGAAGAAGATAGGTGGGGACTTATCAGGGAAGCAGACTAATTGTATACTTATAACGGTACTAGTTAGATTCTTTACCATGTACTTTTTATTCTAATGGCCCCATCAGTGAAGAGTTTCTATAAGCATTGTCTTCAGAATTGGATGTTACTCAGAAATGAAGAGAGAAAGAAAGGAATCATTTCTCTGCTTTGAGTTTCAGAAATCTGGAGGTTTCGGCATTTTATATTAGTTACCAAAGTGTGGGTTAATGCCTGTTGATGTAAAATGATTTTCCTACCATTCAGGGAGGCAGGAGGAGAGAAACTTCATAAGAAAGGGAAACATAAGGGGCGCCTGGGTGGCTCAGTCGGTTAAGCGTCCGACTTCGGCTCAGGTCATGATCTCACAGTTCGTGGGTTTGAGCCCCACGTCGGGCTCAGTTCTGACAGCTCAGAGCCTGGAGCCCGTTTCAGATTCTGTGTCTCCTCTTTCTCTTTCTCTCTGCACCTCCCCTGTTCATGCTCTGTCTCTGTCTCAAAAATAAAAAATAAACAGTAAAAAAAAAAATTAAGAAAAAAGAAAGGGAAACATAAAAAAGAAGGTTTGGAAGAAGGTGAGGGGATCCTCACATGTCTCCTTTGATCCAAATTTGGGTCAGGAGAGGAACATGGGTTTTGGGGACTTAAGAGCAGAGATTTGTGTCTTACTCTATAGAATGACCACAGGAAATGCTGCTATTTTTTAGAGATCTCACATCCATGATACAGCAGAGATTGGAATAGCGAAGCAAAAAGGCAGGGAATGACAGAGAGAAGACCTGAGACAGGCCTCTGAACTCCACTGGTCTGGGAGAACCTTCAACATTTTCCCATGGTCAGGAGAGGACTGTGTGACACATGGCCAAGAAAAGGCCTTGTAGAACACAGGCTGTGTGGCCCTAAATACCAGATGCCATGTAGGAGCTTGAGTGTCAGCAGCTTCCAGAAACAGTGAATTCAGGAGTCGGTGGCCAAGACCAGGCAGGGCGTATTAAGCCTCAGTAGGGAGATCAGTGATTACAATGGACTGGACATGTGCCCACTCCCTTCACCCCGCAACTTCTGGAATACCATGGTGTTTTGAGCCTTTTCCAAAACCAAACATCACCCAAGAAGAAGGGAAGGACAAGCAGAGAGTGAGACTGCCAAATTAACTGACTTGTTAACAATAAAAATACTAAGTTTAAACCAGAGATATCTCAAATTAGGAGGATTGAGCTTTCCACTACTGAACAAGATCCAGTTTTGCACAACTGAGTCTATGACTGTGAAATTAAAATTCATTATATACATGTGTAATTTCTCACTAAATTGTGAAAATTTAGAGCAGAGCCCAATTTTAATGGATCATTTTATCCCCAGGACCCAGTAAAATGCCTGAAAAAAGATAAAAATTGATGTAGCAGGCATTGTATTAAATTAATACTGAAAGAAATAAAACTTAGTTTGTGAATTGGTTAGTTGTCCCCCCATCCTAGTAAATAAAATTGCTACCACTTAATGAAATTTTCAACTCTCTAGTTCCTTTTCCTCTGACACTTCCGTCTAACCTCACTTTTCATGATAGCCACTGAGCTTCCGAGAAATGATTTCTCAGATACCTCTTTTTGTCCCCCTTGTCTTTGCCAATCTATTGTGTGCAGATGAGAGTCACTCCCATGGCTCATCCCTCTTTCTTTTTATAAAAGTTAATGGAAACATGCAGAACTGGAAAAAGGAGTCAAAAGAGAAAAAAAACCACACACATTAGAAAAAGGATTTTGATAAAGGGCAAGTGAAGTAATTCGTTGTTGCAAAGGCTCTCTTAAAAACCTGTGTATGCCATCATATGATTCCTCTATTAATGTTGGGAAACAGTTTCCCCATTATAGACCCCTCCAAGGTGTCTCTGAGATGTCAACAAAACTTTCCTGCCATGTAGGAAGCCAGTTTTTCAGTGCCTTCTATTAGTGACTTCTCTTCCACCTCAGCTGTTGTCTCTTTTCTGATAGAAAGAATGGAAACAACTGGTCAGAGGACAATTCCACATGAACATTTGATAAGATATCTTGTAAAGTAATAATTTCTTACCTAAAGTGTTTTAATTCCCAATGCAGGTTTTTTTTTTAAGTTTATTTTTGAGACAGAGAGAGTGTGTGTGAGCTCAAGTGGGGGAGGGGCAGAGAGAGAGGGAGGCACAGAATCTGAAGCAGGTTCCAGGCTCTGAGCTGTCAGAACAGAGCCTGATGCGGAGCTCGAACTTACGAACCATGAAATCATGACCTGAGCCAAAGTCGGGTGCTTAACTGACTGAGCCACCCAGATGCCCCAACATGCAGTTTTTAGAAAACACCAAGACTTCATTGACAGCTAGAATGGGAAATTCAAGGACAGTCTTTTGCTTTTTACCAAATGTGAGAGGACCTTCAAAAACCCAAGCCATCAAAGAATGTTTCCACAATATTGCATAGATTTACTGAAAGCTTTCTTCAGAATTTACTTTTTCAAGTATTGCTTGCATAATTTCAGCATTAAATATGACTAAACATTAAACACCTGGAGCCTCATTTAGAGAAAATTAACATCACTATGCAGGAGTGCCCTGATACTACTAGCAAGATTTATTTAGGTGGGATTTCAATCGGGAAGTTCCACTTCTTTATTAAACAAAACAAGACAAAACAAAAACAAAAAACAACGAAACCACTGTAGTTTGCAGAAAACACAAGAGTAGACTACAGAGATGGCAGAAATAATGGCTATTTTTAGTGATCTGTTTTCACTGTGCCTTTGAAATTGTAGGTTAATGATATGATGGTGCTTAGATGAGATGGACAGGGTTTTTTTGGTGATGAATAGAAAGATAATTCTCTATACCGAAAGAAAGAATAAGATAATGATGAAAATGTGAACTCTCAGCCAGACTGCCATGATTGGAATCCTGGTTCCTCTCCTTTCTAATTTTGTGACCTTAAGCAAGTGAAATAATCACAATACTTAAGTTTCCTTTATGTAACATAGGGATAGTAATGTATTTACCACAAAGAGTTGTGAAAATTGAATGAGTTAATAAATGTAAAGCAATTAGAACAGAACTTGGCACATTGTAAGCACTCAACAATGCTAGTTATTTTGAGTAATTGGATTTTATTATCATGCCCTAGAAATAACCCCCATATTCATTTAGTGTTGCTGTATAGTATTGCCAGAAAGGATAGTTTAACATCAGCACTCTGATATCCAAACCATCCACCCTGAGAGATGTCAAGTGATATTTAATTGGCTTATATTCAATAGTTCAGTACAGCAAGACAAGTCATTTATTTACCCCAGGGGTACAGAAAACTTATCTCAAAAAGTATGTGTGTAGACTATATTTTCTAAAATTAGACACCATCTTTATAATGAATTGTTATAATTGGCTTTCTATTGTTCTGAGATGTGAGTGGCAAATTCCACCTAAAAATTTCCAAGCTAAAATTCTTATAGTATGCCATGTAGATCTAGAGGTTTGAGGCTTTGCTTGGTGATTTATTCATCTGTGGCTTGATACCAAGTCTATTATCATAGAAAACGTCAGCACTGCACATAAGTAATCTCTTGGCCATCCAAGTGAGGTGCCATTCATTCAGACATGAGTCTTCATTAGATTTTTATAAGAAACTGTTAACCTTACTTTCTGACTAGTTGGTTGTTAGATATGTGAAAGAATATTTTCACCGAATGCTTCCTCTAGGGAATGTTCTTTAAACTTTTTGATGACTGTTATCCAAAAAAGAAAATTCATTTGTAATATTTATGGAAAATTACCAAAAGGACATGCAGTCTTCAAGATATTCTACATTTTTCTCTTAGATCAAGGCGTAACACCAAGAGTAGGGCATTAACACTATATTTTTTGGAGTCATTGTAAAACTGATTTTATTTTACTTTATTTTATTTTATTTTATTTGTTTTGTTTTGTTTTTTAAATTTTATTCATTTTTGAGAGAGACAGACACAGCATGAGCAGGGGAGGGGCAAAGAGAGAGGGGGACAGAGGATTTGAAGCAGACCCGCTGCCAGCACAGAGCCCGACATGGGGCTTAACATCATAAAACAGGAGATCATGACCTGAACCGAAACTGAGAGTCAGATGCTTAACTGACTGAGCCACCCAGGTGCCCCCAAAATGATTTTATTGGATAGTGCTTCACCAAATTCATCACTGTGTCTACTATAGGTGCATTGCTAATGACCTTACACTACATAAAGGAGAGCACTGGCAAATTAATCTCAGGTTTCTCAGAGAAAATTAAGATTCCCCCATTGTAACAAATCTTTTTTTTTTTTTAATTTATTCTGGGTCTTTACTTTGGCCACTAGGAATCTTACTTACAAAAACTTTTAAAGTCCTATATTTCTAAACCATTATCAGCTCACACTCAGAAAGCAAATGCTTATATTTGTATGGCATGGCAAGGACAAAAGAGGAGGCTGCTTATGGCCAGAGACATAGATATAGCTATATTTGATATTAGGGGTCTATATATATATATATATATATATATATATATATATATATATATATCTCACTATATATATCACTATATATTAGAGATCACTATACACACACACACACACATATACACCCACATATATATGCGCAAGTATTTGTGTTCATTCCTCCTCTACTCAAGTACAAGTTTTTGTCTCAAAATATACTTCCCCAATCACAGTCAGCCATTTATTCTGGTCAAGCCAGTTTTCCTATGATCCCTCTGACTCCCCTTTTTTCTTTTCTTGATCCTTTTTTTTTTTTGTATATTCCCTCCATCTTTCCTTCCTTTCTTCCCTCCTTCCATCTGTTGTTCTTTTTTCTTTTTGTTTTCTTTCTCTCTCTCCTCTTTCTTTTCTTTCTTTCTTCCTTCCTTTCTTTCTTTCTTTCTTTCTTTCTTTCTTTCTTTCTTTCTTTCTTTCTTTCTTTCTCTTTCTGCTTATTTTCTCCCTAACCACTTTTGCTCAAACTGTTTGTCTTATAAAAGGCCTTCCCTCTCTCTTTCTAACAATCCTAACTCCCCATCATTTAATTACATAGATGTAATTTATCTATGAGAAACTTTCTCTGGCTGCTGTACTTGAGTCAGAGCACTAATTTTCTCTTTGATTCCAGAAGCTGAGATTCTTTTTATTACCATGAATAATTTATTATTTGCACTTCTTGATGGTTTCTTCATTTGTCCTTCTCCTTTAGTATTATACTTTTTGTCACTCACTGGATTGCAAACTTTTTGATTGCAGTGACTTGCTATCCAAATCCCTTAGATCTCCCTTTCCACATATCAGTTTGGATATAGAGAAGGAAGCTCCCCCATAGTCTGTGTTTCAGTTGTCTATCGCTTTGTAGCAAACAACTGCAAAATTCAATGCTTTAAAACAATCATTTTATTTTACTCATGGCTTTACAGGTGAGAAAGTTGAGAATGGCTTGGCTGGTAGTTTGTCTCACCTCCCTTTGATAGCAGCTGGGGCAGCTGGGGCTGGAGGATTCCAACTAGACTTCTTCACTCACATGTTAGGTTCCTTGGTGTTCCTTGACCTGTCTCTCCCTGTATGATGTCTCATCCTTCAAGGCCCCTTCATGTGGCTTAGGCTTCTTACTGTTGTCTTGAGGTAATTGCACATCTTACATGATGGCTGGCTTCCAAGCTGCCAGGCTAGTTAAGAGATTTGCCTCTTAACTCTAGAGAACAAACTGAGGGTTGCGGGAGGGAAGGGTGGTGGGGGGATGGGCTAGGTGGGTAATGGGCGTTAAGAAGGGCACTCGTGATGAACACTGCATGTTATATGTAGGTGATGAATCACTAAATTCTGCTCCTGAAACCAATAGTAACTGGAATTTAAATAAAATCTTGGGAAAAAAAAAAAGAGAGATGCCAGAAACTGGCACAGTGACATTTCAAGCTTCAGTCCTATTCTTCTATTGGCCAAAGCAGTCACAGAACCTCTCAGATTCAAGAGGGTAAACAAATGGATTCCAGTTCTTGATGGGGAATATGATACGGTCACAGTGCAGGAGGGCATGCAGGATGGGAGTTATGGTTGAGACCATTTTTTAAAACCACAGTCTGACTCAATCTGTGGGTAAATTCAATGGTATTATGTTAGATGTGCAATTGAGTAAAATGTACAATATATAAATTGAGACGTCAAGAGTTTAAAAGTGAAAATAAATGCTATTTTAGACCAAACAATCAATTAAAAAACAAATGTATAGACCAACATTTTATTAAGAGGGTCTAGAGCCGCGTCGGAAGATGGTGGCATAGGAGGACGCTGGGCTCACCGCGCGTCCTGCTGATCACTTAGATTCCACCTATATCTGCCTAAATAACCCAGAAAAGTGCCAGAGGATTAGCAGAATGGAGTCTCTGGAGCCAAGCACAGATGAGAGGCCCACGGAAGAGTGTAAGAAGGGCGGCGAAGCGGTGCGCGCTCCACGGACTGGTGGAGGGAGCCGGGGCGGAGGGGCAGCCTGCCGGCCAAGCAGAGCCCCCGAGTCTGGCTTGCAAAAGCGGAGGGGCTGGACAGAGTGTGTTCCGACAGCAAGCAGGACTTAGCATCTGGGAGGTCCTAAGTTAACAGCTCTTTTCGGAAAGCGGGAAGGCTGGAGGACAAAGGGAGGGAGAGTTGCTGAGCCCCTGGACAGCAGAGCTCAGTTTGGCGGGGAACAAAGGTGCTAGCCAGCGCCATCGTCCTCGCCCATCCCCCAGCCAAAATCCCAAAGGGAACCAGTTCCTGCCATGGAACTTGCCTGCACCGCCCAAACACCCAAAGCTGTGCTTCTGCGGAGCCACCCCTCTGGCAGCGGGTCTGACTCCCTCCCACTGCCACAGGGCCCCTCCTGAAGTGGATCACCAAAGGAGAAGCGAGCTAAGCCTGCCACTCCTGCCCCTGTGCAGCTTGCTACCCACCCCAGCTAATACGCCAGATCCCCAGCATCACAAGCCTGGCAGTGTGCCAGTAGCCCAGACGGGCCACCCCACCCCACAAGGAATCCCACCCCTAGGACAGGGCAAAAGAAGGCACACACCAGTCTGACTGTGGCCCCAGTGGTGGGCTGGGGGCAGACATCAAGTCTGACTGCGGCCCCGCCCACCAACTCCAGTTATACACTACAGCACAGGGGTAGTGCCCTGCAGGTCCGCACCACTCCAGGGACTATCCAAAATGACCAAACGGAAGAATTCCCCTCAAAAGAATCTCCAGGAAATAACAAAACCTAATGAACTGATCAAAAAGGATTTAAATAATATAACAGAAAGTGAATTTAGAATAATAGTCATAAAATTAATCGCTGGGCTTGAAAACAGTATAGAGGACAGCAGAGAATCTCTTTCTACAGAGATCAAGGGACTAAGGAACAGTCATGAGGAGCTGAAAACCACTTTAAACGAGATGCAAAATAAAATGGAAATGACCACGGCTCGGATTGAAGAGGCAGAGGAGAGAATAGGTGAACTAGAAGATAAAATTATGGAAAAAGAGGAAGCTGAGAAAAAGATAAAAAAAATCCAGGAGTATGAGGGGAAAATTAGAGAACTAAGTGATACACTAAAAAGAAATAATCTACGCATAATTGGTATCCCAGAGGAGGAAGAGAGAGGGAAAGGTGCTGAAGGGGTACTTGAAGAAATAATAGCTGAGAACTTCCCTGAACTGGGAAAGGAAAAAGGCATTGAAATCCAAGAGGCACAGAGAACTCCCTTCAGACATAACTTGAATTGATCTTCTGCACGACATATCATAGTGAAACTGGCAAAATACAGGGATAAAGAGAAAATTCTGAAAGCAGCAAGGGATAAACGTGCCCTAACATATAAAGGGAGACCTATAAGACTCGTGACTGATCTCTCTTTTGAAACTTGGCAGGCCAGAAAGGCATGGCAGGAGATCTTCAATGTGATGAACAGAAAAAATATGCAGCCGAGAATCCTTTATTCAGCAAGTCTGTCATTTAGAATAGAAGGAGAGATAAAGGTCTTCCCAAACAAACAAAAACTAAAGGAATTTGTCACCACTAAACCAGCCCTACAAGAGATCCTAAGGGGGATCCTGTGAGACAAAGTACCAGAGACATCGCTACAAGCATAAAACATACAGACATCATAATGACTCTAAACCCGTATCTTTCTATAATAACACTGAATGTAAATGGACTAAATGTGCCAACCAAAAGACATAGGGTATCAGAATGGATAAAAAAACAAGACCCATCTATTTGCTGTCTACAAGAGACTCATTTTAGACCTGAGGACACCTTTAGATTGAGAGAGAGGGGATGGAGAACTATTTATCATGCTACTGGAAGCCAAAAGAAAGCTGGAGTAGCCATACTTAGACAAACTAGACTTTAAATTAAAGGCTGTAACAAGAGATGAAGAAGGGCATTATATAATAATGACAGGGTCTATCCATCAGGAAGAGCTAACAGTTATAAATGTCTATGCACCAAATACGGGAGCCCCCAAATATATAAAACAATTACTCATAAACATAAGCAACCTTATTGGTAAGAATGTGGTAATTGCAGGGGACTTTAACACCCCACTTACAGAAATGGATAGATCATCTAGACACACGGTCAGTAAAAAAACAAGGGCCCTGAATGATACATTGGATCAGATGGACTTGACAGATATATTTAGAACTCTGCATCCCAAAGGAACAGAATATACTTTCTTCTCGAGTGCACATGGAACATTCTCCAAGGTAGATCATATACTGGGTCACAAAACAGCCCTTCATAAGTATACAAGAATTGAAATTATACCATGCATACTTTCAGACCACGATGCTATGAAACTTGAAATCAACCACAGGAAAAAGTCTGGAAAACCTCCAAAAGCATGGAGGTTAAATAACACCCTACGAAAGAATGAGTGGGTCAACCAGGCAATTAGAGAAGAAATAAAAAAATATATGGAAACAAACGAAAATGAAAATACAACAATCCAAACGCTTTGGGATGCAGCAAAGGCAGTCCTGAGAGGAAAATACATTGCAATCCAGGCCTATCTCAAGAAACAAGAAAAATCCCAAATACAAAATCTAACAGCACACCTAAAGGAAATAGAAGCAGAACAGCAAAGGCAGCCTAAACCCAGCAAAAGAAGAGAAATAATAAAGATCAGAGCAGAAACAAACAATATAGAATCTAAAAAAACTGTAGAACAGATCAATGAAACCAAGAGTTGGTTTTTTGAAAAAATCAACAAAATTGACAAACCTCTAGCCAGGCTTCTCAAAAAGAAAAGGGAGATGACCCATATAGATAAAATCATGAATGAAAATGGAATTATTACAACCAATCCCTCAGAGATACAAACAATTATCAGGGAATACTATGAAAAATTATATGCCAACAAATTGGACAACCTGGAAGAAATGGACAAATTCCTAAACACCCACACTGTTCCAAAACTCAATCAGGAGGAAGTAGAAACCTTGAACAGACCCATAACCAGCAAAGAAATTGAATTGGTTATCAAAAATCTCCCAACAAATAAGAGCCCAGGACCAGATGGCTTCCCAGGGGAGTTCTACCAGACGTTTAAAGCAGAGATAATACCTATCCTTCTCAAGCTATTCCAAGAAATAGAAAGGGAAGGAAAACTTCCAGACTCATTCTATGAAGCCAGTATTACTTAGATTCCTAAACCAGACAGAGACCCAGTAAAAAAAGAGAACTACAGGCCAATATCCCTGATGAATATGGATGCCAAAATTCTCAATAAGATACTAGCAAATCGAATTCAACGGCATATAAAAAGAATTATTCACCATGATCAAGTGGGATTCATTCCTGGGATTCAGGGCTGGTTCAACATTCGCAAATCAATCAACGTGATACATCACATTAATAAAAGAAAAGATAAGAACCATATGATCCTGTCAATCGATGCAGAAAAGGCCTTTGACAAAATTCAGCACCCTTTCTTAATAAAAACCCTCGAGAAAGTCGGGATAGAAGGAACATACTTAAACATCATAAAAGCCATTTATGAAAAGCCCACAGCTAACATCATCCTCAAGGGGGAAAAACTGAGAGCTTTTTCCCTGAGATCGGGAACACGAGAGGGATGCCCATTCTCACCGCTGTTGTTTAACATAGTGTTGGAAGTTCTAGCATCAGCAATCAGACAACAAAAGGAAATCAAAGGCATAAAAATTGGCAAAGATGAAGTCAAGCTTTCACTTTTTGCAGATGACATGATGCTATACATGGAAAATCTGACAGACTCCACCAAAAGTCTGCTAGAACTGATACATGAATTCAGCAAAGTTGCAGGATACAAAATCAATGTACAGAAATCAGTTGCATTCTTATACACTAATAATGAAGCAACAGAAAGACAAATAAAGAAACTGATCCCATTCACAATTGCACCAAGAAGCATCAAATACCCAGGAATAAATCTAACCAAAGATGTAAAAGATCTGTATGCTGAAAACTATAGAAAGCTTATGAAGGTAATTGAAGAAGATATAAAGAAATGGAAAGACATTCCCTGCTCATGGATTGGAAGAATAAATATTGTCAAAATGTCAATACTACCCAAAGCTATCTACACATTCAATGCAATCCCAATCAAAATTGCACCAGCATTCTTCTCGAAACTAGAACAAGCAATCCTAAAATTCATATGGAACCACAAAAGGCCCCGAATAGCCAAAGTAATTTTGAAGAAGAAGACCAAAGCAGGAGGCATCACAATCCCAGACTTTAGCCTCTATTACAAAGCTGTCATCATCAAGACAGCATGGTATTGGCACAAAAACAGACACATAGACCAATGGAATAGAATAGAAACCCCAGAACTAGACCCACAAACGTATGGCCAACTCATCTTTGACAAAGCAGGAAAGAACATCCAATGGAAAAAAGACAGTCTCTTTAACAAATGGTGCTGGGAGAACTGGACAGCAACATGCAGAAGGTTGAAACTAGACCACTTTCTCACACCATTCACAAAAATAAACTCAAAATGGATAAAGGACCTGAATGTGAGACAGGAAACCATCCAAACCCTAGAGGAGAAAGCAAGAAAAGACCTCTCTGACCTCAGCCATAGCAATCTCTTACTCGACACATCCCCAAAGGCAAGGGAATTAAAAGCAAAAATGAATTACTGGGACCTTATGAAGATAAAAAGCTTCTGCACAGCAAAGGAAACAACCAACAAAACTAAAAGGCAACCAACGGAATGGGAAAAGATATTTGCAAATGACATATTGGACAAAGGGCTGGTATCCAAAATATATAAAGAGCTCACCAAACTCCACACCCGAAAAAGAAATAACCCAGTGAAGAAATGGGCAGAAAACATGAATAGACACTTCTCTAAAGAAGACATCTGATGGCCAACAGACACATGAAAAGATGCTCAATGTCACTCCTTATCAGGGAAATACAAACCAAAACCACACTCAGGTATCACCTCACGCCAGTCAGAGTGGCCAAAATGAACAAATCAGGAGACTATAGATGCTGGAGAGGATGTGGAGAAACGGGAACCCTCTTGCACTGTTGGTGGGAATGCAAACTGGTGCAGTCACTCTGGAAAACAGTGTGGAAGTTCCTCAAAAAATTAAAAATAGACCTACCCTATGACCCAGCAGTAGCACTGCTAGGTATTTACCCAAGGGATACAGGAGTACTGATGCATAGGGGCACTTGTACCCCAATGTTTATAGCAGCACTCTCAACAATAGCCAAATTATGGAAAGAGCCTAAATGTCCATCAACTGATGAATGGATAAAGAAATTGTGGTTTATATACACAATGGAGTACTACAGAGCAATGAGAAAGAATGAAATATGGCCCTTTGTAGCAACGTGGATGGAACTAGGGAGTGTGATGATAAGTGAAATAAGCCATACAGAGAAAGACAGATACCATATGGTTTCACTCTTATGTGGATCCTGAGAAACTTAACAGAAACCCATGGGGGAGGGGAAGGAAAAAAAAAAGAGGTTAGAGTGGGAGAGAGCCAAAGCATAAGAGACTCTTAAAAACTGAGAACAACCTGAGGGTTGATGGGGGGTGGGAGGGAGGGGAGGGTGGGTGATGGGTATTGAGGAGGGCACCTTTTGGGATGAGCACTGGGTGTTGTATGGAATCCAATTTGACAATAAATTTCATATATTGAAAATAATAAAATAAAATAAAATAAAATAAAATAAAATAAAATAAAATAAAATAAAATAAAATAAAATAAAATAAAAAATTAAAAAAGAGGGTCTACACAATTAGGTTCTGGTCTGTGGTCTACCTGATAATTATGATGTGATGAGCTCCTGGTACAACGGTAGACTCTGTTCTTTGATTAGGTCAAATGCAATATCACTAATTCTACTGTAGCAGCTTTTGCTGTGTCAAATGTAGTAATGCCGTGGGCATAATACTCTCTATGTGAATGGCTTGGAATTTAGTTTGAAAGCCAACTTTTTCTTGAAAAGGCACTCACGGCTTTCCAGTTTACTTTCCAGTCTCAAGTGTCATTGATTCCAATCCTATGATATTCTTTTCAGTTCTGCAGACTAACCTACAAAACAAGCAAGAAAACAAATTATACTTTATTTATTCACTTTATTATTATTACTAAAATATATTTAAACATATACTATTTTTAAAATGCTTTGTGTGCCATTCAGGATAAAAGATACATTTTGGTTATATTGAATGTGATAAGCTCTTACTTAGTTCCTGACATCTAAGATTACAGTCCTGTGTGTATGTCTGTGTGTATTTATGTGGATTAGGATTTGAGAGAGTTTGCTAGTGTAGTCTACATAGAGAACTAGATAGTCTATCTTAAAGTTTTGAGGTAGAATATTGGTATTATCTTATTGGGTCTTAACATCTCTTACTAAATTAGAAGTTCATTAAGGTCAACACTGTTATGCACCTTTTTTTTCCCCTGGCACATTTTATATACCCAATAAGTATTGAATACTCAACTCTCTGCAGTGGAGTTTCAATGCAAATGGAACTATTACTGGTAAACCAATTCTGATTTGACCACATGGGGAATTTGTAGCCCTAAAACAAGCTAACTCTAACTTCCCAGAACCTTGAGAAAAACTTTTGATTTCCTGCATTTTGGGTGAATCTTTCTATGCCTACATCTGTCCCCTTGAATGTTTCTATTATTTACACTGATTTACCTGTAATCTTAGGAACTGCTGATGATGGAATGTTTTCCAAAGTGCTTGAAATCAAATACCCCTCACTGAAACATTACTGGATGTGGAATGAATCAAAAACATGTGGATTAAATTTCCCTGAAAATTTCTTTGGTTATAAAAATTAAGGGGAAAAAGTGTTTGGCCAGATGCATTGTGGGTGATGCCAAACCCAAATTGTTTGAAAAATGTGTGTGCTGGTTAGATAAACAAACAAACAAGTTTTATTTCCCTCTTGCCTTGTAAAAACCTCACACTTGCTATAAAAATCTCAGGTCAGCTTGCAGTCAGGTTTTATAAAGGTTTTTGAAAAGTCTGTAGTTTCCTTCTTTACCTGATCGTTGGAGGCAAATCACTATCTAGGTAAATGCTCCAGAGAAGCAAGTAAGCAATGTTGATGTTTCTCAATAGATTGCAATGGATTGAGTGATGTAAGATGTATTTATAAGATGTAACATTCAGATGGTTTCTGAATGTTAACTGAAGATTTTATCTAAAATAGGTTATTTCTCAAGAGAAGCAGTTGACTTTTTCAACTTAAACTATTCCTAAAATATTGAAAAGCTTCAACATGATATACATATATGAAAAGGAGAAAATGCCTTTAGCATTCAGACAACAATTACTTGAAAGTAACTTAATCCCTAAATCCTACTTAATGAAGTAAAGTGTTTTAGGGTTAAAATAAATACAGTTGTAATGGTTGTTACCATTATTTTCATCCTCTCCATCAAAAACTATCAAATAATTGGTCAAACATCTATATTCCTGTACCCAGCACAATTTAAGGAAAATCATGTGGATATGGTCCCTAGCAATTAGACAGATACATGGATATTAGACAGATACATGTATAGGCTAGTACAACAGAAGAAAGACATTAGGAAATAAGCAGGCCACAAAATATTTGTCAGTGGCTCTGACACTTAAGTGTCCATAAGTATCACCTGAAGAGGTTATTAAAATTACAGATTGTAAAAGTCTTTACAGAGATAGCAGTGTGCAGTATCTGTGTTGTGGGATGTTTGGATAGATGGTGGTCAGAGGATGGAATAGGATGGATAAAATAAAACAAAACCTGACCTTGTTCTCAAAATATATTATAATATAGATGGAAATTATATAAATCACTTACTTCCTAAGCAGTTATTGTTGAAACGTGTCAATATTTGCCTCAATTTTCAGGATTCTTTTAAGCATGTAAATATGGAGTATTTTCAATTAAGAATGAAGGAAGATATAATTTGGTCATGTTGGAAAGGTATTTAAGATTTGTGGGTTAGAGTATATGTATCTATGTATAGTGAAATTTTCCATTTTTATTTCCAAAAACCTAGGGTTTTAAATAACCTTAATACCTGAGAGAAAACATTAAGATCAATAAATCAAAAATCACTAAATTCCCTAAGCTAAGGAACCTGAAAAGATGGAAACGGTATATGACATATGAAATATTTGGGAATAACAATCTGTTCTTGACCTCTTCAACACAATGATTGTTTAGTCACTAGTAGGATGTAGCTGATATTTGAGATTATAGAACCAAGAGGTATTTGTTTTATAGTTTGGTGAGGTGCAGTTGGGCTCAAAGGAAACATGCTGATGCTTCAGATGTATAGATAATGCTCTCATTGGGATGAAACTTGATATAGAAACAAGAATTGGTGCCAGAGTTTGGCCAGGTGAGGATTCTTGTGATTTCATTCTTTTTCAGTAGAATCTTTGATCTCATCTCCCTTCTAGTTAATTATCAATGCCAAGTAACTACCGTGACTACATTTTTCTGTCAATGAACTGACCTGTCCTAAATAACCAGAAAGGCATATCTTCAAATATTTATTCAGGACTGACATTTATTTTCTGGGCACCAACTCTTGGATTCTTCAAGTCCCTATTATTTTTGTGTTAAAGAAAATGGGATTAAAGGTGTCCATTTTTCATAGGTTTCTGGGTGCTAAAGAAACTGGAACCTACTTAACATTATTCTAGCTCAAGAAATATTAAAATAATTAGGGGCGCCTGGGTGGCGCAGTCGGTTAAGCGTCCGACTTCAGCCAGGTCACGATCTCGCGGTCCGTGAGTTCGAGCCCCGTGTCAGGCTCTGGGCTGGTGGCTCAGGGCCTGGAGCCTGTTTCTGATTCTGTGTCTCCCTCTCTCTCTGCCCCTCCCCCATTCATGCTCTGTCTCTCTCTGTCTCCCAAAAAATAAATAAACGTTGAAAAGAAATATTAAAATAATTTAAATAATATTTAAAAATTTTACAAAATATCTCAGAATAATGAATATTTGGGAATCAAATAATAGAAGTATTAGGATCAGTCTCATTTTCCAGATGAGGAAATGAAGCTAGTTGGTTTGCCTAATCTCACATTGCTAACCAATTGTTAGAAGTAGGTCAAGTCCAGCTTATCTCATTTTCGGCATCAGGCTCTGGAATGTTCCACAAGATCAGAGCTTTAACAAGATTCATCTAAGAATTGGTGGATACTATCTATGATTCACTACTATAAGCCCTTAGACTCAAGATAAAGTGATCTATTTAGCTCCATGCATACATTTGACATAATATAGGGGCATGGAATGTTAGAATGCAAAGGCGCAGTGGAGAAGGTAGTGCAACTCTCATTTTTCTGATAAGAAATGTGTTATGTGAGGTTTTCATGCTCCAGCTGCATCCTGGCTCTAGTTAATTTCTTCTTCAAGCTGATATTACTTTCTTGTTGCTCTTCTGTAAATCATTACAGCTTAGATTTGCTTGACATGGTTATTTGAATTATGCCAACTTATTATCTTCATTGGCAGCAAAATAAAAAGTACAGGTCTTCTATATATTGTAAGTCAGGTTTTCTGGTAGCAGGCTCAAATCTGGACTGTCAGCCACTTCTGCTGCTTTGCTAACCGGCCATTTAGAACATAAACCTCTGGGTTCAAAGAAAAAGAAGCAATATTTGGTTGAGTTGGCTTGGCTCTTCTTGCTTCTTTAGTATTCAAGTGGACAATTTGTACAATTTCCCTTGCTTTGATCTTAGCTGCCCACGCTACCAAGTTGCAGGCACAATTGCTTGCCCATCCCGTCATCCACAGACTTTGAAGGAAATGTAAAAAAGCTCACCCATTGTGAAACTTGCAGACTTAAAATGCCTTACAGTTATTGCTGCTGCTGACTTGGGCCACATGAGAGAAGGCAGCTCCTGCCACGTCTGCCCCCAAACCACCCACCCTGCCAAACCTCTCACTCTTGCCAACATCATTTCCTGAATAGTGAAACTCCTCAATGCATGTCCACTGGCATGCCCCTGGAAGAGCAGGAATATCCAGTCAGGAATTAATTAATAGGGAGAAGGCAAGACAGAGCCTTCTATTTAACTTGGAACCATGATAACCACGAAATGGCTCTGCATATTTTGTGAATCAGATTGCTGTCAAATCCATGTATGTTTTGACTCAGATACAGATACACTTCAGTGATTGTAATGTTCTTTGGTAAAAACTATTTGATGTTCAAAAACCTTGAAGCCATTCAGACCACTTTATTTCCCCCTTTCCAAATAGAAGTTTGCATTTTGTCCACCACAAAGAGACTGCAAATGCCAAAAGGCCCGAGTTCACTTTGAAAGTCCAAACCCACAAACTCTGATTGGCTTCTATACTTGGCCAGATATATTCTCCAGGGCTCCAGACCTTACATCAGTGGGGTACCATGATGTCATAATGAAGAGTGTGTACTGTGGGGGAAGACTACCTGAATTCAAATCCTTCAACTGTACCTTTGAATAAATTGCCTCATCTTACTTAGCCTCAGTACTTCATCTTCTAAGGAGGCGGTAAGAATACCAACTTCCTTGTGATACTGTATGTGGAGTATTTAGAAACCCGACACAATAAGTAATCTAAGAGAAGATTGGGGAGAAGTAACTTTTTGGTAAGGTTTATTTGTGTTTGTGTATTTCCTTTTCATGTTAATGAAATGAAATGATCCTTATTAATAAAGTAGGCTAAGTAATTGTGAAGTGTTACAGACTTTTAGTTTTTAAAATCATTTTAAGATATCTTGAATGGGTATTATACAACAATTTCTGCCCAACATATTGCAATATTGCTACTCCTTTTTTTCTTCTCTTTCTCTCTTATGCCTTAGCCCAAATTAAAGTCTTTTCCCATTTTCACTAAGCACAATTAATATTTCTGCCTTATATCCCTTGGACTCCATACCCCTGAGAACATATCAAGTACATTTGACATTTTAGTTTGATTTTAAAAATACTTTCTGGAGAAAATGCACTAATTGTCATCAGAGATTAAAGGAATAGGAATGGAACTTAAAAAGACAAGAAGGCAAGAGGAAAGAAGGATGAAGAGGTCCACAGATGTCAAAAAGTATGAACTAGGAAGTCCAACTATGATAATTCCTGTAAGAAAAAGGGAGGAGGAGTCACACTTACTTAACAGTGAAGTGCTAATACACTAGGGGCAGAGTTTTAATAGCATTCAGATAGATTCCAGTGATAAATGAGTTGTGTAGTGATGGAGGCTTTTGTGAGAAACTCAGAGTGAAGGCTCAAGAATTTAATTGACTTCAACAGGGGTACTGCATTTGGGTGAGGGCCAATAAGTGAGCATTGGATGCTCCATTTACTTCACAGGGACATTAAAGTACATGCTTCATGGTAGACCCTTAATATGTCATATGAATGAACACAATAATAAGTGAATGAATTAATGAACAAACAAATTAAATACTATAACCAAAAAGATGTAGGAAGTCAAACATAATTAAATTTATATTTGTATTCCAAATATTGAACTATACTAGTAGAATGTTCTGAAACCTGCACTGTTGTAATAAAAACTGACTTATTGGCAGGTCGATATCTTGGATCGTCCCAAATGAAAAATAAATCAAATGGGTCTCTGTTTCCCGCTCTCAGCTTGTGAGAGAAGGAGACAAGTAGAATAGTGAACTGGCTCAATATATTGTTGCTACCTATCCTTTACATCCCAGGAGATGCTGGACAACCTATAGGGCAGAAGCTGTAGAGAAGGCCAAAGACCAGTTTCCAATATGACTCAGGAGAGAGAGTCACTACCCCAATAGAGATCACCAAGATGAATGTGGCTCAGGAACGTCCTATATCATGGCAGCAAAGTTTTCATCTAGGAAGTCGTTAGTGACCGGATTGTTATTAAACAAAAGGCATTTACTTACTAAGAGGTGGCCTCCTAGAAAGTGTCCCTCACACAAATTCATTTGCCTCAACTTTGTTATCCACACAAACCAAAGCCCTGGACAGAAAGAAGCAGATGACGTCTCTTTTAACACGTACCAGTTCTCTATTGACACAAATTCAGTTGTGATTATTGAAGGCCTTTACTTCAGATTGTTGCATGTTGGGTTCCCCCAGAAGTAGGTTGTGAGATGGAGATTAATGTTCAAGACACTCATTGGGAAGCGCTCTAGAGATGAATACTAGTAGATGGGAGGGGAGGGAAGCAGAGCTGGGCAGACCAAGAAGTTGAGATGTTACACGGTTTTACTGAAGACTTCTGCAGATCCCTTGGGAACTCTAGAACTGGGATGACACTTTAGAGTTGGGGCAAGGTGGCTAGACTTTTATACCCCTGCATGGATTCAGATGGAATGAGGACACTGGTTAGTGGCTTCCCCTTAAAGTACAGGTGACCTTAAGCAAAGCAGTTTCCTTCAGCTGAGACAGTCCTCCAAGAGGGCTGACAGCACGGGGCCATCTTCAGGCAGTGTTCCCAGCAGCTAGGGAGATAAATCCCGTGTTGTTGTGGGGAATCTCGGCAGTACATGATAGCATGCCACACAGGTAGTCTTTGTGTATTTGTCATGGCTTCTTTATGAGATCAAAGTAAATGAAACACAAGAACTATAAAAGTAATTTATTTCATCATATAACATCAAATCTGGCAGATTACTATGCTTAGGTAGAATCCCATTATAAAATCCAGTTGGACATTTAACTGTGATCATACAATAATGCATTTTATTTCCTTAGATGATTTTTGTCCAAAATTCTTATCAGTATGTAATGGAAAGTTTGGGAGAGATTTAAAAAAAAACCAGATACATAATATAGGCAATATTTCTTTAATTTTTAGTTGTGGTCTACTGTACTAGAGTATGACATTATGGTAAGTTTTTGCTCTCAGATAAAAATTTTAATTCCTTTGTTTTCACATTATAAGATCTTTAAGGTACATTGACTTTCGTACCAAAGTAGGAAAATATAATAATACATACCAACTTAGAAGTGTGCTAAATTTCAAAAGTTTATTGCTAAGCCATTGCTTGGAACTTTAAGTTGTTGTATAGATTTGTACTTGAGTTGATTTATTATAAGCTTTATATAGTTATTGCTTAATGGTGTAAGTACTATCATTCCCAAGAGTACTGTTTTTATAAAGTTCTGAGCTAATAATCCCCCCTCAGACCAACTAAGAGAGAGAGAGAGAGAGGGACTGAAAGAGATCTCCTAGACAGAGCAGAGTGCAGTGGGTGGAGGAGATGATGTAATCTGGGCATCTTGGAAATCTTCCCTGATTCAGCATCGCCTGAGCACTAAAAGTTAAGTAGGGATAAATCAGGAGAAGGTAGGAATACAGGGGGAGGGGACTTCAGAAGAGCATGATAGGCATAAGAAAGCATGTACAAAGGACCTGAGGTAGGAAGGAGCAGATGAAGGTGAAACCAAAAGCCTCAGAAGGGGGATGAAAAGTGTAAAAGAAAAATTTTACCTACTTGATAATTGAGCCTTAGGACTACCTTACTTACAAGGGCAAATTACCAGTGTTGATTCTCAAGTAGTTTTCCTGAAAACTTTCCCCCCACTGGTTCTCCCAGATCTTGTATGAAGAGCACTAGTAAGGAGGGAGGGTGTGTGTGAGAAAGTATGCGGGCTCTTTATGGGAGAACTTCACAATCCTGTTCCTCAGACAGATTGCAGGCATGTCATTGTATGAATCGTGATGCTAAGATTTGTAGTGCAATGACAGGAATGCATACCATTTCCTGTCTTTACTGCTTGAAAAAGGCTAAAGAGGAACCTGCAAGCAAACAGCAAGCTTTTGTCTTCTATACTTTAGCTTCTGGAACTGATGAAAGTAGATGATCCAGGCACTCCACCCTCCCTCACTGCCTAACTCACAGCAACTCAAAGTCTCTTGTGCCTATTGCCCTTGATATACTCCACTATTCTTCCATCAATTGCAGAGTCTGTATTTTGAAAGTAAGTCATATATTGTTTATAATATACATGATGCATTTCAGCATTTAAATAGTTTGGAGCAGTGGTAATGGGTAAAAAAGATTTGATGGTGAGGATCCAGACCAGTTGCTAGATTTTATGTATTATGAACATAACTCCCCTATTAGATCTGTGCTTACTTTAGGTCTGGTTTTAGATCTTTGCTTGACTGTGATTTTGAAGCTGAACTTTGTTCATAGGAAATCCATTTCACTACAATTTGGTCTCTCTGGGTCTCAGTTTCATCATCTGTGACCCAGTGAACCAAAAGATAGACAATTGTGACAGCTCGTCTACTTCAGTCTGAACATATTATGGTTCTTTATTCTATATGATGGTAGTTCTGTCACTGATCATCAGTGCTTGTTGGAGTACTTTAGTAAAAGTTTAATTCTATGCTGTTTGAAGCTGTTCAATGAATCTTTTCCACCACCCTGCAGCCTGTAGGGACTGATGCACTGAAAACAGTATCTATTCATTGAAATAGACCAGGAAGTGCTGTGGTAGTTGAAATGCCACTCACCTTCTCAACTCTGAGAGGAGCTACTTACATTTATTATTTTTTATTGAAATAGGAAAGAATGGTTCAGTGACCTTATGCCCTGTTCTGAGTTTTAGATGGATTAATGGGACAAAACAGACATGGTGTAGAAGTTTTAGTATCTACCCGAACCATTTCACCCAGGGAGCAAAATGTAAGCAATGATAACAGACCATCACTGTTGGTACCATTGCCCAGTATTTACTGAGGTGATAATGTCATGGGAGGCCTAAGGCCACACCAAAGAATCTGATAAACAATAGTATTCTTTCTGCTAGTATTCATTTCTAAGAAAGAAAATTATTATGTTTTTGTGCCAGACATTGTGGTTTATAGCATGGTTTAAACCTTTCTTTAATCCCAAGAACAACTTTATCATGTAAGTTTTATTATCAATCTTAATCCTAAAAGTGAGGAAATTGAGGCACAGAGAGCTTATATAGCTATTAAGTGGCAGAGAAATTACTCAAATCCAGATGTTATATTTTTACTTAACAAATGTTGTTACCTCTATAAAACACTGCTTCCCAGGAATGGAAACTAGGAAGAAAAATAAGGGACTCTGAGTAATAATAAAAATTATCTAAGAATAAGCAGAGTCAAAAGTTCAGTTATTGAAAAGTGGAGGTATGGGAGTATTGTCCTGCTGAAGTTTCGGATATATAGATGTTGCATTGACTGTGTGACTCAGAGTGTGGGCTGAGGCCTGTCCACATTTTCAGTCACCCAAGAAGTGGATGGGATACTGTGATAAACGTCATCAGTAGTAGTGTAAGTTGGGTGCTGGGCAACCTCAGGCCATAGATCCCTGTGTAAACTGGGCATCAGCATCCTCTCTCCAGTGTTCTAGGTGGACCTTAAGTATAAGTCCTGCCCTGAGAAGATTGAAGGTCTGAGAGTTAAAAGAGCTCTCCGAGTCTAGCCTTTAGGTGCGGGGAGAGCAGTTATTCACATACATACATGCTTCTCTAATTTGAAGCTAGATCATTTTGCTAAGTTATTCAAAACCTAAAAAAGCACATTTATGAATAAAAGTTGCTTCAGCTACTCCTCTCAATGTCCATATCATTAATCACTTAATGGTCAAATCACTCTGTGGGAGAAATGTGTAAAGCAGGAGGGTCTGTGCTGGAATGAGAGACAAAAGATGGTCTGTGCCCTTTGCTGCTTTGCTGCTTCTTAATTTTTTAAAAAATAGTTTGTTGAAAAGTAGTCCACTTGTCATAGGGATTGAGAGGCTTGTTTATTTATCTTGCTATTATCAATGGCACATAATAGAAGCTCTCCTTTGTCTTAAATTGACTTCCCACATCTTTGCCTGTGTTAATGCAGATATATTGCAGTTTCAATACCTAATGTTTATTTGCCTCTTTCGTGACTTCTTTAGTTTTCCTTGGCTAACCTGTAGAATCTGGCATGTAATAGTCACAAAAGAAAGGCTCACCAAAGTAATTTTTTTGGATCATAAAAGTTTAGAAGACTTTCTAAGAGGTTAATACAATAGAGCAGTGGAAATCCCTACATGTGAAAGATTGAGGATCATTAAGAAAACTTCCCACGGGATTTTCTCTGTGGGGTGGCAGGTTGAGATGGGGCATGAGTAGACAAGGAAAGGAAACTAACATTTATTAAACATCTGCCAGCAATTTTCACACACATTATCTCATTTAAATCTTCAACAATTTGGGGGAGATAAATATTTCCACACCATTGTATATGTATGAAAAATCAGGCTTCAATAATTTAATTTGCTTGATGTCATATTCTTTGTGGTAAAGCTGGCATCCAAACTCAGATCTATCAGACAAAGACACATACCATATGATTTCACTTATATGTGGAATCTAAAAAAAAAAAAAACAGTGAACAAACAAATAGAAAATCGGAAACAGACTCATAAATAAAAAGAACAAACTGGTAGTTGCCAAAGGGGAAGGGAGTGGGGGAATGGGCAAAATAGTTGAAGGGGATTAAGAGCTACAAACTTCCAGTTATAAAATCAGTAAGTCATGGAGATGAAAAGCACAGCATAGGGAACTAATCAATAATATTGTAATAATGTATGGTGACAGATGGTAACCACAGTCACCACAGTGTGGTGAGCACTGAGTAACATACAGAATTGCCAAATCAGTATGTTGTACACCTGAAACTAATGTGACATTGCATGTCAGCTATACTTCAATAATAAAAAAAGAAAAAGAAAAGCAATTCAGGTCAGTATGTCTCCAGATACGTGCATATTCTTTCCACTGAACTGCATCTCTTAAAAGGATATCACTAATAGGAGTGTTCATCTTCCTAATGACAATGCACATTCATGAAAATCTTTTTAGATACATTAATAACTCTTTTGATTTTTGGAATCCTTGTCTGGTGGTATAGTGTTTTCTTCCCTTCTTGCCTCTTCCCCTACTCTGTCTCCTTGGTGGGAAGTCCTTAGTAAGAGTATAGAGAAAGAAACTTGGTTAGCATCATAGCATCTTGAAGTGATATGTGAGAACAGTCAGCACCAGCAAGAGGAAATGTTTTTGTTTCAATCTGAGGAATCCAAACAAACAAACAAAAAAAACAAAAAACAAAACAATCCAAAGGATCAAAGTCTCCTTCTGGAATCCTTCTTCATCCTACCTCTACTCCTCCCATGATGTCTAATCATTTAGATGGAACTGGAGCCAAGGGGATTGTGTTATTGGAAACAGGAGGAAACTTCTGGGTAGCCAGCTGAGATTATTTTGAGTTGCCACAAAGCAGACCACAAAACAAGGCCATGGGTGTAGGTAGTTTATTTAAAGCTGACTGCAGAAAACATAAGTGAAGGAATGTGTGGAAAGCGAGATAAGGAAGGGGGAAGAACTGATATAAGGTGTTTTATTGAGCAGGTTACTGCTTTGGGCCAACTAGACTCAGTTCTACTAGGGACCCTCCACAAAAGTGAATGATACAGGGATGCTGGGCAATAATTTACCAATTACTATTTTGTATTGGTTGAAGTTTCCCCCCTAGGGTCTTTAATTCTCCTGAATTCCAAGGTTGTGCCTGTCTTTGGAAGGTTTTGCTTCCACAGTCCTTGAAAAAGCCTTCAGGGTTAAGAGAAACCCAGGTAAGAAGTTGTACATTTATCATGGATCTTACTGTACCTGTAAGTGAACTGGGGAGCCCAGGGAGTATGGAGCAGGATATCAGCAGCATCTGCTACAGACGTCTCTATGAACCAACAGGAAACTTGATGGGTAGACTACAGAAGTGCTTTGCACCATTCTGTAGACTCCTTGTATATATGTGATTGATTAATGATGGGATACTCTGGAGAAAGATAGCATAGTGCAGTGGGTACAACCATGGACTCTGGTGTAGCTCTGGATTCTAATCATCTCTGTTACTTACTAGCTGGGTTAACTTGGTCAAGTTATTTAACTTCTCAGTGCCTGTTCCTTCATCTTTATATAATGAGGATGGTGATAACAAAGCTTACCTCAAGTGTATTTGTGTCAAGTTGAAATGAACTAATATATGTAAAGCATTTACAACTGTGCTAATCCCAAAATAGGCACTCAAGCACTCTATTTCTGGTCATGCAAGAGACCTACATTGCCTCCTAAATTTTACAAATATGGAACAGAACTTTCAAAAATCTTCTTTGTGATTTCTTCAACTAGAAAGCTTTATTTTACACTCTACCATCAAATTCTACTCTCCCAGATGCAGGCCTTCACATATATCTTAACAAGTGATCTACCCCAATTTTGAGTAATCAAAGAATTCAACTTTTAAGGGGTACGCATTTAAAAAAGGGCATCATGACAAGAGGTTCTGAAAACCAGAAAGAGCTAGTGTTGCCATAAACAGTCCACATAAGAACTCCACATAAGCAATACCCAGTATGACATAGATTCCATTGGATAAAATATGATGATGATTTCTACTGATGGGGATTTGCTAAATGTGCTACACCTATTATCTCATTTAATCTTTATATCAAATCTGTGGGGTAGCTATTACCAGCTCAGTTTTTAAGATGAAGAAACAGTATCAGAGAGTTGAAACAACTTGCTCAGGATCCCACAACTGGTAATTTGTGGGGCTGGGAGTCTGACACCAGTGCATGTTTTTAAAACCACTATGTGCAATTGAAACACTGCAGTAGGATAAATGTTATTCTCTACTGACATCACTTAAGGCTGATATTCAGAATAGCCTCAGAATTGAAGCTTGTGTTAAGTCCTGCTTTATTACTTGTGGCCTTCAGCATCATTTAATATTTCTGAACTCATGTTTTCTATAAAAGAGGAATAATGGTATTTATTCCATAACATTATGTGGGGGATCTTGTGAAATTATATAAGCACTTTATAATTAAGTACTATATAAATTTGATCATGTAAAAGGATGAAAGTTTTAAAAAGAGAGGCTGAGAGTCCATATGAATGAAAGTAGTAACAAAGGAGTTCAGATTTTAAGTTATTTCATAATTAACCTTATATATTTCAGAATTTCTAATTAATATTCTTTCTCCTTCTCTTCCATTCTTATTAATTCAGTTCATAAGCCAGGGTTAAAAACTTACTGTATAAGGCATGTTTTTTGGTTTGGGAATATAAAGATGAAAGTAGCTTAGTGTCTACATTTGGTTTTGCTCACTCTTCCTTCTCTCTCTCTCTCTCTCTCTCTCTCTCTCTGTCTTTTCTTTCTTTCCCTTTCTTTCTCTCTCCTTTCTTTTCTTTATTTCACTCCCTCCCTCTTTGCCTCCCTACCATCCTCTCTCCCTCTCTCTCCCTTCCTCCCTTCCTTCCTTCCTTCCTTCCTTCCTTCCTTCCTTCCTTCTTTCTTTCCTTTACTCTCTACCTTAACTGAGAAAAAAAAAAAGATAACCAACTCACCACTTTTGTTTGCCCTCTATTCATTATTTAGAAATAGTCTGAATGCTTTTAAGTTGTTTGACTATATGTCAAGACTCTCTGAAGACATGCTCATTTATAGATACTTCTGTCTGCAAATTAGACCTTCCTAGTACTGTGAAACATTAAGGTCTTTAAAACCATTAAGATTGTTAGCTTTGGCTGCAGATAAGCAGAATAAACAAACCCCTTTCCAAGTGGGGACTAGTACTGCTGTCTTCCTTGGCTTTTGAAGCTCAAGGATGTCACGAGTCTCAAAAAAAAAAAAAAAATGCTTATCCCCCAAGCTAAGAACTTTCTAATGGGCTTCATTGTTTTCTGTCTAGTGTTTCTCACAGGTGCAGATAACAAAATGTTTCTATGTTGGCTGCAAATAGCCTTTAATGGTTTTCTGATTTGTATTAATCTTTCCACTTACATATAATTAGCTATCTACCTACCCATCTCTTGGCCCAATACTGGCTGTGATAGACAATACACACAATAAGTGTCTTCACTCCTGAGAACAAGATCAGTATATGAGTGCAAATAGAGCTTAGAAATGTATTTCTAAATTTGAGCTGAAAATTGATGGGTTTTCATGTTAATTCACTAGTCTTGATTCCTTTCTCTAACCTGGTGGTTCTTAAGAAGTAATTTTACCCCTATAGGACATGCAACAATATCTGGACACATTTTTGGTTGTTATAATTGCTGTAACTGTTTACCGTCTAATAAATAGAGGCCCCAGGGATGCTGCTTAATATTCTACAATGGACAGGGAAGTCCCCTACAAAGAATTATCTGACCCCAAATATCTATAGTACTGAGGTTGAAAAACTGCAGGTCTAACCTCATTCTTTTTTTTAACATATTCATATTTATCATATTTGAAAGAATGACCATCAGCAGTAGACGGAGCCATGAATACACACTTATAAGGCAATAGCTACAAGCACGATTGAAAAAATCCTGAACACTTTTATCCTACTTGATCTGGTCCTGCTCCTTGGAAGTGTGGACTTTAGCCTTTGACCCCATGTGTCAGTATTTTGTGTCTTGCTTTCAACTCGATTATCAGTGATTCCCTCTCACCAGTAATACTTCTATGTTAATTGTTAAACTTAAATTTTTATAGGGGAGTCTAACCTCATTCTTACTTGAAAAGTTTGGAGATATAATTGCATTTTTTAAGGTTAGCTCTGCCAGCCATAATCTTAGATTTCCCAGGGTCAAGATAAACACAATCTTAAGCGAAGTAGGGGAACCAACAACACCTCATCCAATAGATTTTATTATTCCAAAATGGAACAATCAGCATTTTTACTTCCTCAGACTAATTTTAAAGTCTCTCTTGCTTTTGTTTTAAGTGTTGTGTATGTATGTCTGTGCGTGTATGGATGGGAATGACACCATAATTTTTTCAGTGTTTAAGATCTATAAAAGGTTAACATGGCTTTGGCTGGTCAGGTAGAAAGGTAGAAGAATAATGAATGCAACCACCACTTGTTAAAGCACCAGAATTTGAGTGATCATTATGAATTACTTTCACTTTTTCTAGAATCTCCTTATTGTTTTCTCACTTTAAAATCTTTGCTCAAACTATTCTATTCTTCCCTATTAAAATCCTATCTATGCACGTGGATTTATAAATATGCATATCTTCTTAAAAATCTATGGTGCCTTCAACTGAATTTTAAATATTTTATATTTTAAAGGTAAGGCACTCTATATCTTTTATTTTTCTCATAACATCTGTCTCCTGAACATGCACTTCATTGGCATTTAATCGATTCAGTTGATAAGTGAGTATTTGCAGGTCTGCCTTCCCTGTGGAGTTGAAAACCACAGTAAAGATAAAGGTATTACCAAAATAACATTTCTTACTATGGAGGGACTGTGTGTCTATAATATGTTGAATGCAATTACTTGTTATTCCTCCATGCTTTTGTTATCTCTCAAATACCCTCATTTAGATTATTTCACTGTTTTAAAGCCCCAAAAACATGAGAGAGCCGCAACAACATGAATTATCCTGTTTCGTTTGGTGTACTTGAAAGCATTCAGATTTTCTACAAACCTTTCCCACAGAGTGTTCTTTCTGGTTAATGAAAACTCTGGAGAGAGAGAGGTAGAGGGTGAGAGGTGAGGACAGATAAGAATTTAGATGTGTGTTTTTCACAGGGCAGCAAGTGGTGGGAGACTTTGACCTGGATCCTTAGGGCTTATCTCACATATTTGTTAATCATGTGGAAGAGGGAGCCTGCAGATTTTAAACTGTTAACTGCAACACAAGCCACACATGTGAGAGGGTAGCAATGAAACATAAAAGCAAGGGACCACGTTTTGCAATTCTGCATTTGTTTTTTAAAAAGTTGCCTTTACTATGTTCATACCATAAAGAACAAATCAAAATATGATGAGGTAAACATTCTATATAGTCATGCGATGAGATCACGGTTAAATACTAACATATTTCTTTCCAGTATTCCCATGAAAGTGTTTTCATCTATTGCTTTCCAGTGCACAAGTAGCTTTACTCTTCCCTTCTCAGTACTAAAAATTCTTTTGGACTGTTCAACTGTTCTTTTCCAAACAAAACATAAAATTATATATTGCAGATGTGAATTCTTTAGATTAAAAATAGGCTCACAGCTTAAAGTTTAAAGATAAGGTATAGCAGTCAAAATGTTTGCAGGGTATACTTTATCAATTATATATCATTTAATATCCCCAGTGTGCTTACTCTGTTGCCCACTATACAAAATAATTCTTGTTGAATTATTTTGCTCTTGAGGAAACTTATTCATTTTTAAGACTCTCTACTCAATATTAACCTGGAAGCAAGCTTAATTTTACTATAGGGATGTTGTAGTTACGAACTGTATATCTAAAAAAAAAGATTTTATATTTAGAAAATACCAGTTACATCCTATTTCAAGCAAACACATTCTTCAAATACAGGAATAATATGTAAGAGGTACGTAGTAGGTCAAGCATACTTAATATAAACTTTACGTACGCTCTAAAGAAGAAAAATCAGTGTATAATTGAATTGCTCAATCATGTAGCCAGATGGCTTGAAGACCTTAGATTCTAAGATCTAATTTGCTAAGAGCCAGAATGAAGATGGTTTTAATGAACAGCATCTAAACATCTCATTTAGCCTCCTTCACTAGCCTCAATGATGACTCCAGACAACATTGTTTTAAGATTATAATGTCCATTTTATTTCTATTAATTGCATCTTTTGTCTGCATTTACATTGTTATAATATCTCTAATATATTTATTTTTGATAAAATATTATTCTGTGTTGTCTCTATATTGGGAAATCAGGAGTGCCATCATGTGATTTAAAATAAAATCTTCAAATTAAATTTTATTCAGAATTTATCTCTTACAATTCAAAATTTTATGATATTATGTAACTCTTTATTTCATTTGATTTATTGTTATTCTGTTGACTTACACATGTAGCAAAAACTTAGATACCTGATCCCTAGATGGTCTGTGGGGAACTATTTTCCGTATTCATGTTTGCCATCTAAAGACTGTGTTTGAGTTGGTTATTTATTTGTGCTATGTTAGAGCAAGGCATTTTATTGGTGCTTCATCAAATGTAGAATTATTTTTCCACAACTTTTCATAAGATTTTTGGCAGCTGCGAGTGGGAGTGGTTACAGAGGTGATTAGAGCCAGTGACCTGATGGCTGAAAAATTGTTGAGAATCTGATACAGACCATGGTGATACACAATGTTATCAACCTTCCTGGTTCTTGAGTGAAGACAAGAGGCTATGGCAGTGAGATTTCCATTTGTTTAAATGTATGCTGTAAAAATTGAATGTTTTTTTTGTTTTTCTTTTTTTTTCCTGAAACCATTATATATATATACAACCTGTCCATTAGTCACCTCATACATTTTATTATCACTTCATACTTTATTTTCTTCCTTTGACCTCAGGAAGAATCCCAAGTAATTTTAAAACCCATTAGTATCTCTGAACACTCACAAAAAATCCATAAATGATTTCTTAATGGTCATTACTAATCGGTATTAAGCAATCTTGAACTGGCTAGAAGTCATTGTATATAGACTTTAAAAAAATCTTTAATATGTGAATTCTCTTATTCTCTTTTGTCAAAACTATCATTTCTCTTTTGAGTATCTAAAAATAATACAAAATGTTTACTACTCAGTAAAACCATCATAATAAATGGGACAATTCCATTTTCACTCTCCATTATTATAGTGTGTTGGATATTAAAATAAGAAAATTGCAAAACTGCTTTAATTTACAAAGAGGGTGAGGAATCCTGACTGTACCCTGTCCCCCACACTTCTGGTTGATCCCTTGAGTAAGACAGGTATAGACAAAGGGCTTAGTAATACTCAGTTTAGATACAGTTTCCAGCTCCTGTGGACACCTGTGCCATCTGAGAAATGATCTGTAGTGCTGTGGGATATTATATAACATAGAAACATGGGATTTAGAATAATGTAGATGGAATTCAAATCCTGGCACCACTGTATTGTAGTTGTGTGCTTAGGGCAAGTCACCTGTAAAGTAGGGATAATGCTAATACTGACTTTCTAAGGTTGTTAAAGAATAAATGAGACAATGAATAAAAACTCTTAGCACAGTTCCTGTTATACAGTAAATAACCGTAGCAATATATGCATATATTATACAATATACATATAGCAATATATGCATATATGTTATACAGTAAATATGCAGTAAGGTTAATCATTACTCTTATTCTCACTTCTGTGTCCAAGAAAGTACATTGAGAAATCTTTCTCACACTCAAAGAGAAAGACCCCTTTCTCACACCTTGATGGGGAGGACCCATACGGGAATAAAGCAAGAGTTAAAAGCAAATCCTCAAGATGAGACACCGGAATTTCACTGAGTCTCACAGGGTGGGCAATGGTGCTATTTATTGGGGCTTATTAAGTGTCAGAAGTAACTAAACAAATAAAGGCACGTAGAAAGGTCTGTAATTTTGTTCTCTGAGTTATGCTTAGTATTGTCACTTAATTTGGAACATTAACAGCCTGATCAAAAGTAGAAATTATTGTTTCTGATGATCTTCAAAGCTGTAACATCCATGTCTAGAAGCTGTAGAGCTAATTTAAATCAATTTGTCATTATTCAGAATTATAAACACAGCAAAAGGAGACCTTTGAAGACACCATCTATTACAATCCATAAAAATTGGGAGTTTTCATATTCCTAAATGTGTTTAGCAGGCATGATGAAGAGATTTGTCTAAATGCTTTCCATATTCACCATGGGAGGTAGGCTTTGTGAGGATAGTTTGGAGTCTTTAGGAGAATTTGTATAGTAGGAGCCTTTCCGCTTTCCCAGATCTGATGAGGAACATACAAACAGAGGTGCTTCTACTTGAAGACCACCATGTAGTGTCCATTAGACCAGTTACTCTTAGCAAACCTAATGAGGAGTTTGGGCTAAGGAAGAGATTATTATAGTGAAGGACCTTCCATGCATGAGGAGACTGATGCCTCTGGGAAAGAACTTGGCATTTCCAGATCCCACCATTTTTGGCTTAGAACTTAACTCCTCTAGGTTAGTGCCTTCCTCAGCTATAGCACCAAAGAAATCAGTGACTCCACTAGTCAGAGCAGTAATAGAGCCTGATGCATTGGTTAAGCAGTCTCCATTTGAAGTCAGACTTCTTGGATTTAAAGACTGATTTAGCCACTTTTACACCTGACAACCTTGGGAAATCTTTTAGCCTCTTATCTCTAATTTCTCTATTTTAAAAATGACATCTACCTCATAGGATTTTTGTGGATAGAATCAGGTAATGAAAGTAAAGAACTTAGCACATTTATTGGAACATTTTAAATGCTCAAAAAACCAGGGTTTCTGTTATTAATATTTTAGGGACACTTTTGGTTACATATTGGAAAGCCAATCTAGTGAGGTAAAATTTTCTTTGGGTTAAATGAAGTAGCAATGGGGTCCTTAGGGAACTAGGGGGCTAAGAACATGGAGGATCATACCTTAGCCAACACTTTGGTCTAGAAGAGTAGTGATAACAGGTTATAGTGTCTACGAAAACAATGTGTGAACACCTTGGATGCTCATTAGAGTGATGAGATAATGTCCATCAGCCCAGAAAGTCCCTTCATCTAGGACCTTGGATACCTTAATGCTGAATTGTGTTTTCCCAAAATGTGACCTTGTTTGGAGGTAGGGTCTTTATAGGTATCAAGTTAAAATGAGGTCATTAGAGTGGGCCCTAATCCAATATGACTTGTGTCTTTATAAAAAGGGGAAATTTGGACATAGAAATATTAAGAGAGGAAAACCACCATATGATGAGTCACAGGGAGGACAGCCATCTGCAAGCCAAGGAGAAAGTCCTGGAACAGATCCTTCCCTCACAACCCTAGCAGGAACCCATCCTACCAACATCTTGGATTTTAGAATGTAAGACAATAAATTTTGTTTAAGCTGCCCAATTTGTTGTACTTTGTTATGGCAGACCTAGAAAACTAGTACAGATACTTAATAAAAAGTGTCCCAGAGTGGACTCAGTGAGGATATTCGTGGTGCAGGTAGTGGCATGTGAAAGAAGTAAGGCCTCCTTCAGTTACAAAGCCATGGTCACAGACACTAGGAAAGGCATCTTAGGGGAGTTGTCAGTTTGGATGTGGTTTAATCTTGTTCAGTACTTGGGAAAAACAGGATCCCAGAATCTTCCCATCCTCTAGTTTTCCAAGGGTTTTTACAGCATAGTGGTAATAATCATCCTATTTGCTTTCCACTTGGTGTTAAAAGCATGCTCAAAGGACTCAGCATATTTAGGAGGGACCTTATGTTTGGTTTGAAACTAATAGGAAGGGAAAGGTATGAATCTTACTTCTAACTCCTCCATTTTTGTAAATCAAACCCAGATGATAGGAAACATCAATAGAAATACTTCTACTTCTGTTTTGAATGACACAGGCCACTAGAGTTATACATAGTTGTTTGAGATTAATTAATAACATATTCATCCAGTCTTTTGTCAGACATTTATTGAACCCTTACTATATATCAGGCTCCATTGACATTAGGGCTTTGATGGGAGACACAATTTGGTTTCTGTCCTCAGAGGACTTACTATCTAAAGAGGGATGTATGTGAATAAACAGAAAGCTGCAGCAGACTGTAACAATTGCTGAAGAACTCAGGGATGCTCTGAGAGCACACAGGAAGGGCATTATGTCATCCTGGATGGTATTGAGGAAGCTATGAAATGCCTCTAGGAACAGACGATGCCTGAACCAAGTCTAATAGGTCCTCCTAGCTAGGTGAATGCAGGTGGAGGGAAAAGAGAGGGCAGCCCAGACAGTGGGTATAACACAGTCAGTGCCACGGGGGAATGAGAGAACATGACACCCATCTACCATAAGCACAATGATTACTTTCAAAAGTAGGTTAGGTACCGAGGGAAGGAAAAAAGATGGAAAGTTACTAGAGGGTGTGCAGCAGCCACATGGAGTAGAAAATGAACTAATTTTCAAGTTAGAATTCATGTATTTATTCAATACATATTTACTGAAGTTCTAAATATATTAGGAATAGAACACAGAGTAGTCATTTTTGACTTCTTGGCAAAGGCTTACATTTGCCTCCTGCCTGTGTCACTTCCTTTCTGTGTGGGTTCTGAGCAAGTCATTAACCTAAAGTGGGAGAGCACTTAATTTCCTCATCGGAAAAATAAGAGAGCTGGATCCAGGTTGCTCTTAGTTTTAAAATGACACTGCCATGAGCAGTAAGAACATGTTATCCTGGTTGACATGGGTAGAATGTGAGGTTGGTTCAGTGTGCTGCCATTCTAACACCAAATACCCTGGGCCCAAGTCTACTGAGTTAATAACTCCATACTGGGAAGAAGAGTGTTCAAATAACAGTCCCATTAGGCAACAACCCCCTTCTCCCAGAGTAATAAAAGTCACACATTTATGATTTGTATGAAATAAAAACTGTGAGCTTTGTTTATTCTGTGAAAAATCTGTCATGTCTCTGTGGAAACTGGTTTTTATCACTCAGAGGGTTACTGTAATAACTGTAGACTTTTCTACACTCATTCTTGCTCCAAGAAACAATGGGAATTTTACATCTTAGTTTATGAGCAATTATGACTCAATTGTGAAAATATTAAGCATTGAGAGGAGAGAAACATGGCTGGCCTTGGAGAAATACCTCAAGCAACTAGAATTTGTGCTGGTATCCCCTTTTCTCCCTGATCATGCTAAGTACCCTTCCTTTTTTTCTCTACCCTCACCTCAACCTGTCTTCTCATTTAGGTTGGTAGTGAATGGTGCTACCATTAATTAGGTTGGTAGTGAATGATAATGAATGGTGCTTATCACCCACTAATTATGAACTTAAGAAAAGGATCTCTTGTATGGTTTATAATAATCCACGAAGAATATACCATTATCCCTTTTTTACAGGTAAGGAAACTGAGACTCTGAAATAGATAACTTTTCCAAGACCATATAATTAATAAATTCCAGAGCTGGGATTAGAACCAGGTAAAGTTTCCCACCAGGCTTTGTTCTTATTCATATTCTGTCTTTCTTTCTCTCACTCTCTCTCTCTCTGTCTCTCTCCCTGGAAGAGTTAGCTCACCCTCAAAGAGCATGCTTGTTGTAGGTATTGATTTTGTAATTGTTGTATCAATATTGATGTCTAAATATGAATCATTATTGATTTCTAAATCATGCTCTCATGGAACTTGGCCATAATCCTTATGCAGCTTCAGTGGTTACCACCCTCACACATACGTTTGAGGGAAATCTCTTCTTTCTGCCATAATATTAGGCATAAACCTTCCAATGTAATGCATTTTTGAAGCAATTGAACATTCTTTAGATGGTGTAAGTGTTATCTTATTTGGTTTTAATGGGAAGATTGCCTTGCAAAAATCATGAAGACAAGTATCTTTCTTTATGGGAAGTGATATAAGCCAAATGCAAAAAAAAAAGAAGAATTTACCAAGTAGAAGATAAAAAACAGCAACAACAACCATGACAAATTGAGACTCCTCATTGACATTTCCTATAGCCATTGAGAGAAAAGGAAGTATGTGGGCACAGAATACAAAGCAGTCGGCCAGGACTATTTTCATGGCCACATGATTTACATTCTGATGGAGGAATCAGAACAGTGATAGAAGAACAGGTGGAGAGGCCACAATAATAAACTCCTCCTTGCCCCCACACCCAACAAAATGGTATTTAACAAATGACAGCTGATGAAATAAGCCTAAAAACAAGAAGAGAAACTTATGTTTTAGCACTTGTAAAAGGAGTTGTTTAGCATTATTTAGCTATGTTCAACCAAGTATTCCTCTTTCCACCTGTCCCTCTCCTCTCTCAATACTGTACATGAGCCTAAAATCCATTAACCATTGTGGAAAAAGCAGCCATCTATGGGCCTGTTGTAACTTTTGAAGGTGTGCTATAGGATATGGCTACCCACACCAGTTGGAAGGATATTTAGTTTGTTTGTTTATGGTCAGCCACTCCATTTCCCTTCTTAGTTTTGGTACTAAGGCTGACTTTCAGAGATTCTCTATTCTAAGAAAACCAAGACTGTTGCACTTCTTTAATCATCTGGCAAGAGAGTTTCCCTCAACTTGACATTGTAGCTGTCCTGGACACCTAGCTCAAGCCCTATAACCTTGGCAATGCCAGTGGGTCTGCACAGTACTGTATTCACAGCACCAAAGGTTCCCAAGATGAACTACATTTCAGAGTGAAGAGTTCAACAGCACAGTCTGAGCAAAAGAGGTGATCTGAGAGTTTTCTGCCAGCCCCTAAGTAAGTTTTTTCATTCTGGCATGAGAGGCTATCAGAAAATTCCCATCCTTCTTGTTCTCAGTCATCATTGTAGCTGGCCTTTTGTATATATTCCTCTTCACAACCCAGTCCTGATTCCATAGACTTCCAATCTCATATTGCCAACTTGTTGTGTCTTTTCACAATTTCAAATATGTCATGGCTAAAGCAAGTCCTTCACTTTCCCCATTCCACTGGCTGGCCTCTTTCAGAATCTCTCCCATGTCTGCTTAAAAAAGTAATCTTTGAGGGGTGTCTGGGTGGCTCAGTCGGTTAGGCATCCGACTTTAGCTCAGGTCATAGGGTCATGATCTCACAGTTTGTGAGGTGAAGCCCCACATTGGCTCTGTGCTGACAGCTTCTGTGTCTCCCTCTCTCTGCCCCTCCCCTTCTCACACTCTGTCTCTGTCTCAAAAATAAATAAACATTTAAAAAAAAGTAATCTTTGAGACTCCTGCCCCAAATTCTTCTCCCTTTTTCTTCCCATTATCAACTCAATTGAAAGAAAAAAAAAAAGACAAAATCTATTGTTTCTCCCTACATACTATATCTGGTCATAGGTCTTTTTTGTTTGTTTGTTTGTTTTTTGGGTTTTTTTTCTTACCACTGATGTTCTCCCAGCCTCTATGCCCAAGAAACTATGATCATGTCTTGGCTAATATTGCTATCTCTAGTCTTTTTTCTTCTGATCCTTTCTGCATATCATATAGTTACACTTTTCTCAAGACAATGTTTCCTTGAGTTTCTCCTCTGTTTAGAAGCCTGAAGTAGGATCCAGCCTCTCCTGAATCAGCTGTAAATACTTTGCTAAGTTTGAAATAATTATAGAACCTACTGCTAATTTATCAAACCTCATTTTCCTGCTATTCTCTTAAACACATCTCCATGTCAGACAAGACAGTTCTCATTCACCTCACCAACACAGAGTTTATTTCTAACTTTCATATCTTTTCTCACCTAAAAGGTTTTTTAAAATAATTTTTGTTTATGCTAACCGTATTCATTCAAAATCTAAATCTCAACTCACACCCTTTTCTTTTTTCTTTTTTTTTTCAACGTTTATTTATTTTTTTGGGACAGAGAGAGACAGAGCATGAACGGGGGAGGGGCAGAGAGAGAGGGAGACACAGAATCGGAAACAGGCTCCAGGCTCTGAGCCATCAGCCCAGAGCCTGACGCGGGGCTCGAACTCACGGACCGCGAAATCGTGACCTGACTGAAGTCGGACGCTTAACCGACTGCGCCACCCAGGCGCCCCTACACCCTTTTCCATGAAGTTTTCTCTGGCCACTCCAGCCTGCAACCTTGATTGATTATTTGCTTTTTTGAATTTCTGTTGGTCTCTCCTGGAATGTTGTCTTGTATTGTTCTTGAATACTTTAATAACAATTAGCCTCATCTTTCTAATTAGAGTATAAACTCATCAAGGATCAGAGACTACTCTAAATTCTCTTTCAGAGATAAAGTTTTCTACCATTTGAATTTAGCCTCTTAAAGTCTGTGGTGTATTTTCATATACATTATCTTTGAATTAGAAAACCTTACCAAAATTTAATTAATTTGTATTTTCCATCAGAGAAAGTAGCTGCTGACCACCCTCTGTAGAGTTTCAAGGACACCCTGGAAAAAGCCTTGATACCTATTTGAGTAAGCAAATATATGCCAGAGAGAGCACCATGATGACAAAAAGTTGCAAGAGCTTCTGTTTTATTCATCAAACCTCTGTCTGTATGAGGAATTTTTAAGTGGGAGGGGAAAGCTGCTTGAGGAGCTCAGAGTTACCTAAGTGGGAAGCAACTTATTTCCCTTAACTTCTTCTCCCTGAGATTCAGAAATAAGGAGTTCTGCTTGTTTTAGTGTGGTCCTGACCAACCATCAGTGGCAAGAGAGGGCAACATGAACCTTTAAGTCAAGTTAACATAAGTTCAGAGGAAGAGGGCACTTAGGAGGAGGGGAAGAGTGAACACTCTTTTCTATGTCGAGGGTAGTAAACACTGGAATCAGCTTTTAGTTCAGCTCTTCTTTGGGACTATCTGTCATGGGGAACAAAAGGCCCAGAAGATCTGAAAATTAACCATCACACTTGGAGGTCAAGCCTACACTAAAACTCAACATAATACATCTAAAAAGGACAGCTACACCCAACAGTGGGCAGCATAAAGGAATTTTAGTCCCCATCACATTTCTGGATACAACCATTGGAAACCACTTGGCCCGAAACCAACACTGCCCAAGTTTCACTTAGGCTTCACATCTGATACGGTATACCCTATAAAACTGGCTTTGAAACTGCTTTAATCCTGGGAGCCCCAACGCTCTTTAATGGCTGTTACACTGGGGAGTGAACCTGCCGCTCCTCAAAGAAAGGAAAGGAAAGGAAAGGAAGGGAAGGGAAGGGAAGGGAAGGGAAGGGAAGGGAAGGGAAGGGAAGGGAAGGAAGGAATGAAAGGGAAAGAAAGAAAAGGAGAAAGGGAAGGGAAGGAAAGGAAAATTTGTCTCAGCCACTGTGCTTTGACCATGACCAGCCAAGTTAAATCCAGCTTCTACCCAGTAGCTTTCCATGATAGTAAATACTCTTCTTCTCTCCTACGTACTATTTTTTATTTTTTTAATGTTTATTTATTTTTGAAAAACGGAGACAGAGTGTAAGCAAGGGAGAGGCAGAGAGAGAGAGGGAGACAGAATCTGAAGTAGGCTCCAGGCTCTGAGCTGTCAGCACAGAGCCCAATGCGGGACTTGAACCCATGAACCGTGACCTGAGCTGAAGTCAGATGTTTAACTGACTGAGCCACCCAGGCACCCCTCTCCTACATACTATTAAGCACAAGAGGTTCCTTGAAATTAAAATGTAGAGAGGGTTGAGGCCTTGAAGAAATATAGACCAAACCTCCCTCTTCTGATAAGTGAAAATTCAAGCATAATTATATTCTGGGATTTGACTGAGTCATATTCTGCATTCTACATGCAGGCAGAATATAAAGAGGGTTCCATATTACTTTGATATTCACAATAAACTTATAAATTAGGAAGGCCAAGTATTATTTCCCCCATTTGAAATGTCAGCTCTTTGTAGCTGATAGTCAAGAAAGGCTTCTTGATTGTATAATATTTTAAAATAATCCAATCTCCTCTTGACCTGGTGTGATAGGCAGAATAATGTCCCCCTCCTCCCCAAATGTCCACTTCCTAATCCCTGGAACCTGTGAATATGGTATTTTATATTGCAAAGTGTTTTTGCTAATGTGAAGTATCTTGAGATGGAGAGGTTATCCTGAATTATCTGGTTGGATCCAATATAACCACAAAGATCCTCATAAGTGGAAGGTTCAGAGTCAGAGAGGAGATGTGATCACAAAAGCAGATTGAGAGCAGGAGAGGGAGAGGGAGGAGAGAAACTTGAAGGTGTTATGCCCCTGCTGACTTTGAAAATGGAGGAAGGGGCATGAGCCAGAGAATGCAGGTGGTATCTCAAAGCAGAAGAAAGTCAAGGAAATAGATTCTCTTCTAGAGCCTCCAGAAGGAAGGCAGTCCTGCCAACACCCTTATTTTAGGACTTCAGACCAGAACTCTAAGATCATACATGTGTGTTGTTTTAGGCCAATAAATTTGCAGTAATTTGCTACCACAGCAATAGGAATCTATATACCCAGCTAAGACACAATTAGTGGCAAGACTTTAGTAGCAAAGCTAATTTGTAATCTGTTTTACTGCCTATCTATTTCTGGATGGAAAGAAAAGATAGTATAATAAATTGTTAACTGAAGGAAATTATTTGGTGCTTACTTACCTGATAGGATCATTGTGTATTTCTAGCTTCTGGGTATCACCAACTTCTCCTTTCAGACACATTCAGCTACTGCAGCCCAGCTCTGAATGTCCCTTTGTGTGCATGTGTCTGCCCATTTCACACTTGGGCATGAAAGCAGAACTGTGGGTAGGGCCAGTGTGTATTCCAAAGGGTCAGCAAAAACTTTTGCTTGCTTAAAGCTGTTTCAAGCTGTTTTCAATACCATGTCGCTTCACAATTACTAATTAAAAAATGAGAATTTGCTTTTGTGACCATTTGAAGAACTCAGAAATGTCTTCATACTTTTTAGTTTCCTGGAGTTTAAGTTCAAAATCTTCAAGATTGCCTGTTGAAGTTCATTGGAGAAAAATGACCTTCACATTAATTTTTCTTTTACTATGAGTCTATTTTATTGTTAGTTAGGTTCCAGGAAAAGCCATGTTCTTCATGCTAGTTTCCTCATTATTTGTGTTGTGGTTTTTCAAGAGATTTAAACTAAGTCAACCCAGATATAAGTAACAAACTTTCAGTAACTTGGTGAAGTTTCCAAACTCTCTACCATTTAATTTTTTTTTTCTAGAAATAAAGCAGTCAGACATTGTCATAATTCCATTACTTGTTATATGCAGCTATACTGAATAAGAAGTTTGAAATGTTATGGTTATAGCTTCTTACTCTTCATAATCACTAACAGTTATTGAGCACTTATTGTATATCAGGTTCTGAACTAAATATTTTACACTTATTGGCATGTATGATTCTAAAAACAGCTCTGTGATATAGTAATGGTGGGTTGGTTTTATGAATAGCTACAATTATTCACATATCCCTAGTCGTAGTCCATTCAGGCTGCTATAACTAAATACCACAGACTGGGTGGCTTTTAAACAACAGAAATTGATTTCTCACAGTTCTGAAGGCTGGAAGTCCTAGATCATGTTCTTTGCTGTTGATAGCTGGCAACTTCTCTCCATGTCCTCACATGGTGGAAAGGCCTAAGGATCTCTCTGCACCCTCTTTTTATAAGGCACTAATCCCATTATGAGGGTTCCACCCTTATAACTTAAGTACCTCCCAAAGGCTATTGTTTCTAATACCACTGTCTTTGGGGGTTAGGATTTCAGCATATGAATTTTGGGGAGATTCATTCAGACTGTAGCATTCCTGAATCCATACCATTTAATAATTTCTTTTAACACTGACTCAGGGCTTGGCTATGTAACTTGCTCTGATCAATGGAACAATGGCAAACTTGATGCAGGCAAAGACTTGAAAAAGAGCCTGCATGTTTCTCTTCTTTCTCTTAGACCTCTGCCACCACCAGTGAACAGACCTGAACTAGCTTTCTGGAGAGACATGAGTTATATTGGAGAAGAGCTAAGATATCTAAACACGGACATTCTAACCTACACAGCCCCAACTACCCTTCCAGGTAATTGAGAAGCATGAGTGAGTCTAGCTGAGGTCAGCCCAGCTCAGACCAGATTGTGAGTAATAATAAATGCTGATTAGTTCAAACTCTTAAGTTTCGAGGTGATTGATTACTTAGCAATAGCTAACTGATACATGTAGATACTAATATTCTTATTTTGTATATGAGTAAACTGAATTCTAGAAGGATTAAGTAACTTGTTCAAGACTGACTCTAGGGGCGCGTGGGTAGCTCAGCTGGTTAAACCGACTCTTGGTTTTGGTTCAGGTCATGATCTCGTGGTTTGTAAGTTTGAGCCCCACATCGGGCTCTGTGCTGACAGTGAGGAGCCTGCTTGGGATTCTCTCTCTGTCTCCCTCTCTCTCTGTCCCTCCTGTGCTCTCTTTCTCCTTCTCAAAATAAATGAATAAACTTAAAAAAAAAAGAAGACTGACTCTAAAGCCCATGAACTTAAACATATGCAATTAAAACACAATTTGTAAAACTTTGAAATCTTCCACCTAAAAATTGAGACTAGTTCCTGTACACACACACACACACACACACACACACACACACACACACACAGTATCTCCATTATTAAAGGACCTAAATGAGCATTATGAAATAGATGTAATATAATGGAGCATTAGGTGATCATCATTGATCTGTTAACTTCACATAGGTGACACTATTGACATTCTGGGCAGAATAATTTTCCTACTGTACAGGACTCTTTTAGGACTGCAACATGTTTATGGACCTTGTCTCTGTAATGTTCTGTGTGCCCCCATCCCAGTCATAATGACCACTAAAAATGTCCTCATAGTAATTTTGACTATTAATCTTGGCATCTACCTCCTGCCCCAAATTTCCAAACTTCCCTAGATGGGGGATAAGGCTGGGGAGAGATATCACTTCCAGTTGAGAACCACTGTTGGAATTTTTTAAATATTGGAGTTAATACAAAATGCATGTAGTTTTTTTATGTGTATGTACCAATTAAAAATAGCTTAATTTAATTGTTTAGCTTAATAAATTATTATAAGGCAAACATCCTTGACATCAGCATTCAAATAAAGAAGTACTTTGTCTGTCAATTTCAGATACCTCTCCTGTGTTCCTTGTCCCTATTGCAACATCATCCATCCCCCCAAAAGTAACTACTTCCTAGATTTTATAATAACCACTTCTTAAATTTGTATTTCTTTGTAGTTTTCTCAGCCAAATGTATACCCCTGGTCAACGTAGTTTTGTTTTGACTATACTTAAAAAAATATATGCCTAGGTGACTCCTTTTAATCTAATAGTAACATCTTCTTCCACTTATAATTTATTTGTTGAAGAACATTGTGTATTTAACTATCAGGGTGAAGAATATAAATACGTGAAAACACAATTTTTTGTTTGGAAAAAATGGCAATATCATTTATATAATCAACTTATGCATAGTTTATTCAGAGTCTGTCACTACAATGTGTTGGTGTCGTTTTGGCACAGTTGTGTCTTAAGATAATGACCCCACTGACTTTCTTCAGTTAACATCATGGCCAAGGATGTTAAACATCATGCTAAACAGAGAGGTTAATAATTATTTCTCCAGGAACAGACCCTGATTACTTCCAGGGAAGGTATTAACTTCAGCTCTATTCTACCCATACCTGTCCAAGAATGATATCATCATTTTAGCCATTTATTTTGTACTTTTTCATTCAGGAATGATATAGAAAATGCTTTTGCTTTTTTCAACCCTTTCTTTCTCTTCAGTTTCTGTTTCATGGCTTTATCCTCCCAAATTAGGAAAAAAATCCAAGCCTAGGCATTACTTGGGATCATGATGCTACAGATTAGGCTGCTTTTTTCTGAATTCTATACTTCAAGTTGGAATATTTTAGAATATCAGCTTACAGTATAATAGGGAAGGTAAGAAGCTACTTATCCTTTTGAAGTTGGCAGGTAAGTTGATTGCCTAGAAATCTGAGTGCTATTCAAAACTAACAAAATTTGCTTTTTGATTATAATAGCAATACGTAATCACAGAAGACTTTGGGAGAAAGCAGAAAAGTACAAAGAAAACTAGTAAAAATTAGAGAATGATGTCTTGTTGACAGAGTCCATTTTCCTCATTTTAATTTTAAGACCATATGTTTAGCTGTTATTTTCAGGGACAGAACACCAGTGCCATTGCCCAGATAGTGTTTAGCTCTGCACCAATGCTGACTGCCTGTCTAGACTGGTGTGTTTTCCTCTCCCCTAGCATGTCACTGCACTCAAGATTAACAACTGTGAGGGCCACCCATCATGTGAACTCATCTGCAACTTGGTTTTGTCTATAATCTTGCATGGGACTCTCTTCTATCCCTCTCTATAACATCCATTCCTAGATGAGCATTCCTCCAAAGTGAGCAGACTAGTGTGACAGGTGGCTCCAGTCTGAATGGTCAGTTAGGATGTAAAATAACACTAAATTCATTAATTTACAGCCCAGGCTAAAACTGTTCCTCACTTGCTCTCACCTAAGCCTTCTTTATCTATAGTCAAGAAAGATCTGATCGTTAAGAGATTTTATAAACTTCACTCCATCTTTATTTTCCATGTGATTTCTTAGCTTCCTAGGTCTCTGAGGAAGAATTTAACTTCCCCTAGGGAATACTGTTAGTATGATATGATAATTAATAATGAATAACTTGTACCTGGCACAGTGAAAACTCAAACTCAATGGGAATGTTAGCAAATAAAACAATTAGTAGTAGAAATTTTAAGTTGGAGGATCCATGTCTCATCCAAATGAATATTTTCAAATATATAGTTAGAAATACATAAACAGGGGTGCCTGGGTGGGTCAGTCGGTTAAGCGTCTGACTTTGGTTCAGGTTATGATCTCATGGTTCATGAGTTTAAGCCCTGTGTCAGGCTCTGTGCCGACAGCTCAGGGTCTAGAGCCTGCTTCAGATTCTTTGTCTACCCCCACCCCACTCCACCACCCCCCCCAGTCTCTCTGTCCCTCCCCCGCTCACCCTCTGTCTCTCAAAAATTAAAATTAAAATTGTTTTTTTAAAAAGAGCATAAAGGGGCGCCTGGGTGGCGCAGTCGGTTAAGCGTCCGACTTCAGCCAGGTCACGATCTCGCGGTCTGTGAGTTCGAGCCCCGCGTCAGGTTCTGGGCTGATGGCTCGGAGCCTGGAGCCTTTTTCCGATTCTGTGTCTCCCTCTCTCTCTGCCCCTCCCCCGTTCATGCTCTGTCTCTCTCTGTCCCAAAAAAATAAATAAAAAACGTTGAAAAAAAAATTAAAAAAATAAAAAAAATTTAAAAAAAATAAAAAAATAAAAAGAGCATAAAAAGCTCAATTTAAAAAAGAAATACATAAACATATTTATGAAAATACAAGAGCATTTAATTAGCTAAAAGATATATTATCTATCTTTCTAAATAGCTTGAATTATCCTGGAGAGTCATTGCCAAAGCTGGAAAACTCCAGTGGTCTGTATGCTTTCAACTTTACTCAGAAAAACATGACTTTACCTGCTTATTCTCCAATAATCCATGGTATCCAACAGATTTGTTTTAGGTTTAGAATTAATTAATAGGTTTAGAATTAATTTAATTTAGCTACTGAGTTGTACATTCTTTGAGAGTAAGAATGCACTTTACTCACCTATCTAGTGAGCTCCTAACGGAAGACCTAATAATAGCTAAGTTTTTAATAAATATTTAGTGAATGAGAGAACCCATGTATTTAGTTAGAGTAACATTGGAGGTTAAATCTGCTTTCTGTTTCCCTAAGAAAATTTGGGGTACAAAAGTGAATTCATTTTAGGAATTATTGCAAGTCCATGAATATAATCTGAATGATAATCTGGAAAAAAGCTAGAGCAATAATCCTGAAGACAAAACATATCTAAATTCATTCATTTATTAATATACTCAGCACTACTGTTTCAGGTGTTGTATTAGGCAACAGGAATATAGCAATGTGAAAGACTGATGGGGTTCCTGCTTTTATGCAACTTAAAAGTCTAATGAAGGACACAAGTAAATTGTTAATTTTAAGACTATACAATCAATGTTATGATAGAGCCTATGCATAGCTTAAACCAGTTGTTCTCAAATTTAGCAGGCATCAGAATCATTCAAAGGCTTTTCACGACACAGGCCGCTGGGCCCATCCCCAGAGTTTCTGATTCTGTATGTCTTAGATGAAGCCTAAGGATTTGCATTGCAAGTTCTCTGGTGATGCTAATGCTGCTGGTCCAGGAATCACTTTAAAAACCATTGGTTTAGGGGTGTGGAGGTGGCTCAGTCAGTTGAGCATCTGACTCAATTTTGGCTCGGGTCATGATCTCGAGGTTCTTGGATAGAGCCCTGCCTTGGGCTCCAGGCCGACAACACAGAGCCTACTTGGGATTCTCTCTCTCTTTGTCTCTCTGCCTCTCCCCCACTTGCGTGTGCTCTCTCCATCTCTGTCTTTCTCTCTTTCTCAAAACAAATAAACATTAAAAAATAAATAAAAAAAAGAACCATTGCTTTAGATTAAAGGAGCAATAGGGCAGGCTAAGCTAAACTTTGTGACATCATTAGTTCAATGATAACTTGAGGGAAGATAATTCATTGAAATATTAGTTTGTATAGTTACATTTCTTCCTTCTTGCCTATTCAAGGAGAGAGCTTGAGCTTTAGCAATTTCTTGCCACATGTAAATTTTGCAGAGTATACAAGAGAAATTCTTTGAACTCAAGTCTCTTTTATAAACACCTGTACTCAATTTTAAAGTTTTATGCCAGGTGTCCTTTGCAAGAAGAGGGGAATAGAGGCCCCTCTGAGATACAGAAGAAAGAAAATATTTTGGTTAGACTGGACAGAAATCTGAAGTCTATGATCAGAGGGGAAGCTTCCCTATTTTATAATCATGTCCTAGAGACATGGCAGAACCTCTGAAAATGGATCATCAAGCAAGAATGATCCTGGTATGAGGCCTCCCAGCCTTGCCAGGGATTGGCATACCCTGCACAGGGACACAGAAGCAGGAGAGCCATAAGACTTAGAGGAAGCTATGGAAATGGACATACAGAGATTCTGAGTGATGACTCAGGAACTCCTCTCACCCCCACCCCCAATAATGTGGTGCTGTGTAACACTGTGGGCCTTTTAAAGTCCTGGAGGAGGGAAGCAACATAATCAACAGAATGGATTTCTTGCCAGAACACAAAGGAGGCTTGGATAAGGATTCAAATAAATTTAATGAACAATGAATAAGTGTTATTTCTTACACATCTTTGTTTGTGAATTCAGATTTATACTTGCCTCTCTTGGATGATATGTCAATTGTAAAATTATTTTAAAAGAAATTGTGAATCCAGGAAACCAACACTTCTATACATTTTCTGTGAGTTTCCATGAAGGCTAATAAAAATCTTCATATTTGACATGTGCTCAAGAAATATTTGTTATATTGACATGACTCTATTGGAGTATTTCTAAATAACTCAAGTGTGTCAATGCTAAATGTTCAGTTTAGGATAAAGGACACAGTATATTGTAAGTGAGCCAATGTAGTGCTATGGTTACAGAATAGGTTCAGGAATCACCTGCCTAGATTCAAGTAATACCATTTGGTAATTAAATGACCTTGGACAAGTTAAGCTAACTGTTCTGCAACCAGTCCCACATTTGAAAAATGTGTATAATAGTAAGCCTCTCGGGGTTGTTGTGAGGATTCAATGAATTAAGTCTTTGGATTTTAAAATGTAAGAACTCAACATTAATGATAATTTATTGGATATATCCAGTTTGCATGGCTGGGCATTTCCTGAATGAGTTTCAAATAAACATAACTGTGCCTTTTAGGGTGCATTAGTTTTAGAGGCTTAGAATGAAGAAACTTTCGAAAAGCCTAGAATTTGTTGCTATTGTTATTAAACTGTGATCTGTTTTGAAGCGTAATTAACTGATGTTCTGTAAAATATTCAGTGCATTAACAGTGACAGTTTTAACATTAAGCCAGAAGCACTCTCAAGATATTTAAACATTAACTAACTTGATTGTCTTTAAACTTCAATGTTGTTTTTATTCATTTTTGTCTTTCATAACTTAGATTATATGTATATATATATATATATTTATTTATTTATGGCACCCACACGTATTCCAAGTGTGGTCCTTTGTAACATTACATTGGAGAATAACAAAGGGATGGTGTCTTGGTTATTTCATCATATTAAACATCTGTACATTTCATTTTAGCTTATGTTATAGCTGGCTTTCTCAGTTACAGGCATACAGAATATCCTTTCCCCACATAAGCTCTGTTTCTTGTAACTCACCATCTCCTATTTGATTCCTTAATTCCACTGGCAATTTGGAGCAGCCTGCTTACTCATGTTGTGTCTGCAGCTCTGGAATCTTAGCCTTTGAGTCATGTAATTTCGGAAATCTTTGCTTTCTGCCTTATGTATTAACAGCAATCAGGCAGCCCCTTAAGACTTTCCTGGAAAAATCCCAAAATACTTCATTTTTTATTTTGTATTTAGTTGGAAGGGATTCCAGTTAAGTTAGCCTTGGTTTCCTAATTCTGACTGGCCACCCAATTGACGACAGCCTGACCTCTAGTTTGGCAAATCAGCACCCTTGGTGGAACTCTGTGGATTTCCTAAACATCATACAATCATTTTGTGATATCAAGGTTCCAAAATCACTATTTTTTTTATTACAGGAAAACCTTTTATGCAACCAATATTTAGTACTAGTAATTACGGTCCTTCTTATTTAGCTTATCAATGACAGATTGGGTTCCAAAGTAGAAAAAAAGTAAGGATTAAAGCTTTATTAAATAAGTATATTTTAATGAAACATTAATAATTGAAGATTAGAGTTCATAGAATATTTATAATAATAAATATATAAATATATAAATATATATTTATATAAATAAATATATATAATAATACATATAGAATATTTATTAATACATTTATTCAATAACTTATTAACCTATTACATGCAGGATATGTTACTACTCTTGTGAAAGCAAGAGCAACTATGACCCATTTTCTGTCCATAAGAAGCTTAGAGTCTAGGTTGAAAGGCAGAAAAACGAACATAATTTCAATGCAGTTAAGTGCTATGTCAAGGGTAAGTACTGAGTATGATGACAGCAAAAAGGAGAGGGCCTCCTAGAGGAGGTTATATCTAAATTATGATAAGAAGGAGAAAAATAATTTAGCCAGGAAGAGAGGAATGCATTTTGCACATTCTAGGCAAAGAAAACAATTTTACAAGGAGTTGGATTATTCCAGCCAGTGATGGACTTGTCTTAGAAGGTCTTACCTACTGTGTTAATTATAAGAGACTGTAAATATGGCCACAAATTCTTCCCCTCTTTGTATCCAAGCCCTTACAATTACAGATTGTACACAAATTCTTCCCCTCTTTGTATCCAAGCCCTTACAGACCCTCCCATAAAGACGTGAAATATATTTCTTTCCCTTTTGAATCTGAGTAGGGCATGTGACTTGCTCTGGCTAACGGGACCTAAGCAAATATGATACTAGCAGAGACTTGACTGGTGCTTGTACATTGGAGCCTGACCTCTTGCTGAGCTTGACCCTTGAGACCACCATATTTTATGAGTCTGAGCTAGCCTGTTGTGGGAAAGAGAGATCACATGGAGGAGAACTGAGGCGTCATGACTGACAGACTGCCAACGGTCAGATATGTAAGGGAAGCCATCTGTAGGAAGCAAACTAAGCCTCCTCCCCCAAAGATATCCAATCCTAATCTCAGAACCTATGAATATGTCACCTTACATGGCAAAAGAGACTATGAAGATGTGATTAAGTTAAGGATTTTGAAATGAGGAGACTATTCTGAATTATCTGGGTGGGCTCATTGTAATCACAAGGGTCCTTATCAAAAGGAAACAGGAGGTACAGCCTTAGAGAAGGAGATGTGAAAATAGAAGCAAGGGTAGAAGTCACAGAAAGATCTGAAGATGTTTTACTGCTGACTTGGAAAACGGAAAGCGGAGCCATGGTACAAGGAATGCAGGCAGCCTCTAGAATCTGGAAAAGCAGGGAAACAGATTCTTCTCTAGAGCCTCCAGAAGGAAAGCAGTCTTGCTGACACCTTGCTTTCAACCTACTCAAGACTTCTGACTTTCAGAATTGTAAAATAATGAACTTGTAGTGTTTAAATACATTTTAGTGTTAAATACATTTAGTTAAATACATTTGTAGTGTTTAAATACATTAAATATGTTACAGTGGCGATAGGAAAAACTAACAGAGCAAGCTACATTGTCTAGGGGCCAGGCAACCTGCGAGCAGACCACAGCTGCCTGGCTGAGCCTAGTGTTTCTTGTGTTTTTCGTACACAAGAACAGCTAACTGATACACTGATCTAGAAATATAAAATAAAAAATAAATGAAGCAAAATGTTTACATTAAGCTACTTAAAAATAGTTATTTCCTGGGGCGCCTGGGTGGCGCAGTCGGTTAAGCGTCCGACTTCAGCCAGGTCACGATCTCGCAGTCCGTGAGTTCGAGCCCCGCGTCGGGCTCTGGGCTGATGGCTCAGAGCCTGGAGCCTGTTTCCGACTCTGTGTCTCCCTCTCTCTCTGCCCCTCCCCCGTTCATGCTCTGTCTCTCTCTGTCCCCAAAATAAATAAACGTTGAAAAAAAAAAATTAAAAAAAATAGTTATTTCCTTAACTTTCTTAGGGACTTATGTGGGTAGCTCTCTAAAGCAAAAATTCACCATTCCTGCCTCTGAGTTCCCAGTCTGCTCTAGTTCCTACCCTTCCTAAGTTTGGTTGCTCACCTCTTTGGATTTCTATTTTTTCTTCAGTCTCCTTTCAATACAGTTCCCTTCTTTTTTAAACAAGCCAGGGCTAGTTTCTGTTACTGCCTGACTGTGAGCTCTGTAAATGCAACTTGAGAATTCCTTCTCATTACCAACCTGTTACAAATTTGTTAGATACCCTGATGTTTGGGAAGCATGATAGGAAAGACATTCACTCATCTTTAGACTTATCTTTCTTTTTGTTTTTTTTTTTTTTTGGCATTTTGTAGGCACTTAAAAAGAAAGTGATATTGAGTATTATTTCATTGCAACAAATAAACATGAACCTAGAGCTGCTTACAGAGAGCCTCCATGACTTACTTGTCTCACTCTCTACTCAGCTCAGACTAAATCATCTCTTTGGAATGCCATGAGAAGACATTCTATCCTTTGTTAAGGGATTTGACTGACCACAATTATATTATTATGCCTATGTGTGTTGAAAAATTCCAGGGAAAGTTAGAAAGAATCACATGGGATTTTGGCTTCAATCAAATGAAACCAGTTTGGAATGAAAAAGCAAAGATACTTTGTCTGAGCAATGAAAGAAATTTCACAACTATTAAAAGTATCAGTTTTACTGCAAACTTTTTCCTTCCTTGAATGTACTTATAAATTGTACTTACAGTGGTGTAAGTGTACAATTTTTAGAGGATGAATAAGGATCTTGGTGTTGCAAAATGTCACTTCTGTTACATGGTATTTAGCTTCTTTCAGTGTCTGAGATTATGTATTAGATCAATTTCCTACAGTATATGTAAATATTTTTTGCCACTTCTATTATACATGCTTGCCTAGCTTGGGTTCTCTGGTCATCAATTCTATGGTACTGTCATCAGAATCATTAATTTTCTGCCTCCTTTTTCTTCCTCTGTCCCCACCAGTCATTCCCTAACCCTTAATGAATTCAAGACCTAGCTTCCCTGTTTTACCACTTAGGCTACTGAACATTGTAGAAATAAAACTGTATAACCACAAATTGGAACTACTACAAGTTTAGTATTTTAAAGTCTAGCTGGACTCTCAGTGCCACTTGGCAATCCTTTTACTTGATGCTGGTTAGTAGCCTGAACTCTTTCTTTTTGTGTCCATAACTTTGCCTCAGTCTTGACAGAGGAAATAGGACTGTCAGACGCTACTAATTTCCCTTCCCTACATTATAAAACTTCCCAAAGTAGCATCCATCCTTCTTTTTTTTTGTATTAAGGGAAAATGAGTTGATATTCATCAGCTGTATGCTATATGTCTCCAGCCAAGCCTCCTCCATGAACTCCAGACTCATACTTATCGTGTACTAAACATTTCCACTAGATATCAAACAGGCTTCTCAAATGTAACATATTCAGAACAATACTCCTGATCTTCCTTGCCAAATCCTGCTTTTCCATTATATTCCCCATGCCAGTTAGTGGTGGCCATACTTCTAGTTGTTAAGGTCCCAAATTTTGGAGTCCTCCTTGGCACCCAAGTTACTGTAATCTTTTGTTGGGTTATTGCAGTAACTCTAATTTTTTTCTCTTTCATCTCCCTTGTGGCCTCACAGATTGTTCTCAACACTGCAGCTGGAGTCATTCATTATACTAAAAATGTAAATCAGATCACAGTTTCTGCTTCAAACTCTCCGTTGTCTTCCCATTTTATCCCAAGCAGAAGCCCAAGTTTTTACAGTGGCCCATAATGCTCTATACCAACAGGCTCACCATTGCCTCTTTGACCTCATGTCTGACTACTCTCCTCACTCATCTACCTCCTTGCCCTTCCTTGAATAGGATGGATTTGTTTTGGCCTTAGGCCTTTTCATTTGTTGCTCTTTGCCTGCAACAGACTTCCCCAGGTAATTTGCATGCCTTTCCTTTTACTTCGTTCAGGTTGTTGTTGAAATATTTTTTTTCTCCATGAGCTTTTTTCTTATCACTTTGTTTAAAACTATCCCGGGGCACCTGGGTGGCTCAGTCAGTTAAGCATCCGACTTCAGCTCAGGTCATGATCTCACCGTTCATGAGTTGGAGCCCCACGTCCGGCTCTGTGCTGACAGCTCAGAGCCTGGAGCCTGCTTCGGATTCTGTGTCTCCCTCTCTCTGCTCCTCCCCTGCTCATGCTCTCTCTCTCTCTCTCAAAAATAAATAAACATCAAAAAAATTAAAAAAAAAAATCCCCAACTACCTAATCCCACTGACCACTCTCTAGCTCCCTTTTGTGTCTTACTTTTCTCTGCTGTGCTTACTATGATAAAACATTTTATACATTCACTTCTTTTGTTCATTGTCTCTTCCACCAGAATGTAAGCATTAAACAAGGGATTTTTTTTTATTTGTTTACTGCTATATTTCCCAATGTTTATGATATTGCTTGGCAAATAATAGAAGCTCAATAAATATTTGTTGAATGAAGTGATTTTTACTTGCTAAGGAACTTCTGCATTTATATACTGAATCCAACTTCTACTGTCTTTGTTAAAGAATTCATTCATCATCTATTCTCAAATTTTCCTGCAGTTTTCCTCTTTCCCTCTCATCTAAATCAATGCTTTCAACTTTATAATTATATATATAGCTAAATATCACTAATATTAAAAAAATCTACCCTGTGGTTTCTCATTCAAGATGACTTTTTATGAGATTTATAATAAGAAAACACAAAATGAAATAAACACATTGTAGGAAAGATAAGATAGGATGGAGATCAAAAATGAATTTTTAAAAGATGTCTGAAAATTGGAAAAAGAATGGGAGCAAGTTGAAAGATGAAATTGAATTTGAGGGCAACTATGGCTCAGAAAACATGGAAGAAAGAGCCTGAGTGTGTGTGTGTGTGTGTGTGTGTGTGTGTGTGTGTGTGTGTGTTTGAGAAACTGTTAGCTCATCTTCCTGGTGATGCCCAGAAAGCATTTTGACTCCCAGCTGACAGGGAGAAAAGGCAGAATGAGAAGTGAAGCTAACAACTCAATCTGTTTTATGTCCTCTAACTTGGCCCATGTCTAGTTTCTCTAATAATTCTGTGTTTGGTGGTCTTTTGAGGGAGAAGAATAAGGGGATTTCTTAATGAGTAGCAAAAAATGGGGGAAATTTTAATTCGATTGGATGTTTAAAATGCAACTTGTATCCTAATCATCATACCTTTGTTTCTGCTGTTGTCATCTTGGAAGACCTCTTATCCAGTTTTTATATATCCTGATTTTAAGAAAATAAACAAGCCCCACTCCCTCCACAGACTTTGATGAAATCCCTGGCCCACTCACAGTTGTCTGACTCCCTTAGGTATATTATTTGTTCATCACATTTAGCCCCATTTTATACTGTATGGTCTAATAATTGAGAACACAGAAATTAGTAGTTTATTGCATGCCGTTATGCAGAATATATTTTAATAATTACTATAGGTTTTCAGTATATGTTTATTTATTGGTAGCAATTTATGAAAGAACATTGATTTTCCCTTAACCTAAACTTTCCTGTAAGATCTTGTACTTTCTTCTTCTTTTCAAAACTAAATCTACATTCAGTAATAGTGTGGTTTCCATTCCCATAGCTCCTTTATTCCTTAAACCTCTATAAATTGCTTTAATCCCTCTATTCTGCTAACACTACTCTCATTGGGCTACAGAGTAACTTCTTAGTTGCCAGGGGAAAATATACATTTCAGTTCTGATTTTTCTTGATCAATTCAACATCAACATCTTGACTACTTCTTGAGTCTTGAGTCCTCTTGAAATTTCTTGAATCTTCTCTGTTGGATTCCAGAAAAGTGTCCTTCCTGGCTCACCTCCCACCTGTGAACATTTCTTCTCAGTTTTCCTCATAGGCATAAGTATCCAAGACCTTTTGTAGATCTTTTACTCCATAGCTGGTTAGTATTATGTGCCAGAAATACAATTTATGATGAATTAGCCAGTAAGCAGGGCTACTATCATATTTAATGGGAAATGTTCTTAAGAATTGAAATCTGTAGACAAGTGTAACAGATCAAATAATATATCCTAAGGGAAAGAACATTGGGATAAAAGCATAGTTTTGAACATCAAGAATTGTGAGAAAAAGTTTCTGTGGGGAAGTTAAAAGACATTTTTTTGTGTGTTCACAGGTACAATTATAAAGAACGCTTTCAAAGCCAACACTGTCTAGCCATTGCTAGAAAAAAAAATTTAATACAGTTCTTAGAGAACTCATCTCCACAGAAATTCTCTCTCCCCTATGCTCCCCCAAACACTGCTCTGTAGAATAGATGCATTAATAATGCATCAATTATACATCATTTTGAGGTGCTGGTAGGAGTAGGAAGTGCCCTTATTTCCCACTCCTCTTGTCCTTATGGGGAATTTTTTTCCCTCTCAGTCCCTTTACCCTCTGTTTCCTAGGAGATGCAGAGTGATTTAGAGCTTAGTGAGTTTTATAGGAGGACCTGACAAGTTAGTCCCCTCCCCCGCCCCTTGAACCTTTGGGGTCTGCCTGCCTACAGAGAATCTGCACTAGTAGATCATGAGGAAAGCATAGTGGTAAAAGTCCCAAACTTGCTTTTTATTTGCAATGAGTAGGTGAGCGCACTTACTTAATTCTAGGGGCTCAGAATCAGTAAGTCCATCGTTGCCACATGTTCTCTAAGAGCCCTGTTTTGGTCCCTATCTGCTTCATTCTTTTGTTTATCTCAATGAACATTTTGTTCATTTTTTGAACATCTCATTCAGGAGGGGAAAACAAGGAAGTTGTTAATAGTCCCTCAAGCTCTAGTATTATCTTCCAATAGAGTCTCTCCTTATTATTGTGATACCATGCACCAGTGAAAACTATCGTTTCACTGACATATTATTCTACCTGGCAGTAGCTTCAAATAGAAATCTTTCTATGATTTTCTTCCCTGATGATGAGTGATGTTGAGCACCTTTTCATTCTGTTAGCCATCTGGATGTCTTCTTTGGAAAAATGTCTATCCATGTCTTCTTCTCATTTCTTCACTAGATTATTTGTTTTTTGGGTGTTGAGTTTGATAAGGTTTTTTTTTATAGATTTTGGATACTAACCCTTTATCTGATAATGTCATTTGCAAACATCTTCTCCCATTCAGTCGGTTGTCTTTTAGTTTTGTTGATTGTTTTCTTTGTTGTAAAGAAGCCTTTTATCTTGATGAGGTCCTAATAGTTCACTTTTGCTTTTTTATCTTGATGAGGTTCAATATGGAGACATGTCAAGTAAGAAGTTGCTGTGGCCAAAATATAGACACTTTGGGGATTATTTCATGATTTCATGCTTCCAAAGAAACAAAAGTACAGCCCCATCTGACATATTCACCATATTCATCTCATAGTAGTGGATTCAGCTAGAATTCCTGTGGCCATGTATTTTCGTTCCTTATTTTTGTCATGTAGATAACAAAAAAATTTCTATGATATAACAAAGTAGCAGAAGACTAGAAATATGTGCAAGAAAAATCCTGCTTTCTTCATTGGAAAACTAAATTAAATCTTGTCTAATATCATATTGTTCTCATTTCTAGGGTTTTCTTAAATCAAATCTGAGTGAAAACCAATTTTCTCCAAACTCTAGAACTTTATTTTTCTGAAACCATTTATTAAAAAAAAAAACCCTTTGAAATTAGTCTCAGAATCCATGACAAATGAAAATCCTTTCCTTTGGGGTTTTCACTGCTACATAATAGTCATAAAATGCATTTTATAGGATTTACTTGAGGATATTAAAATGTTATAGGCTTTCATAGACAGTTCCAATCCGCATCTCTGATTTATATGTAAGGGAAATCTTGAGTCATTCCAGGTTAGAAGGAAAATGCCTGGAACACTTAAAAACTGATATTCTAAGGTTATACTCCTGAGCCATACTAGGTCCAGTCAGCTTAATTTAGCAAAAGTTTACAGAGTAACTACCATGTATGAAGCATGGTGTTAGAAGCTGGGGGATTCAAAGATTAACCAGACCTGGTCCTTGTCCCTGAGATTATTATTCATAAATGGGAGAGACAGATGTGAATTCAGCCAACCAGCTGATCCTCCTCTTCTGAGGTACCAGAATCAAGCAGGCTAGATTTGAGCCAAATGGATTAATGCTAAGTTTGGGTTTTTAAAGTCTGGGTCTTGAGCTGGTAAGTGCTCTAAAGTATCCAAGACTGGGCAGAATTAGTTGATAAACAAAAACAAAAACAAACCACTACCACCACCACCACCAACAACAAAACAGTCTTTGGAGAATTCTAAGGTCTCTTACTTTCAGGCTTTAGAAATAGAATTTATTCTTCATATATTAAAATCTAAAGGGCCAGGAGTCTGGTAGACAGTAGGAACAAATAGAGAATAAGAACAAGGCAAGAGGAAAATGAGAGAACCCAAAATCTTTGCAGAGAGCAGGCTGGCCAGCTTGTGACTCATTTCTGGTGGCTGCTGGCCATGTAAATTGGGAGCTAACAGCCTGAGTTGGGAGAACACCAGCCAAGTACTAGATCATCATAGTGTAGTGGGAGGAGGACAGGGATTTCAGCAAATCACTTAAGCTGGTTGTCATTTTCATCAAGTTCAGTTTTTAAAACTGGTGCATGGGGGCTTTCCGTAGAAGAAATAAGGTTATGTAGAGGTGGGCTACCTAAAATAAGCAAGAATATTAGCATATCCATACACTTTTTGGGATTTCTACATTTGCTTTCTTGTATGTCATATTTTTACCTGTATCTCTGGGGTTGAGTGAGACAAGCCCCACTTCAAACCATTAGGAATGAGAAGGATACATGGTTCTCCAAAAGGAATACTGGATACTATTTCAAAATTTAAGGGGAACAGATTTCGGACTGGCAAAAATAGATGCCCTGCACAAAGAGGAAAGTCAGAATATCAAATGCGACTGAAGACAAGGATTATGAGGAATAAAGAAGACCTCTGAATTTGTCAATAATCACGAATGTGATAAAAGCAGCAGGCTGGTGTAGGAAAGCTTTGCAGCCGAGCAGATATCAATCTGAATCTTGGTTCTGCCTCTTAGCAGTTTTGTAATTTCTGAAGTTCTTTGAGCCTCAATGGTAAAGCCAAAATTATAATTCATACACAATAACTTGAATATGGAAGATTACAATCTACCCCCCAACCCTGGTATATTGGTAGTTATTATTATTATCCACAAACCAAAAAAATAGAGAATGGAAAGGAAATAAAAATAGTAAGTTTTTAGTTCTGATGTAAGAAGGGTAATCAAATGAAAGAAAATAGATGATAGCTAGATGGTGGCATCAAGTTAAACTTGTTTTTACCAACCTTCCTCTCCCCACATCAAGATAGGGCAGATCTGTGAGGCTTGGTAGAAATAGCCAACTGAAGAAAAGATTACAGAGGAAGGAGATAAATGAGGGAAATTAACAAGTCACTTAAATAATGTTAAGAGAAGGCTATTTCTCTTCCAAAATTAAAGATTAAGACAAGATGACAGCCACTTGTTACCTTCATAGGCTGTCTCGGGTATTAATTCTTCTGTAAAGTTCTCCTTGATGCCTCTAGCTAGGCCCAGTAACTCCTCCCTCTAGCCCTTGATGCCCTTGACATATCCTTCACCATAGCCCTTACCACACTGTAAGGTGACGTTCAACTTATACATGTCTTTCTATCATGTTGTAAACTTTGACACTGGTCTCCATGCTGAGCACAGTGCTTAATTTCTGTTCCCTACTCACTAAATGTTATTTGAATGAATGTATGAATAAACACAAGTAATTGCTTTCCTTTTCTCCTAAAAACAATACTACTACTACTACTGACTTTAATCTCTTGGGTGATTTGATAGAGAAGATTAGTGTCTGGCCAATTGTTTATAGACTGGGACATATGAAAGACAACCCTGTCTTAATAAACTTGAAGGTTAAGGTTTCATCTGTAGAATGCACCCAGAAGAGCCATTGTCGTCCTTCTTCCTGAGCTGCAAGTTTACAAGTCTCTCTCCTTATTTAACTATGTAATCCTCCAGGCTAGAAGCCAAATATTATTCATCTTGGTATATAGTCCCCTAAATTTCACTCACATCCTCAACTCCATAGCAGAAACTTCATTCAGTCCCTGACACTTAGAGAAATTCTGTAAATGTTTGGGTAATCAATAAACTAGTACAACCCAGGTAAGTGAGATTTAAACAATGCCTAGAGTGGTATTATTTAAATGTACAGTTAAATAGTTGTGCCTCTATTACAGAGCATTTGTTTATAAAATGATTTAAGCACATCATTCACACATCATAAAACTGCCCCCTTTTAATCCCTTTGTTATATTACATTGTGAAACAGTTAGCTGTGATACCCCCACTGAGAGTATTTAGTGTAGATAACCTAGTTCACTGGGAGAAGAGAACAGATTTTAACTGTTACTTATTTCTTATATTTGTAGCTGAGTTGACCATGCCAGAGAAAAGCTATAATCATTGACTTTCTTAATTTTTGCATATGGAACGTGGCAAACTGTCTGTGGTGAAGGGGAATAAGTAAATAAAGGAGGTTGGGGTCCATCTTTGTGATGAAATGTAGTTTAGTATTAAGAAGGAAATCCTTCATTCCCAAAGATTGACAAGGGTGATACTTAGAAGAGAATCCCATATGGTTAAATTCAGGGCTTTGCAAGAATTCTACCCAACAACCTCCTCTGTAGCATTTTCATTTGATTATGATTTGGATCATTTTCCTTTACTTTAAGCCTTTCCCTTGAAACTACTTATTCCAAGATTCTTAAATCAGTGGCAAAAAGAATTGTTGGCCAAAGTTACTGCCTCCCTTATACAAATGGTCTTTTCAAATTATGTGACTTTCATTTAAAACTGGCTCTATGCAGCCATGATGTTTTCAGTTTGCAATTGTGCAAGACCTGTTTTGTGATTTTTGCCACTGGACCTGGTCTGTTCTTTCTCCTTTCTTGCAACTCTTGTCTTTTCTCTTTGCTAAGGTGATTTGAGAAACATGGAGAGGCTTATAGGTAATTGCACGTTGGTCTTTTTATTTTCAGTTTAACGTTGACTCTTTCAAAGATAGATTGTCATGGATTACTGCTTATTGTATAGAATTTCAGTAGTCATTGGACAAACATTATACAGCACTGTCTATGAGCCAGATATCGAAGATACCTGTGTGTTCATATACTCTAGGAGTCATGTCTTATAGAGAAGACATTTAAGCCTGTTAACATTTCCTGATCAGAGTGATGAGTGCCATAATAGTAAGCACAGGGGCCTTCTGAAACACTGAGGGACATCTAATTTCACAGTGAAGGGAGTGGCATACTTTCTGGGTGGGTGACACAATCCTTAGAATAAGAATGAGAGTGTAGTGCTTGGGTGACTCAGCCTGGTTAAGCATCCAACTTCGGCCCAGGTCATGATCTCACAGTTTGTGAGTTCAAGCCCTGTGTCAGGCTCTGTGCTGACAGCTCAGAGCCTAGAGCCTGCTTCAGGTTCTCTCTCTCTCTCTCTCTCTCTGCCCCTTCCCCACTCATGCTCTGTCTCTCTCTCTCTCAAAAATAAATAAACATTAATAATTTTTTTTAAATGAATAAGAGTGAGAGTTATCCAGGGAAGAGGAGGGAGAAGTAAGACAGACAAGATGGACAAGGTCTTCTGAAGAAGCAGAAGTTTGGGAAACTGCAAGAAATTCTGTGTAGCCCATAACGAGAGTGAAAAGGAGCAAGTCATGAAATGAAGCTGGTGGAGAAAAAAAAAGATGTTAAATTATAAGCATTTACCATTTTTCATCTCCAATCTTCTATGCAATGTGGATACCAAAGATAATAGTTCTTATTTCCTAGGTGAGTGAGAGAGATGGTTATGGCAAGTGAAAGAAGTTAAGGATTGCTTCATATACTAAAAAAGATGGATAGACCCATAGGGAGAACAGAGGATTTGGGATATAGTGCCTAGAGTCTCAAATAGTCTGGATGGAGAAAGAAGCATATGGATAAGTTAAGGAGATGATGGAGGAGATAGAGGGAAAGGGAGAAACCAAGAGAGAAAGACATATACACATACAAATACACATATAACACAGGGACATTGAGAGGCACACAACAGAGTGAGGTAGAGACACTTAAACAAAAGAACATATGTCCATCAGTGAGTGAATGGATAAGGATGTGACACACACACACACACACACACACACACACACACACACACACACAGAGGAATATTATTTAGTCATGAGAAATAATAAAACACTGCCATTTGCAACAGCATGGATGGACCTTGAGGGCATTATGCTAAGTGAGACAAGTCAGAGTAAGACAAATACTGTATGATCTCACTCATATGTGAAATCTAAAAAAGCTGGACTCATAGAAAGATGATAATGGCAGTTACCAAGTTCTGGGGGATGGAATAAGTAAGATGCCATCTAAGAGTACAAATTTGCAACTTGTAGGTAAGTAAGTCCTGAAGATCTAATGCACAGCGTAGTGATTATAGTCAACAGTACTGTATCACAAATGTCAAAGTTGCTAAGAGACTAAGCCATAAATGTTCTCACCACAAAGAAAGAAATAATGACATAATAGAGGTGTTATCTAATGCTAGGGTGGTAATCTTATTGCAATATATAAATGTATGAAATCAACACATTAAGCTTACACAATGTTATATGACAATTGTCTCAATAAGAAAAGAAAAGAAAAGAAAAGAAAAGAAAAAAGAAAAGAAAAAGAATGCACACCAAGAAATATGAGATAGAGGTAGTGAGACAACAGAGAAATATATATAGAGACACACTTAAAAAGACAGATATTAAATAGAGCTATAGAGAGCAAAAGGTGAAGCAGCTACCACAGAAGCTAGAACTTTGGGGCAAGAGGGCTACTTATAGAGGTTTTTAAGGAAGAGAACCTTTACTGTGTCATGTAATGCTCTTTGTTTCTCCACAGAAAGTTTAGTAAAACTGCCCTACTTATAAACATTTTTAGAATTTGTGTTTTCACTTTAGGATGTATAAACATGGCCAGACTGGCCCCATAGGTGCCCAGTGATGTACCACAGTGGTGAAACAGCGATGGGAACAGGGCAGGCATGTGTGCTGCATTACAGGGTTGGAGTTCCTCACTGTGATTCATGTGGCCAAATGTGACTTTTCTCTGTTCTGAACCCAGTGATCATGCAGAGAGAGCTCTGAGGAGTCAGGCTGCACCTCAGAAAGACAGTTGGACATCATCTTGACTGGGAAGTCTTCCTAGATGTCAGAGATCTGATTAGATGCCCTCTTCTGTGTTCCTACAGCACCCTGCTTCACCCCATTCATCACAGGCAGAATATAGGTGAACTCTAGTGACATAGTCACATGGGGCCGTGTATCCTCATTCTCCACATGTACTTTTCAATAGACAGCATGAAATTTGATATCAGTAGAAGCACTGGATTCTGACTTTTTATAGTGAATGGGTATAGTATATGCTGGAAAACAGCCCGTTTATTCATGGACATGTTTTTACACATGAATCCTGGAGAATAGCTCAAATGGAGAGAAAGCCTCAATTATTCACCTCAACCAGCCAAGCTGGGACAAATTCTCTGTTATCTTTTTGCTCTTCTAACTTACCAAAGTCAAGTCTTAAAGGTTCAATGCTAATGAATATTATTATTCCCACATTTCCTAGGAGAAACAGCTAGGCTATGTTAAGAGAGACTGCTCAAGGTGAGATTAATAGTAGATGGCAAATAGATGTCCAGATCATAGATTCTCTGTTTATGTCACTGTTATTTCCACTCTACAGTATTACTTCTTACTTCAAGGGAGTTCAATGATTTGGAAGAAGGATATAGATGCCTCAACTAGTTCACATACTTATGCCATCTCTGAATTATCAGGAGGTCAGATGGAAATTATAGGTGGTTGGATCCAACTTCACACATTCTTTTCTTGATAAACTACAGATTCTCACTCCTACTAATGGTCAAATACCTTGACATTCTTGTTTACTTCCTTATATTAGGCACACCTAACTGTAAATAGTGAATTACAGTGGACAGGCCAGGTAGAAAGGGTCGAGGACTTGGAAATGGTTTCTCCCACTGTGATAGGAATTTTCTGTGATAGAAAGAGATCCATCTACAGGCAGAAGGATAACTCCAGTTCAGCAAGTGGAACATGGATGTCAGTGAGTGAATTACTCTATAGAAGATAGTAGCTAGGGCAGCAGTCTGCCATCATGGGAATGAGACAGGAGGAGTCTAATGCTAATTCTTTCAACTAGAGGAATAAGGAGTGTGAAGCAACCATAGCTGAAAACAGGCCCCACACCTTGGTACAAGGGCAAGATATCCTGTTCAAAGAGGACAGTAGAAGACTAAAACAATGCAAGAAAGGTTTCAGTCCCTAAGATTTCTGAGTGCATTAGTAGCCTAGGACCTAACATGTGAGAAGAATGTAAGGGCTTGTCTAGCAGGAAGAATAATGATATCAAGTCAAAAAATGGTGAATGGGGATGCATAAAGCCCATTTACCTAAAGTCTAGATTTGTCCTAGAAAATGTGGTTGGCTAAGTGTGCATATTGGGGTCAAGATATAACAGAAGAGGAGGAGTGCAGAGTCTAGGAAACAGTAAAGTCTTAATACTTGTTTATTGAATAGATAGCAGTACTATTTTGGAGCATCTGACTCAGCTGCTGATGCAGAGATGTGTAACAAGATAGAAAAGTCACTCTAAAAGATGCTTGGTTCAAAACAATATGCTTGCAGGACAAAAACAATAATGTAAAATGTCTGTTGAAATTTGAAGTATCAGGGTAGTGCTAAGAATATATCATTTGATTAGGACTATGCATAAAGAATAAGTAAACACTTGAATCATTTTCATTTGCAAAACAAAAACAAAAACAAAAAAAATGTCTGTTTTTATTGCCTTGCTGTCAAATAGAATCCTGTGGAGGAAGAAAAACTCACCACATGATATACCATTAAAATAATAAAAAACATTTTTAGGCACAAGTTTCATTTATTTGGACTGAATGAATTCAGAGTTTCCAGTTGGATGCTCTTCTAAGAAAGAGCCCTTTAATACATCCTTTCAAGGAGCCCCCATCTTCAAAAACAGATTCCATTTATTATCTGTTTAATCAGATGGCAGCATAGGTGTTTACCTACATTTGATCTGGTAGACATTATTTGCTTAATACCTAAATCACTGTGTAGAAACCATGGGTAACTACAAGCTGAATGTCAGTATACATGTTGGCAATGATCCTTAAAATATTTTAAAAGCATCACAGCCATGAATTAGGTCTAAAGGAACTGGTAATTATTTTCTGGAGTGTAGGCTAAATATTAGTCTTGCTGGGTCATCCCTATTACCCACTGTAAGGTGAAGGCTATCGTCAAGTTTAACCACAGCTTTTGGACACAGTAGTGGATGTAGAGGAGAACTTTCTTTTACCTGTTGTATTATATAAAATCAAGTGAATGGACCCCTGTCTGGCCTTATACTGTGGCTACTTCTATTCTTCATTATCTCAGTGTTGGAAGGTGGGAGATTGGACAACAGAAGGAGGTGAATTATATAGACTTTACAGGACATATTGTGGTCACATCCTATCTCTTGGCTCAGATTTAAAGGCATCACAGTTTTGAAGATCCAGTGGCTTAAAACCAGCAACCAACTGAACTGAATACTACCTAAACACTGCATTATATTTACCACATCATGCAGCATTATAAATAATTCAGCACAAGTGGCACTTCTAGTGCAAATGAACATAGGCCATTTTGTAGCATTAACTCTGATGATTTTGTTCACATTTATTTTCTAATCCAATCTTGGCTCATCTATAATGGATTTCTTAGGTCACCCATTTAGAATAGCCAGGTTTATTCTGCACTCACACAGAAACAATGGCTAACTCAAGTTGATAGTTGTAAAGAGAGATCTAATTTCCCAGTATGGATAGATTTTTTTTTTTTTTAGGTGCAATACAGAGGATCTCTGCTTTTCAAAGTAGCCAGTGCCACCGTGGCTGGAATCTGGTTGGTCTAGATTAGAAAGATATTTGTGTCCTGGAGTGCTGAGTACAAGTCCTGTCTGTGTGACAATTCTACTTCTTTGAGAAGGCAAGCAAGACTGACCAGTCTCTCAGGGTGCAGACAGAATAAATTAACATAATATTGTCAAGCATTTTTGGTCAAGATAGACTATTATAGTAAAATGATATATTTTCCTTTATGATGTTTGATGAACAGCTATAACCATAGATTTTCTAAGGAAAACTGTCCTCTGAGAAGGTAGTTTCAGGCAACCGTGCTGTGTAACATGCAACCCTGTGGCATATGATTGGTTGCCCCCAGGTGATAAGACTCAATAGGCAAGTGAACCAAGGTTAGCCAATCCATACCATGAACAGCAGCCCATGATGTGATGTTATCCAAAAGTTCTGTTCCTAAAAGGATGAAAGGTTATTAGTTGTGCCCATTAGATTACTTCTCTTAGGACTTTGCACTGCCAAATATAAAAAGAATAAACCAGAGGGTATCAGGAAGAGAAATAGAGAACAAGAAGAATACAGAGAATAGCTGAGTCAGTTGAAAAGTATATATTTAGACTGAAAACCCCTGGGCTTTTGCTGCTACAGCTGCCTTAGATTCTGCATGACTCTCATTCTAACCCCTATGATCTCTATCCCAGTTTCTGCCCTTCCTGATATCTGGCTTTTCAGTCTCCTTTGTCTCTAGGAAGATACTCTAAAGATAAAAAAAGGGACTTGTTTACTTATTTCCATATAATAAAATCCCTATTACATAATATCAATTTAAGTTAGTATCTGTCCTTATGGCAATGACAATGATAAAAGTAAAGTAAATAGAGGCTGTGAACAGAGAAGCTCTGAAAAATGGTTTAAATTGGAGTCACTTTCTGCTGTCCTGTCTAATAAGGAGAACAAATGGTGTGCCTAGATTTTAAACCACAGTAGCAAGTATCTCAGTGTTAATAGAGTCAGGACTCTCATTCTGTAGTTCTGAAATTTTGAATTTTGTCTGCCACCCGCCCCTCTCCCCACCCCCCCCGCCCCCCGCCCCTGCAGAGTACAAACCTCAGTTTGGTTTCAGTCTTTTAAATAGGGGAGTGTGTGCTGGTTGTTTCCCTGTTTGCTCTCAGATTATTCTCCTGCCTTTTTCTTTTTCTGTGTTATACAGCAAGAAACTACATTTCCCAGACTTCTTTGCCAACTAGCTTCAGGTAGGTTGGAGAGCAGAAGGAAGGCGGAAGCTAGAGTAGCTGTCCCTTTCTTGGTCAGCTGCGGATGGAACTCCAGCAACACCCTCATTTGCTCTAGCTGCCACCAAACAGGTCTTCCCTCTGTGGTACAGACTCCTGGCAGGTCTGGTAAGCCTTCTGTTCTTCCAGCTTTCATTGGGTGACACTGGATTCTGGGCTCTAGGAAGACCACGCCTTCCCTTCTCTCCCACCCTAGGGGCCACAGAGGCTTCTTCCTGTTGCTCAACTCTCTCTTTTATTTATAGCTTACTTGATATTCCTTTACATCTGTTTTGATTCCTTTACATCTGTTCTCTTACTACTATAACCAGTTTCCTGACCTGGATCAGTTGTTTAACGGAGCATCCGTCCATATCTGTAAAGTGGAGAAAATAAGACCCAATGCAAAATGTTGTTGAAGGAATCCTATACTATCCCACAGTGCTCTCAAGTGGCTATATGGGACTGACTAAACACTGAAAGATCCAGGCTTCTGAGGTAGAGTCTATTTTGTTAATACACAGCAGTTAATTCTTCAGCGCTATGGACCAGTCCCAGGCTAATGAGTACCTACAGTTTAAAAACAGTGGATGTGATTAAATTAAGCCATTTTGCAGAAAGGAAGCATGAGTTGGTCCTCAAGGAGAGGTATATGTAGGTGACTGGATACTTCCTATCACAATGACTCTGGATATATGGCCTAGCACATTACCATATTAAAGTTTACAAGAATGTCAAAGGAAAAAAGAAACAATTAACTTTTTCTACATGGCAGAAAACTTGGCTACCCCAGCAGTTTTACACTGTACAACTTTAGCTCCTGGAGGGAAATTATGTCATCTTCTTATTGATCTACAAGTCTAAACACCCCAGACAAAAGACTGTGTTGACCACTTGCTGATCAATAAGCCATGGCTGGGGCTAGTAGGTATGACTCATGCTGTATTGAGGAGGCAGCTCCTAAGGAAACATTTGGAAAGAGTGGGAAGGCCAGCCAGTTCCTAGAGAAGGGAAAGGGATACTGGAACAGGAAATTTCATAAGTGTTCATTAAAAAGTATGGATGAGGTAAACAATAGAGTCTGCAAGTATAAAGATAATGACCTAGCCTAGTAGAGTACACAAATTGGGGGAAAAAAAGAAGATGGTGTTGCAGAAGAAATAGAATTTTCAGTGAATGGCAGATACAGAAGAGGAAGAGTCAAAGACAACCAGAAGGTTTAAAATCTGAGTGATGGGAGCTCCTGGGTGGCTCAGTGGGTTAAGTGTATGACTTTGGCTCAGGTCATGATCTTACGGCTCTTGGGTTTGAGCCCCGTGTGGGGCTCAGTGGTGACAGCTCAGAGCCTGGAGTCTGCTTCAGATTGTGTCTCCCTCACTCTCTCTCTGCCCCTCCCCCACTTGTGCATGTGCACCTGCGTGCTCTCTCTGTGTCTCTCAAAAATGAATAAACATTAAGAAAAAGAAGAATCCCTTTCTTTGAAAAAAAAGTTAGAATCTGAGTGATGAAAGGAATATTTTGCTTAAACACTTATGTAGTGCTTATGACATGCCTAGAACTATTTTTAAGTACTTTATAGAAGTTAACTGATTTAATTCTTTTTTTTCTGATTTAATTCTTAATAACAACCTACTGTGGTAAGGAAAAAAAGGCGCAAGGAGGTTAAGCAACTTGTCCAAGACCACAGTTAGGTGGCAGAGTAAGACTTCAGACCTAGCAGGCCTGTTATGGAGTAACAAAACAGCAGTGGCAGTCAGACTTATATGCCAGACCATCCAGGGGCTGAGAAACAGCTTCTGATGATTGCTGCCATAGAAGATAGAACAAGCATCTTTTCATGACTCATTTACCTTGAATGGGTTACTGGTCCATTCCTGAATGGGTCATTGTAACCAATGTGATAGGCTATATACATGATTAGCTAATATATATCAGGACTGGGAAAATCCTACATAAGCAACAAGGACTGACAAGGGATGAGAAGGAATTCCCACAAAATAAAAATTTGGTTGCTATTGATAGACGATGAGGAAATAGAGGTTGGTGACAAAAATAACAAATGTAATACCACAAAAAAGGAAACAAAGTAGAGGATTTTACTCTTAGAAGGGACAATAGAAGCTACTGAATCAGGAGAAGAGGAAATAAGAGAGTACAGGATGGACAAGAAAAAAAATGAAAGCATGATTCGGGGTCTTGCTGAATTTGCTGGGGAGATTTCACCAGGGGCCAAGTGTTCTCCACTGCAATTGTTGGACCAAGACTTAAAAACCCTGATCTATCACTGTTCTGTGGCCCTGTTTTTTACCTCTATGTTGTTGACTTGGAGGACATACAAGTTGACCCTGAAGGTGAACCCTGTATCTCTTATGTTGAAACGTCTTTTCCTTCTGGCTGTCTTTTTTTATCAGTGCTGTGTTTAAGTGGATTTATTTTTACCTCCATGCTTCCTTTCATCCTCACTTTGAGCAGAAAATCAAGAAGTAGGATTTTCATAGATAATTTAATCCCATATCTTTATTTCAACTTAAAAAGAGCAACTCTTCTACCAGAGTGACTTTATCAAGGTTAAACAAAGATAATGTGAGAAAAGACCTCTATTTAACTGTTTGCTAATTTTTGCCCCTCATCTCTATTCTTCGAGGTGTGGTCAATCTTAGTTCAGCCTCAACATAGTTATTCTTTTGGGTGGAAAGTGTTGAAGCCAAGATCTGAACCTTGAGAGGAGAGGAAATATATAATATGTAAACATTAACGTGCTGTGGCTCATATGTCTCTCAAAAATATGTGGTTGTACAAAAGGGCCCTTTCATTCAACAGAACAAGTAAATAAGGAAGAAAAGTTACTTGTGGATTTTAATTAGAATGGCCATTGAATACTAAGTAATTTTTGCTGAGTCACTCTTTTTAGAGAAATAAGAACTTCAAAGATCATGGAAGTATCTCCCTGCTACACTGATACAGAGATTTCTAGATTACTGTTAAGTGGTAGCTGACTTACTGGTTGGGCAGTGCTTAAACTGGAGAGGAACCACTTACTGAATTGTCTCATTTCCACAATAATCTGATTATGATAAAGAAAATATCAATTTATAGTCTGGTAAATCTCATAGGTACAGTTTAATAGTTTCATTCATTTCCCCTTTATATACATAATTTATAAAAGTAACATTCCTAGATGTCATTCATCTTTGGAATGAACAGTGTAGAGTATACTCCTCCTTTGCTTCCTCCTCACTACCCCCCAGAATTCAGCATATGTACATTCCCCTCTTCAAATTGAAAGAAATTACATGTTGAGTACCTCCTCCCATAGTACTAAGAAGCAGAGCAACACTGTCATCTGCTTCATTTTATGGACACTAGTGATTTTCCTGTAGAGGGATAACTGTTGATTAAATATTTTCCATTCTCCTTCCACATTTCCTGGTTCTGCAGCTCTTGTTTCCCTGACTTAAAGCAAAAATATTGCTTGGTTAAGACACCATGCTCTATTTCAAATCAGTTTGCCACCAACATTTAGTTATTGGGATATCATTTAAAATACAGTCTACTCATATTTAAATATTACTCATATGACCAAAAACAAATCAGGACACCTTAGTCAGTTCATTAATTTAATAAATGGATTTTTAAAGAGCTCTTTATAATTGTACTGCTTTTAACGTTTATTTATTTTTGGGACAGAGAGAGACAGAGCATGAACGGGGGAGGGGCAGAGACAGAGGGAGACACAGAATCGGAAACAGGCTCCAGGCTCTGAGCCATCAGCCCAGAGCCCGACGCGGGGCTCGAACTCACGGAGTGCGAGATCGTGACCTGGCTGAAGTCGGACGCTTAACCGACTGCGCCACCCAGGCGCCCCATATAATTGTACTGCTTTTAGAAATATAATCTCTAAGCTTATATGTAGCTATTATTTAATAAATTTATCAAAGCATGTACAAATGCATAAAAGCATATTTATATATCTACAACGTTTATTTACATTTACCAGCTGGAGGAATTATAACGTCTGCCAATCGCCGTATTGGCAGCAGTCATTGGTGGATCTTATTAGAGCAACTGTACCATTTTCAAAACATACCATAGCAAAACAAACAACAATAGCATCAACACTTACCATTGGTACCACTACAACACACATTACTGACTTTATGAGGTAAGCCTGACGGCTACATTTATTCTCATCTTAAAGGAGGAACCTTAAAGGAGGAAGCTGAGCGTATTTCAGTGACTTATTCAAGGTCAGAGGACATACCCAAGGCAGAAGCAGGGAATGAAATAGGTTTTCTGACTTGCAAGAATACATACTTTGGTATCTGGTATTTTGTCATATTGATATCTAATCTATCAAGAAAATTTGCATTGGTATTAAAAAATCCACCATGAGCCTTGTTGGATCCTGATACTAACAAATTATAGAAGAAAAAAAAAGAAAGAAAATTTGCCTCTCATTAAAGTAAAATCAATAAACACATTTATACTAATATCTCACATTAAAATATTTTCACATCAATAGTGAGAATCCAAACTTCTTGGTCATTATGGCTGGCTTTCCTTATCCTCCAAAACTTTATGATTTTACTTGGTGTTAAAGCACTGGGGAAGCATGTTTGGATATCAGTCAATAGTCTACCATAATTGAACTGCTATTACAACATTAATCCAGTTTACATTACCACTTCAGGTCTGGAACTCTGCTGTTTATGTGTTATCCTTGGGTACAAAGCATTATCTTTTATGGCCTAGGAATCTCAATGTCTACAATCCTGGCTCCTTAGACACATGATGCAACCATTCCCTTCTAGAGTCTTGCCACCTTCTGAGGTTGCTGTCACAGAGCATATGTGGATACTGCTCAGACGGCTCACAGATCTCCTTCCCTTTTCAGGCTCTTCAGCTTATTAAATTGTACCACCTCTCCCTTCTTCCTAGACTTCCTGAACCTCAAAGTATCATTTCCTCTCTGCTTCTCGACCTTGCCAAAATCTCTGGAGGCCGGGGTACAAAAGACTGATATTTTGCTTGAGGAGGGGCTCTAGGGAGGACACACACATGTTATCCTGCCAAACACATTACTATAAAAAGGTAATCATCTTTGCTCTTTTTAGTTATTTTAAAAAATCTACTAAGCCCCAAAGCTTTCATCTTCTATTCTGGGCTGAAATACAGAGAAATTTTGGCTGGTGACATTTGTATTGGCCTTGGGAAAGGGTAGAAGGAAAAGATCTATCCACCACTTCTTGGTAGTAAGTGGAAATTCCTTGTGACTCTGGGCAGACTCTTATTTGGAGCAATAATATATTATTTTTATTTTTCTCATTTTAATAAGGTTAAGTATAAGATTTTCAAAAGCAGAAAGGAGGAAAATACACCCATTTGTATGCTTTTCTGTTATCAGCTTATCATATATATCCGCAAAGCAGAAAGAAGTGCCATTTCTCTCCAAAATGAAAGTATGGAACATTCTCCAGAAGAAGTAAGCAGACTCATCTCCTTTTCTCCTATCTATTTTTCTTGCACTCAGAAAAAATACTGACAGTGAAAGTATAACTAAGATGTTAACCCTGGATTTGGATAAATTATTTGATCTGTTATCAAAAGTCCTTTCTTTGCTCCATGACAAAATATATTTATACCTTAGTTTCGTTCCAGTTTAAGTTCCTCTCTGAACAAATGGCCAACAACTATTGTCATTCTGGTGCTGTGTTCAACATTTACTGGAGTCAGAAGCACTGTCTGCTTCTGGAATGGTTTACCCTGAAAGGTCTTCATGCAGTTTAATCCAGTATCAAGCATTCTGTAGCACAATATATGGGAGCTTTAGATCATTAACATAATTTTTATTCATGGCATGCTGCAGTGCCATGTGGTTGTGGCTGAATCTTAATGCACCCTATGATATCACTTCCCCATTTTAAAAACAAATAAAGATCATAATGATTTATTTTGATACTTTAAGCTTAATTCCCTTCACTTACTTTCTTAACACCCCACAAGACTTTTAATAAAACTGGTTCATCTTCTGAAAACAGATTAAGAATCCTTGAAGAAAAAAAAAAGAATCCTTGAAAATAGTTCCATCTAACAAAGAGTAAAGTACAACTTTCCTATACTTTTGTGGAAGGTCTAGATACAGAAATATATGAAAGATGGATAAATTCAGTGGTTTGTGAGATGTCACCAGAAAACTCATTCTGTGTTCACTCTGGCATTAAGATTCAGAAAAATAGGAGAAAATACTACTTGAGAAGAAAATGCATTTTAGATTAAAGGAAAAAGAGGGGAAAATGAAATGTAATAAAATAATCATACTGTAATGAACTTACAAACCTTTAAGCCCTATTTAAACTTTAGAATCCTCACAAGATCTGGATCAAAGTCTCAGAGAATGACAAATGGTGTTCATTAATTATTAAGAAGAACACTGGAAAAATTAAGAGAATATTGTACCTATGCTTAATGATATGATGTTTTTAAAGGGATTGTGCAGTCAGAATTCTAAGATAAAACATTTCCTCAGTCTTGTCAGAGATATCTTTTTTGAGCCAGGAAAGAACCCTCGGACTTGATAGGATTCCATAGATGTTGTGTTTGAATATGGTTACAAACTATATGACTGAATCATTAACAGAAACAGATGATGACCAGTTCTTATTCTTGGAAGTATTTTCTTTTATATTTGGCTAGGAGTTATGCAATTGGTATTAAAAAAATTTTTTTTAATGTTTGTTATTTATTTTTGAAGGAGGAAGAGAGAGAGAGAGTGCACAAGCAGGGAAGGAGCAGAGAAAGAGGGAGACACAGAATCCGAAACAGGCTCCAGGCACTAAGCTGTCAGCACAGAGCCTGACACAGAGCTTGAACCCAGGAACCATGAGATCATGACCTGAGCCGAAGTCAGACGCTTAACTGACAGAGCCACCCAGGTCCCCTATCTAATTGTTTTTAAAAGGCACCTCTGACTGGGCTTAGGGCAGAGCCAAAGGTTAAACACTAGCTCAGGGTCACACAATATCTTGGTTTTCTGACTGTCATGCAAACAGGGTTCCCACTCTGCTACTTTGACCCCTGAGCTGTACCACCTTGTTGGCAGGCTGAGAAGATCTACCTGGGCCCAAAGCAATCATCCTGTTCCTGTTTGTGGTTGGATGGAAGATGTTCACTTGGCTAATGATCCCTGTGACCCAAAGAAAAGCAGGTGAAGACTGAGGTTAATGCAATATTGAAGTGTTAAGAGGCTTTTTCACAACTCAGGAAACTCTCTTAGCTGAGCTATTTCTCCTGAAATGTTGAGTCCTGTTTTCCGTGGCATGGTGCAGCTGATGTTGTCACTCTGTGGTCAGAAGCAGGAAAGCTGGTGGGGTGGAGAGAGATTAGTGGTCTGAAAATATGTAATTGGTATTGCATGGCAGCAGGGAGTTGACAGCCCTCAGGGACCGCAAACAGGAGAGGACCAACAGCTCAAGTGAATTAAAACAAACTGTGATTTTGAAAAAAAGTAAGGGAGAAACGTCACTGAGTATTTAAGAATTTGATAAATTATGGATGAATTCTGTATTGCCCTCCTTAGAAGGTAAAGTGTTAAATGAGATTATATGTAAGGATGTTAGTATGGTGCCAGGATCATAGCTATTAATCAATTAAAAACCTGGTAGTTTTTATTATTATTGTGTATGGGGGAGCAGGTCGGTATATCTTAATCTTAGAAGCAGTATTATTTCATTGGAATTTCCCCCCATTTGCACTAGAGAATTTTGATCCTCGATTCATATCCTGTACCTGACATTGTGGGTGGAAAAACTCCACTCATGAATTTGGAGAGGGCAGGCACACTGCTACGGCAGTTGCCATCCAACTGACTGTGGTTAGTTTGTATAATTGAAGCCAAGCAAAGCTAAGGCAATGCTGGTACATGGATCCTTCTGTTAGACTAAATAAAGAACAATGAGACCATTTTTATGGGGGGAGGAGAAAAAAAGTGTTTTTAACAGTAGGGAATGGCTTGAGTCTAGGAAACTTAGGCTGTGTCTAAATGTTACCAAATATTGAGGAAAAACTGCAAAAATCTACATAGTCACCCAGATGTTTCCAGAAATCCAGTCTTTGATTTCATTGTAGATGAAATCAGGGGAAGATTAGATTTTTTTTTTTCCTGGCATTGTGAGACACAGCCTCAGCATCTTTCTGGTTGGCTTGTAGGTCTCTCTATTTAGAACTATGTCATGGATTCATCCTGGACCAGCACAGCTGCTTTCGGGATGTCAGTCGACTGTTAGGGCCACTCTTCAATCTATAAAGGATTGTTTATTTTGTGCAAAGTTTGCACAGGGATGTAGCCCAGCTGGAGGTCTGGTTCATTGAAATGAGCCAGGCAAGTTTGGTATGTTGGTGGCTTCAAGTCACAGAATTAAAATTTTCAAAGCAATTACATTTACCTTTCCTTCCTGTAGTCGACTCTATCTCAAGGAGATCAACCAATGAAGATCCTTCTGAAGTCCAAAAAAGTTAAGTCAGTTCAAATCTGTAAAAGTGTCATCTTGAGCATCTGGGATTTTAGCAAGAACAGTTCTTTGCTCAGGACAGGATGATAGAGAATGATCAGTATAGGTGTAGGCTTAATACAACACTCTCCACAAAGCAAATCTTTTAAATGTTGGCTGTTGAGTGAATGAATTGAAATATTTTAAATAGAGGTGGTTTTGACATGAAGACCAAGATTTAATTAAACGCAACTTTTCAACTTAATTTTTCTTATGTAGAGGAAACTACATGGTTCCTCAACCATAAAATAAAAATTATAATCTATAAGAATTTTGTGAAGATCAAATCAGATATTTATAAAGAGCTATACCTGACTCGTAGTGAGTGCTCAATAAGTATTGGTTCTCTCTCAAGTTGTTCTTTTAACCCTCTCCTTAAGCATGACTTTAATTCCAGGCATAAATGCTTAGCATGCAAAGGAATAAAAGGAAAATTCTGAGATACATCCTTTGGAGATTCAATTCTAGTGATCCATTTCATATTTGTCTTCTATGATTATGTCACTGGATGGACTATACAGCAATGAGCAATGCATTCATTCAGAGGAGTATTGTCAATATTTGATCAATTTATGGTGATGAGTATACTGTATAAGGATCTTAACAAGTTCATCAAAACTCATGGGATATTTACACAATATTACAATATCTACCTGTGAAGTTGTTTTTGAAAAAAAAATTGTGCATAGGATCCTTCTCATTCCATGAAAGGAATGCCAGAAAACTAATGTTATGGCTGACCCCAGAAACTATAGCATTTGGAGAATTCACCAGTCTACCTGAAAATCCTATGAGGCTGTCTTTGTTATCCTCAAACACAGATCAAAGAAGTATACTCCAGAGTAAAACTCTTCTGTCATACTCAGTACCTATCTCATAGTCAGTACACATTTGGAGTATTAATTTCCACTGGAAATACTAGTTCCTACCTTTATTATCACATGACTTCAGAACATTGAGCCTAGGGAGTGGTAAGCTGCTGTGTAGTTCTACACTGGAAGAGTCTAGGAACTGTGAAAGGAAGCAAATCTTTAGGTCAGTGAAAGCTGAATGTAGCTATTCCTCACTATGGCAGGGAATGTAGTCAGCAGAGAGAACATAGCCAGAGCGTAGTCAGCTTAGTGAGACAGCCAAGCAACAGGAATAGGTATTTCATAGAGAACGTTTAAACTTTAAAAAAATTTTTTTTAATGTTTATTTATTTTTGAGAGAGAGAGAGAGAGAGAGAGAGTGAGCAGGGGAGGGGCTGAGAGAGAGGGAGACACAGAATCGGAAGTAGGCTCCAAGCTCTGAGCTGTCAGCACAGAGCCCAGTTTGGGGCTTGAACTCACGAACCATGAGATCATGACCTGGGCCAAAGTCGGATGCTTAACCGACTGAGCCACCCAGGCGCCCCTTACAGAGAACATTTAGAGGGAACCCAAACTCACAAGCAACCAAATGATAAAGACTACTTCAAACAGATTTCAAGTAAACTCTCAGCATGACACAATCCCAGGCCAGATAGTATGGGACAAAAAGCAAACATTGTGAGAGATACAGAAAAATCAACATAGGGACGCCTTCTTGGCTCAGTCAGTTAAGCCTCCAACTCTTGATTTCACTTCAGGTTATGATCTCCCAGTCATGGGATTGAGCCCCACATCGAGCTCCATGCTGAGCGTGGACCCTGCTTGATATTCGCTCTCTCCCTCTCTCTCTGCACTTGCCCCACTCATATACAAAGAGCTTAACATGGGCTGAGAATGTATCTTATTTATTTATGTGAATATACCCAACATCAAACATGTGGTATCGTTGGTGCTCCATGAATTTGTTAAACAGTGGTGTGTTTGTGTGTTTCTCTGAATGTTAGTAGAGAAGGGAGTGTGGCCCAAGATACATAGTACATCATAGTGGGAACAACTATCCTTAACTTTTCATCTTGCCTGTCTTAACCCATTAGTCTTCACTGTGGCTCCAGGACATGATACTAATTGTCATGGATTTTATACGTCTGGGTGATAAGACCAATTAGTGAGAAGTAATACTATCAAAGAGACAAAGGTCAAAAATTCTGAAGATTCAACCTCATGTGTGTCACAGGGCTTAATACTCCATGGAAATTATTCAGAAATTTCTGTAATTCAACCATAATGGCTAAGATTAGGCCTTATCTGTAGACTGTTATGAAAATTAATTATGGGACCACATCTATGAGAGAAGTTAACAGTTTAACATGTCATATGAACCAAAGCAATTAGTAGTTGTAAAGATTGAACTCGGTTCCACATGGGCAGGGCCAAACTGCATGACTCTGGAGGGGCACCATTCACATTGTCATCTATGTGAATTATGCTCCATGGAATTGTACAGCAGACAAGGGAAGTTATGCGTGCAACCCCCAAGGGAAGGTGGAGTCAGATGTGTAGAAGATACTATCAGTGCCCAACCTATATCACGTAAATGTTTCCATTTGCTCTACTGGACTTCCAGCTTCCAGATACGCCCAGAGACATGTCCTCTCCAATACCTTGTCCCCCATTGTGAAAAGTGGCATGCTGGGAGCACTGGGTCAATACCCACAGAATAGTTCTTGACCAATGAATCCAGAAGTTGGGGTGTGTGTGTGTGTGTGTGTGTGTGTGCATGCACCCACACAAATACATACACACACACACACACACACAAATATCATGTATTGATTGCCCTCAATTTATTGTGTCACCTTCCCACTTTCCTTTCATTATCACCTGTACTTGCCAAATAAATTACTTCAACTTGACTTCTTAGAATCTTTTGGGAGATCTGAAACTGAAACAAAGTATAACCTAGAACTGCTTAAAAATTTCCAGAATGTGGTTTACAATTCTGGTTGCTTTAGAGAAGTCCTCTTCCTTGTCTACTGGAGTTAGAGTAGTGGCCCTGAACAGCTGTCAGGGTAGATTGGACATTCCTACAAAATATAACATGAAATCTGTGACTACCATCTATGCCCATTGAATAAACAATTGAAAATCCTAATTAGAGGGCCCTAATGAGTCTCAAAGCATCCAAATGAATTTTGTTTTTGTTACTACCCAATGTTGTACGCCCTTTAAAGAAATTGTGGTCACAATTTTATTCTTTTTCCAGAGTACATGGAAGAGAAATGGAAAAAAATAAAAATAAAAACAAATCTTTTCTGTTATCCATTTAGGGAGGGAGCTAAATGGTAGAAAAATTTAAATTTAGAAGAAGTGACACAGAATCTCAGAGGATGTGACACAGCAGTTAAAAATACATTAGGAAATGATGAGTATACTTTCACTTAGACCAATGAGACATAGATCCAGGCCAATGCTATCCACAGTTGTTAAAAGATACTCATTCCAGAGAATGTCACTTATTTGGAAATGAATGAAAATATGTCATATTGAATATAGTTTAGTATGGGGAATTATGGTCAGGAGGCAATATTATTCATATTAATTATATTGTAGTAACAAAATAGTTTGAAAGAAGAAAGAAAACCACACAGGATAGGCAGACAAAATGATAAACTACGTCTTTTTAAAAAGGAGATACAAATTGTGAAAGACTCATGTAAAAGGTGGGGGAATGTTGAATGTGAAATATTGAAAAGGGAGGATACTCGAAAGGAGGATTATCACAGAGGAGAAGGGAAGAATATCAGGATTGCATAGCAGAAATGGGATGTGGGAAGTCAGTAAATTAGGAGAACATATACAGGATACCAAACCCTTTGTAGGAATACTGTTGGGGACTTTAAATCTGCTCATGACATTCCTTGACTCACAACTTTCTACTGGCTGCCAATCTCTCTCAGAATAAAAGCCAAAAATCCCTACCTGATTTTCCCTCTACTTCTCTATCCACATCTCTATAACTTCCTCTTGTTCACTCATCTCTGTATACAGTGGCCTTCTTTCTGGGCCTCAAACATGCTAAGCACAATCTGTCCTATCTCAGAGTCTTTGCACAGACTCTTGCCTCAGCCATGGGAATATGCACATGGTTCACCCCACTTCTTCAAGTCTTTACTCACATGACACCTTCCCAATGAGGCCATCTATGCTCATCCAGTTTAAAATTTCTATCCTTCTCCTGACAACCTTACTCTGTTTTTCTAAAATATTAATTTTCACCTTTTAACAAAATGCATAATATACTTACATATTATGTTTATCTTTTATTTAACTCTTTCCCCTTCCCTTCAACTAGAATGTAAGCATGTTGAGGGTTGGAATTTTATCTAAGTTTCTTTTTTCATCGATATATCTCAATCTGAATGAATGAATGAATAATGTCTTGTTGCTTGCTCTGCTAACACCTGCATCTGGCACAAAGTAGTTATTGAATAACTGAATGAAAGAAGCAATGAACCTTTATGGGCTTGACCAGAAAAATCTTCTAAGTGTCGAAGTAAAATTTCAAATTAACGTTGACTTTGGTCACAAATACTCAAGTGTAAATCAAAATATTATTTAAAGAACAAGTGATTGTATATTTTTTTTTCAACGTTTATTTATTTTTGGGACAGAGAGAGACAGAGCATGAACGGGGGAGGGGCAGAGAGAGAGGGAGACACAGAATCGGAAACAGGCTCCAGGCTCTGAGCCATCAGCCCAGAGCCCGACGCGGGGCTCGAACTCACGGACCGCGAGATCGCGACCTGGCTGAAGTCGGACGCTTAACCGACTGCGCCACCCAGGCGCCCCTGATTGTATATTTTTTAGCCACTGGAATTTATACTTCAATCTTTAGGTGTGAAGCATCTCATCATAAATCTCTTAAATCCAACATCTCACTTCCTAGGCTAAAAGATATGAATTTTATTTAGGTATCATTTGTGAGATAAATACAGTTTCTGGGATACAGTTTATAATATGGCCTAGGGTGATCCAGCCTGTAAGGAAGAGAATATAATCTAGTTTCTCTTCTTTCCATCTCAGTGATTCCAAATAATTAGTCACTCAATCAGTATTTTTGCAAAATTTTGCAAAATTAAACACAGTGTATAAATACTGACCTTAACAAAGACATAAAAACATAATATAAGAATATTAAACTTCTTAAATAAAAATTCTTTTTAAATAAAAAAATTAACATAAAATACATTATGCATATTAGTGAGCTAGAAGTATGTTATAAAATATTCTATAAAAATACTTGAAAATGGAGTAGCTTAAATTTAATGTGAAAAAATTGATTTTTGACTGAAGTGAGTTTCAAAACAACCTTGGTATTTTGACCTTTTATGAAACAAATGAATCATGCACAATCTGACCAGATGACGTTTTTCCAGAAATGGTTCAAACTCTAGCCATGTTTCCACCAGTACCTCGTGGCAGGAGGAATATTGACAAGTAATGACAGTTACTTTGACTTCTTGTTTTTGCCACAAAATCCATCTTTCTGTACTGATCAGCATTTTATTTATAGTTGGGCATGAGATCAAATGTAGCTAATTGGCTTTGGAGCCATGAGATTGGATCAGCCTAGGTCTTCCCAGATCCTTTTTAATAAGACTTGCATTTAAGGATACATTCATATAGATGAGTTGTGACAAGCTACAGTGATCCAAATTTTGACATTTTATTTTTACTCTATCACCAGTGTTCAGTGTTCAGTGTCCAAATTCAATATAACCTTGAAAGAGATCACCATAGGTAGTATTTCCATATACAGATCAAGTAGGAAGCCAGTTTTTATGCTGCCTTTCTCCTGGAGAGGTTATTACTTAACAGAGATGTCTATTTTACTTCCAGAACAAAACACTAGACTATAAGATGCATTTATGTCTTCTTTATGTTTTTTAAAGAAGGACTATATCTTTTCAGAACTTTTAATCACACAGGAGAAATTCTTTTTTCCCCCAGTTTTATTGAGAAGTAATTAACATACATCGCTGTATAAGTTTAAGGTGTGCAGCAAGATATATTGGTTTACACATATTGTGAAATGATTACCACAATAGTTTAGTTAACATCTACCATCTCATATAGAAATAATAAAAAGAAAAGAAAAAAAAAACTTCTCCTTGTGATGAGAACTGTTGGCTGTACAATCTTAACAATTTTCTACATATTGTGTAGCAACATTAACTATAGTAATCACATTTTACATTACATCCCTAATACTTATCTACCTTATAACTGGAGGTTTGTATCTTTTGACCACATCCCTTCAGTTTTCCTCCCCCCACCGTCAACCTCTGGTAACCACAAGTCTGATCTCAGTCTATGCATTTGGTTTCCTTTTTTAGATTCCACATATAAGTGAGATAATACAGTGTCTTTCTCTGGTTTATCTCATTCAGCATAATGCCTTCAAAGTCCACCCATGTTTCCACAAATAGTGGGATTTCTTCATTTTAATGGCTGAATAATGTTCGTGTGTGTGTGTGTGTGTGTGTGTGTGTGTGTGTGTGTATTATCACTTCTTCATCTATTCATTCATAGATGGACACTTATGTTGTTTTCATGTCTTGATTATTGTAAATAATGCTATGAACATGGGGGTGCAGATATCTTTTTGAGTTAATGTTTTCACTTCCTTTGGATATATTCCCTAAAGTGAAATTGCTGGATCATATAGTAGTTCTATTTTTAGTTTTTTTGAGGAACCTCCACACTACTTTCCATAGTGGCTGTATCAATTTACAATCCCATCAACAGTGCATGAGGGTTCCCTTTACTCCACATCCATGTCAGCATTTGTCATCTCTTGGGTGTTTGAAGATGACCATTATGATAGGTGTGGGATGGTATCTCATTGTGGTTTTAATTTGCACTGATGACTAGTGAGTTTGAGCATCTTCTCATATACCTGTTGGCCATTCCTGTATCTTCTTTGAAAAAAGGTCTATTCAAGTCCTTTTCTCATTTTCTAATTGGATTATGGGTTGTGGTTTTGTTGTTGTTGTTTTGTTTTTGTTTTGCTATTGAGCTCTATGAATTCTTTGTATATTTTGGATACTAACCCCTTATCAGATAAATGGTTCCAAGTATTTTTTTTCCCATTTCATAGTTTGTCTTTCATCTTGGTTTATGGTTTCTTTTGCTGCACAGATGTTTTTTAGTTAGATGTAATCCTACTTGTTTATTTTGTTGTTGCTTGTGCTTTAGGTGTGATTTTCAAAAAATCGCTTCCAAGACCCATATCAAGGAGCTTTTTTTCCTATGTTTTCTCCTACGAGTTTTGTGATTTTAAGTTTTACATTTAAGTCTTTAATTCATTTTGAGTTAATTTTTGTGACTGGTGTGAGAGAGATTCTTATAGAATATTAAGAATGAAGATGACAAAAACAATAGATTTCAGTTGTACAAAAATATATAATATAGAAAAATTTTGGCTTTTAGATAACTTCATTTTATATTAGCATGTCAATTAAAATATCTGGGAATGTTATCCTATGCTGTTGCTGCTACTGCTGATGTTGTTATTATCATCATCATCATCATCATGTCCAGTTTTCTTAGATTCTCTTAAGCAAAAGAAGATGACAATTATTGTTAACTCTGCCTATAGACTATATAAGCCAATTTATGGGATTACTCAAAGAAAAGAGAGCCCAGCGTCTCACAGGAGGAGTTGAAAGTCACACTCAAAGAAATTTGGTCTTAAGCCCAATGATAAATTGTGAAGAGGCTGGGACAAGGCAAGGGGGGAGGGTGATGAGTGGTCAACTATGTCACTACTAATTGCAAAACCAATGATGGAGACCATGAATGCAGAAGACATTTCAAGGCAATAAAAACTTGTTCAAAAAGTAATGTGATAGAGTCTGTCTAATATAAGACCCCAGCAGCTCATGACACTGGAGAAATATTTTCTGTAGAACTGAAGAAGGTGATTTAGAAAGGAACTTTTATTTTTTTAACTTTAAAAAATTTATTCTTTTTGAGAGAGAGAGAGAGAGAGAGAGAGAGAGCATAAGCAGGGGAGGGGCAGAGAGAGAGAGAGAGAGAGAATCCCGAGCAGACTCCATGCTATTATCACAGAGCCTGATGAGGGGCTCAAACCCATGAACCAGGAGATCATGACCTGAGCTGAAACCAAAAGTCAGACGCTTAACCAATTGAGCCACCCAGGCACCCCTAGAAAAGAACTTTCAAACAAAACAAGTATTTAAGACTTTTTAAAAGTAAATATGTTGTAGAATTTATGTTGGCTATGTTTTAAAACTAATTCAATACAATTTAATATTTCTTCTTAAAGTTATATTTTCTATAGCACTTTGAGCATGCCAATCACTGTTTTGCCACCTATAATACTTTTAGGCATACAGCTCCTGAATTTACAGAGGTATTTCTATAAAATTTATAGAAAAAAAGAAATATTGCAAAATGTTAACAGTGTTTATCTATGGGTGGAGAGATCATAAGTAATTTTTATTTTCTTTTATGTTCCTTTCTATATATTTCAAATTTTCTTACATGTCCACTTATTATTTTCATAATCAGGAAAAAATACTGTTAAAATTAATTGGAATGTTCTGGGAGACCAAAAGAACAGATCAGTTGGTTAGTTGGTAGAATTTTAATAATGTGGATTAGTTATTACTTAAACTCATTTATGTGCTCATATGTTGACAGTCTTTGCCTGTGGTTTTTGTTTGCATGTTTTAGGAGTTTCTTAATTGACCAAAAGACATATCTCAGGGCTAGAAATGACCAGGAATAGTTTCACTTGGTTGATGGGAAAAGGCAAATGGCTAAAACCACTAAAATGATTACATCACCCATGCTGATTCGTTAGAAGAATAGAGAGAGGAATGGAATGAGAGAACACAGATCTGGCTAGGCCATGTGACTAGTCATCAAACCTTTGTAGACATAATCTTTCCAAATCGTCCCTCTAATATACTCTTCTTCCATTCATTCCCAAAGCAATAAATGGCATCCATTCTCTTAAGTTCTCCAGCTAGAAATCTAGAAAATCATTCTTGACGCATTCTTTTCCTTCATTCCTTAAATCAAAGTCTTTTTGTTCTTACATCAAAGTTGTCACTAACCATCAACTAACAAATAGATAAATAAAAAGTAATATATCTATGCACTGGAATATTATTCATCTGTAAAAAGGAACAAACGACTGATACATGCTACAACATGCAAACATGCTAAGTAAAAGAAGCTGGATGCAAAAGGCCACATATTATATGATTCCCTTAATTGGAAATATCCAAAATAGGCAAATCCATAGAGACAGAAAGCAAATAAGTTGTTGCCATGAGCCGGAAGAGGAGGGAATGCAGAGTTAATTAGTTTGCTAGGGCTGCTGTAGCAAAGAACCACAGACTGGATGGCTTAAACTGGATGACAGACATCTATTCTGTGACAGTTCTGGAGGCCGTAAGTCTGAGATTAAGCTGTTGGCAGTGTTGATTTCTTCTGAGTCCTGTCTCTTTGACTTGTGGATGGACATTTTCTCCCTCTGTCTTCATATAGTTTCTCTTCTGTGTCTGTGTACATGTTCTAATCTACTCTTCTTATAAGGAAACCAGTCAGATTGGATTATGGCCCATCCATATGACCTCATTTTACCTTAATTTCCTCTTTAAAGGCCATGTCTCCAAATAGTCATATTCTGAGATACATAGAGTTAGGGCTTCAACTTATGAATTTTTGGTGGTCAGGGGTGGGGGGTGTGGTGGTTCAGCCCATAAAGAGGAATGACGGCTTAAAGTATGAGTCTCTCTTTTAGGGTGATGAAAATGTCCTGGAACTAGATAGTGGTGGTGGTTGCATACATTGTGAATGTACTAAATGACATTGAATTGCACAGTTAAAATGGTTAAAATGGTAAATTTTATGTTGTGTGTGTCTTACCACAATAAAAAAAGTCATCACCTGGTCATACTGATTTCATCTTGTAAAATGCCTCAAGTCAGTATATATTTACCATCTCTGCCACCCCAGCCCAAGCCAGCTTTATTTCTTGCATGATAAATGTCAACGATTTCAAACTACTCTTCTTGTTTCCACCCTTGCTCTGCTCCAATTTATTCTCTGCCCTGAAGCCAGCTGCGTCTTTTGGAAATGTGGATTCAATTATGTCACTCCCCAGATTAAAACATTTCAGTGATTTCTCATTTTATTTAGAATCAAATCCAAAATTTCTGGTTGTGGCTACAGGCCCATTATGCTCAGGTCTTTGTCTACATCTCAGCTTTGTTTCTCCCCCACTGCCTAATTTGCTCTAATCTCAGCCAGTCATCTTTTAACTTTTATCAAGCCAAGCTCACTCTTATCTCCAGGCTTTTACATATGCTACTCCTTTCTCCCCCACTGCGCTGTCTTCATTCTTTGCCTACCTAACATCTATCATCATTTTTGTCTTAAATGTCACTTCCTCAGAGAGATTTTTCTCTGATTTTCTTTTCCATTGAAATTACTCTTTTTCATAGCACCCTATTTCTTTCTTCAAAGTACATGGGACAATTAAAAATTACCTATTAATGTATGGTTATCTGTCTCTTCTACCAGATTGTAAGCCCTGTGAAAATAGGAACCATGTGTTTTTATTTAACTGCTATATCCTCAGCACATCACATTGCATCCAGTATATAGTAGACATTGAATATTTTTCATTCAAAACTATTATTTGATAAATAAATTAAAAAATTAATAGTGTTAGACTAGAACATTTCAAAAGCTTTTTCCACCAAATGATAATATGGGTTGTAATTAAATTTCTTTCCCTTAATTTCAGGATTGCTTTTCAGAAGCTCGTATAAACTGACGGACTCTCACTTAAATAATCTCACAGTGTTCTGGTGTGGCTCTCAAAAACTCTAGTAAGGCACACAGTAAGGTCCAACTCCTGAAATAGGAGCAGGACTCAATAAACAGATGGGAGGACATAGTAGATTTAATCAATGAAGTGAGAAATTAGTCTTTTGTTTTCTTTGATAAATGTATAAAAGGAAAAAAAGAATTTAAAATAATGTGAAAGAAGGAAAACATAGCTATAGATAGGAAATGTCAAGAAATATTGACAGGATGCACTCATAACTTTTGCTCAAAAAGAATAATAAAAACAAAGAAAATGAATGGTTAAGAAAGTATAAATTACTTTAAATGACTTGAGAAGAGGTAAAAGTTGAATACATCAATAACCATATTAAAAATCTATCCCTATAGGGGCACCTGGGTGGCTCAGTCAGTTGGGCGTCCGACTTCAGTTCAGGTTATGATCTCACAGTCCATGAGTTCGAGCCCCGCATGAGGCTCTGTGCTGACAGCTCAGAGCCTGGAGCCATCTTCGGATTCTGTGTCTCCCTCTCTCTCTGCCCCTCCCCTGCTCATGCTCTGTCTCTTTCTGTCTCAAAAATTAAAAAAAATAATAAAAACATTAAAAAAATTAAAAAAAAAATCTATCCCTATAAAAGAGACTAGCTCAAAAGTAATTCATAAGCCAATCCTACTTAACTTTGAAAGAAAAGAAAATTACTGTTTAATAATCTTTACAAAGCATTAAAAATGTTGAAAACTTCAAAACTCATTTAACTAAGCTGCATAACTCTGAAAAAAAAAGAAAACCATAGATTAATCTCCTTTACAAACATAAGTTAAATATCTTAATTAAATATTAATAAATAAAAAGCAGTATTTTTTTCAGAGTATAATATAAATGCCCGAACATGATTATTCTAGAGGTGTAATAATGCTTTAGCATTGGGAAATCTACTTATATAATTCAACTGGATTAACAGATTTGGAGAAAATTATATAGTTATCTTATTAGAAAAGACATTTCTGATGAATCAATACAATTCTTCATAAAGTCAAACTAGGAATACACAGGTTCTTTCTTAGTTTAATTTTTAAAAATAAATCTGTGAGAAAAACTTAGCAAATATCATAAAGGTGAAACGTTAAAAGCATGTCCCCTGAAGTCTTGACCAAAATAAGGATGTTTAGAACTATTAAGACTAGAACTAGAAGTCCTAACCAATGCAACAGGCAAGAAAAGAAAATGAGTTAGAAGTACTGAAACAAGAGACTCAAACTTGTATTATTTGTAAAAAGAAAATTGGTAGAGAGAAGGAACAGAACGGTGGTTTTAGTAAAATAGGTTGATACAATGTCAACATATAAAAATCAATCTCTATTCTATATACAAGTAAAAAACTAATTAGGAAAACAAAGAAAGAGGCACCTGGGTGGCTCAGTTGGTTAGGTGTCCAGACTTTTGATTTCATCTCAGGTCATGACCTCACAGTTGGTGGGATCCAGCCTTGAGTCAGTCTCTGCACTGATGGTGCAGAGCCTGCTTGGGATTCTCTCTCACCCTCTCTCTCTGCCCCCTCCCCTACTCCCTCTTATTAAAAAAAAAAAAATTTAATCTTTAAAAAAAAAGAATCCAACTCAATGGTGATAAAAATTATTAAAGTATCCATAAGTAAACTTAGCAGAGTGCATAAGACATTTATAGGGAAAATTACATAACTTTACTCAAGTGTATATAATAAAGCCTGAGTAAAGAAGCCTCAGGAAGAGAAAACTCAATTTTGTAAAGATGTTAATTAAACCTAAATAAATAAGTAAATTACATACAATAATGAATTAAATCTTAATAAGATTTTTTTAAATGAAGTTACAAGTGTCTTTTAAAATTCATCTGAAAGAGAAAACATGCAAGCATATCTGAAAAAGAAAAATTGAGAAAGATAAACAATGAGAGTGTAAGTTGGGAGGGATGGTCATTCCTTTGTTTTTTATTTTTCCTTAAAGAAGAGAACATTTCTACACCTCCTTGGAGGGAGATATTATTGGAGTAAATACTCCAAGAAAACTGGGTTTGGGATGCTGGCATTCTCTTCCTTGAACTGGTTGAGTAATTGCTTTGCAGTTCTCACTCTCCCCACAGTTAGACCCTAAGAACTAGATTTGTAGGGAAGAAATGGAGTCTCACTTTGGCCCCAAGCTAAACTATATCCTTTTACACAATATATCAGAAGTTCTATATTTTGGGGAGATTATTGGACACTCTTCGGCCAGTGCAAACCTCATGCTGTACGGTTTCTTTCTTACTGTACTCTAAGCGCCTATTGTCAATTTTTGAGAAATCTAGAGAAAAGGATGATGAGTAATCACCAATCTTAAATCTCCGAGAAGGAAGTTGTCTTATAGGAATCTCAAAATGAACGAAAAGGCAAAGACACCTGTTAATTGAAGATACAATTAGGATTTCTAATAATGAGAAAATGATAGTGAGGTAATCAGCTCTCCTTTTGTTTCAAAAAGTTAAATCTGTACCTCACAGCAAACTTAAAATAACTTTTGGATAATTAATCAAATACAACTACAAAGCCTACAGACTTCTTAAAGGAATGCACAGGAAATTATTTTGACGATCATGGAGTTGAGGGGACCTATGAAAGACATTAAACCCCAAACCCGTAAAAAACATTAACAGTTTTTATTTTATAAATAAGAACAATGAGATAATGACACCAAATTTAAATGCAATAGCAAACTGGCAGAAAATGTTTGCAACAGATATGGCAGAGAAAGAACCATCAAGAGGTTCCTACAGTCAATAAGGAAATGCAAATAACCTAATAAGATAAATAAACAATAGTTACAAACTGTCAATTCTTAGAAAAAATACAAATGACCAGCATACATCTGAAAATACACTTAAACTCATCAGATTTCAAGAAAATTCAAAGGGCAATTTTCCCCCATCAGATTAGCAAAATTTGAAAAAGACTAGTATGCAAACTGGTGCTCTCATGAACCATTGGTCAGTATTTAACTTGGTTCAATCTTTCTCAGGTCAATTTGATGATATTTTTTTTAAGATTTACATATTCTTTAGCCAACAATTAATTCTTTCTTTAAAATTCCATGTTTAATGTCCTTGTTCTCTCCTGCAGATGTTCTTGCTAGATCTCCACCCTTCAATGTGTGATATCAAAACTCACATGCTCAGTTTCAGCCAGGAATACTTCCAAAGCTACAACTCAGTTTCTCCCCACCTGTTCAGCTGTAGTCTCTCAACCACACACCCAGGTGGCTGGGTTAAATCTCAGCCCCATTGTGTGACAGAATCAGAACCCTCTTCTAAGACCATGTAGGCAAAAGGTGAAAAATTCAACTACCTGCTGGATTCCAGAAAGTAAAAGAAATGAATAAAGCAGGGAGAGTAGAAGTATATATGCTAGTGGTAGGCTTTGGAAAGCAAACTACAGTGCATGTACTCTGGCCAAAGTAATCCATATTTATATGTGAAATATCCAGACTTTTAAATAGTTCACTAATTTTAGTTGGTTCACAAAAATAGTTCACTGAAAGTTTAGTTGGTTCACTAAAATATAATTTGTGGAGGGCAAAGGAAACATAATTTGACTCATGAGCAATTTCTTGATAAGCCTCCAATCTAGCTGTGGCTACCAGTCCAATATTAACTTGATTCACGATTAGTTTCCCCTGGTGGCATATAGTGCCCTGACTGGCCCACACACCCTAGGTGAAGCCATCACAATTCACTGGAGGCTCTAGAAGTACTGATCTTCTAAAAATAAAGGGTCTTGTTAGGTCACCTTTCCCAAAGCTCCTTGGCTTCTCTGCAGATAGATAAACCTCTTACCAGTGACAATTCTGTATACCAAGAGGATGGTGTGGGACTGAACAGTATTTAATTAAACCACTGAAGGTCCTGGTGATCTTCCCACAAACAAGGGTGACTGCTCATCCTTTTATTACATAGTCACTCAAGTGACTCAACCAGAACATAAATCTGCTACAACTCTATTCTCTCTTCCCCCAGAAAGAGACACATCTGGTAAATCACACATTGAAAAATTAATGTTCTGTATACTAATTCCCCAACCACATGATGGCTAGTACAAAAGCCGTACATTTAGAGTGTTAGATAAACAACAAACACAAAATGTGTTCTGCTTACAGAGAAAGAGTTAAGGGATCACAACCTCTAATTTAAAGACCAAGGTTACTTTATCCAGTTCAGAGAGTAGGCACTGTTTTCATAGAGTAATGAATCACATTTTTTCTGCCCCACAGAATTCTAATGCTGTCAAGAATGGTAAGATAGATGATCCTATTTAAAATTATATTTTACAAAGCAAAACAGATATAACTCAGTAACTGTGCATCTAATTGACTTAATTGCCTCATTTATCACATGACTTAAGTGAGCTGATGTTTTCTACTCTGCTTCACCCATGTAATTCTTGTAATGTAAGAGCTGAGACATGGTGCCAGGCATGAGCGAGAAATCCTCTCTCCTGAGAAAAGATATCATTGAAGTGATGTTGGCTTTGGGTTCCAGTTTATTGAAAAATCAATGTCCATTTGTGCGACCAACACATATGGCTTTCTTCCAGGCTGATGATGGCTTTGGGAGGCTGGCTATCACCTAATGAAGTCAGATCAGCTTACCCAACACCCAAGTTACAGTTGGCAAAGTGACTTTGTCATTAAAATCCAGTTTATCATTCCTGTTGGTGTTTTTCTTCCCATCTCACCCCCTCCTATCTATTTCTCCTGAAGCCACAGTATTGTTTTTCTCTCTGTAGATAACAGACCAATGGCTCCAGTTTTAACATTTAAAAGGGACTCTGTATGATGTTTGGTGCTCAAAGGATAAACAACTTTTTCATATGTATGTGTCTGTCATTAAAGGCAGAAAAACACATATATAAGTAGATAGTCCAACTCAGACTTGACTCAAAAGAGACATTTTTACAACTCAGAGCCAGATTTGTAACGGGCTCCATTGAAATTCATCAGGTTAGCTGTCTTGGGTAAATCAACAAAGCTAAGTTTGTTTAATGTGTTGATACATTCCAATAAACAGAGTCCAGCTAACATTTTACATGAGGCTTTAAAAAAAATAATTACCAGTAAAGTAATACCATTTCTCCATTATTAAATGGAGTGGCAGTCTAAATTGCAATGCTGTTTTTTCCCCCCAGTGTTCTTTTTCCCTGGAGAATACCCCCAGAGTGATAGTCACTGGCATCAGAAGCTCTGGTAGGGCAGTGGGTTTTTTTTTCCCTTCTGAATCTGCCAAAGGCAACAAATAATTCTGTTAGGAAGTGCCAGCTCCATCACTAAGCATGGTCACTAGATTCTTACTTGGGTCTATTCTGTGAAGACCTCCCTCTCTATTAGTTAGGAATGTTTTGATTACAGGTAACAAAACTGGCTGATGTTAGGGGAAAAGAAGAAAAAGAAAAATTTATATATATAAATGTGCAAGGATGGCACAGAATCAATGGGAAGATAAAGAACCAGCATAAGACTGGATATGAACCAAAGCATTTTATGCCAAGAGGGAAGAGGCCAAGGTCTTTCAGCCTAAACAGGCTGGTCTAGAGCTGCTGCTACATGCAGGACACCATGGCTGCTGCTGCTGCTATGAAAGAATCTAAATGTCTTTTGTCCCTTGCTAAAAATCACACTCCCATGCTGGAGCCTCTGGTTGATTGGGCTTCGCAAAAAACTTGTAGTCAAAATAAGATATTAGAAACAAGAGAGTATATAGTCATTTGTGCTTAGCATTCCTAAAGACAACAAACATTTAAAAGTCTGCAATGACTATAGCATGTCTGAACTGGCAAGTGGTATAAACTGGAAGTGATCAAGGATATTTTGAAGGATTCAAGTTCACTGCAATTTTGACCATGAAGAAATGCCATCTACTGAGAGAGAGAGAGAGAGAGAGAGTCATGTTAAGAATTTTATGTAAATAAACATGTTCCTGTAGGAGGCATAATAAATAGGGAACCAAAAGATATGGGAATAAGCTAGTTAGGAAGTAGAGTCTCCAATAAAAATCTCAAGGTTAGGGGTATAGAATTGGTGTACAGAAATCGGTTGCATTTTTATACACCAATAATGAAGCAACAGAAAGAGAAATAAAGAAACTTATCCCATTTACAATTCCTAGGAATTATAAAATATCTAGGAATAAACATAACCAAAGATGTAAAAGATCTGTATGCTGAAAATTATAGAAAGCTTATGAAGGAAATTGAAGAAGACACAAAGAAATAGAAAAACATTCCATGCTCATGGATTGGAAGAATAAATATTGATAAAATGCCAATACTACCCAAAGCAATCTACACATTCAATGCAATCCCAATCAAAATTGCACTGACATTCTCAAAGCTAGAACAATTAATTCTAAAATTTGTATGGAACTACAAAAGACCCCGATCAACCACAGTAATAGTGAAGAAGAAAACCAAAGTGGGAGGCATCACAATCCCAGACTTTAGCCTCTACTGCAAAGCTTTAATCATCAAGACAGTATGGTACTGGCACAAAAACAGACACATAGCCAATTGAATAGAATAAAAAACCCAGAATTGGACCCACAAATGTATGGCCAACTAATCTTTGACAAAGCGGGAGAGAGCATCCAGTGGAAACAAGACAGTCTCTTTAGCAAATGGTGCTGGGAGAACTGGAAAGCAACATGCAGAAGAATGAAAGTGGACCATTTCTTACACCATACACAAAAACAAACTCAAAATGGATGAAAGACCTAAATGTGAGGCAGGAAACCATCAAAACCTTAGAGGAGAAAGCAGACAACAACCTCTTTGACCTCAGCTGCAGCAACTTCTTGCTTGACACATCTACAAAGGCAAGGGAACTAAAAGCAAAAATGAACTATGGGGACCTCATCAAGATTAAAAACTTATGCACTGCAAAAGAAACAATCAACAAAACTGAAAGGCAACAGACGGAATGGGAAAAGATATTTGCAAATGACATATCGGATAAAGGATTAGTATCCAAAATCTATAAAGAACTTACCAAACTCAACACACAAAAAAACAAATAATCCAGTGAAGAAATGGGCAGAAGACATGAATGGACACTTTTCCAAAGAAGACATCAAGATGGCCAACAGACATGAAAAGATGCTCAATGTCACTCATAATCAGGGAAATACAAATCAAATCCACACTGAGATATCACCTCACACCAGTCAGAATGGCTAAAATTAACAACTCAGGAAACTACAGATGCTGGCAAAGATGTGGAGAAATGGGAACCCTGTTGCACTGTTGGTGGGAATGCAAACTGGTGCAGCTGCTCTAGAAAACAGTGTGGAGGTTCCTCAAAAAATTAAAAATAGAACTATCCTACAACCCAGCAATAGCACTACTAGGAATTTACTCAAGGGATACAGAAGTTCTAAGGCATAGGAGCACATGTACCCCAATGTTTATGGCAGCGCTTTCAACAATAGCCAAATTATGGAAAGATCCTAAATGTCCATCAACTAATGAATGGATAAAGAAGATATGATTTATATATACAATGGAATACTACTTAGCAATGAGAAAGAATGAAATCATGCCATTTGCAGCAACGAGGATGGAACTGGAAGGTATTAAGCCAAATGAAATAAGTCAGTCAGAGAAGGACAGATATCATATGTTTTCACTCATATGTGGATCTTGAGAAACTTAACAGAAGACCAGGCAGTGGGGGGGGGGGATGCAGGGGGGGGGAAGGGAAGGGGAAAAAATAGTTACAAAGAGAGAGGGAGGGAGGCAAACCATAAGAGACTCTTAAATACAGACAACAAACTGAGGGTGGACGACGGGGTGGGGAGAGGGAAAATGCTTGATGGGCATTGAGGAGGGCACTTGTTGGGATGAGCACTGGGTGTTGTATGTAAGCCAATTTGACAATAAATTCTATTTTAAAAATCTCAGGGTTAGGACGAAATATAAATAGAACATAAATTCATAGTGTTCTGCAATTGTAGTAAGGCATATCACCAAATGATTTTAGGACACACACATGCATGTGTGCGCGCACACACACACAATTTCTGTACTCCTCTTGCATAGTATTTTATTAGACAAATAACAAAACTCCCGTGTAGTCCTTGGTTAAGGCAATATGTTTGATTCCGGTCAACAGATTTATTTTAAAAGCCTCCAAGTGGGAGAAGTGAAAGGAATCTGCATTTATTGAATGTTCATGGTGTTTTAAGCATCTTTCCATATCATATTACTTAATCCTTACATGTCTCCAACATAAGTATGAGCTGCTCAACTTAATGATAATAATGATTAAATTTGGGGAATGTATGAGCTTTGCTCAAGGTCACATATAGCAAAAATGATACACATGTACTCATAGTCCTTGTGTTTCATCTCCCACTCCTTACTCTGACTTGTAACCCTATCACTTCAGTAAAACAACTCTAACAAAGTTTATCAGCAATTTCCATGTGACTAAATTCATTGGATACTTTTCAGTTCTCACCTTACATCATTCCAGCAGCATCTCACACATTGTACAATTCTCTCCTTCTGGAAACACTCTTATCTAAGTCACCTTTGCTGCTATATCAAAATGCCATAAACTTCGTGTTTTAAACAACAGAAATTTATTTTCTCACAATTATGGAAGCTGGAATTTCAAGATCAAGGTGCCCACAGATTTGGTGCCTGGTGAGGACCTACTTTCTGGCTTTCAGAGGGCTACCTTCTTGCTGTGTGCCTAAATGATCTGTTCTTTATGGGAACAAGAAGAGAGAGAAGGCTCTTGTGTTTCTTCTTCCTCTTATATGGGCACAAATTCCATCATGGGGACTCTACCCTCATGACCTCATCCAAACCTCATTACCTCGTTGCCTTCAAATAACATCGTGTTGGGGATTAGGATTTCAACATATTAATTTTTGAAGGTGTCATAAGTAAGAGATGAATCACTGGGTTCTACCCCTGAAGCCAAGACTACACTGTATGTTAACTAACTTGAATTAAAAAAAAGTAATAGTTGGGGCACCTGGGTGGCTCAGTTGGTTGAACATCTGACTTTGGCTCAGGTCATGATCTCATGGTTCATGGGTTCGAGACCCACGTCAGGCTCTGTGCTGACAGCTCAGAGCCTGAAGCCTGCTTCAGATTCTGTGTCTCCCTCTCTCTCTGCCCCTCCCCTGCTCTCACTCTGTCTCTCTCAAAAGTAAATAAATAGGAAAAAACATTTAAAAAAAGGAATAGTACTTCAAAATACTAAACTGAACTTATAACCTGCTCCCCCACAAAAAATATCTATCCAACATACATACATACATACATACATACTTGATCTTTTCTAGAATACTGTGTTACAAGGAATGGCACCACCATGAATTACACTGCAATTTTCATTTATTGGCATAATTAGTGTCTGTTAGTTTATAATCAGTCAGCCAAGATATTAATTGTGCAACTACTATCTGTTCCAGTACTATTCTAAACTCTGGGCAAACAGTGGTGACCAAAACAGGCAGAGTCCCTATGTTAAGAATTATATGATCTAGTGAGGGGATACATAAAATTAAAAAAAAAAACAGGGAAAGAGGTTAAGGTGTGATTGGAAGAGCTGCTATAGCTAGGGAAGCCCATTCTTTTAAAAAAAATTTTAATGTTTACTTTTGAGAGAGAGAGACAGGGTGTGAGCAGGGGAGGGGCAGAGAGAGACACACACACACACACACACACACACACACACACACAGAATCTGAAGCAGGCTCCAGGCTCCGAGCTGTCAGCACAGAGCCTGATGCAGGGCTCAAACTCACAAACCGTGAGATCATGACCTAAGCCAAAGTCAGATGCTTAACTGACTGAGCCACCCAGGCACCCCTAGGGAAGCCCATTCTGAAAAGATACCAAATGATTTGAGACTTGAACAATGGAAAAAGGGAAGCCACATGGCAGTGTTGAGGAAGAGGAATCAAGTAGAAGGAGCAGCAACTATAAAGGTCTTGAGATGCAGTTGAGTTTTACACGTTCTAGAACCCAAATGCAAGCCAGTATGGCTGGACCGTAGTGCAAGAGAAGGATAGTGGAGGGAGGGAGGTTAGAAAGTTCTGCAAGACAATGACATTCAGATCAGATCTCTGGAGTAACAAAGAAGTAAAACAATGACAACAAAAAGCTAGGTTAGCAGTTGAAGAAAAAGTTACACTTGTAAGAAGTTAGATAGTGGTTTGTCATTGTACCTCCTGAAACATAAGGAATAGAAAACAGGCCTGGCATATTCTCAATCTTGATATCTACTTTCATACTGTCCCCCTTTTAGGGAAAGTTTAGAGGCAGATGTGATGGACTTTATTCCATGTCTCTAAAATCACCCCATGGTGAATGGACAAAAACTGATGAGTTCAGAAAATTGTGAGAAGACTGGGAATTTTGGCTAAAGTGTTTCTTGTATACAAAGGATTGAACATAGAAATTCTATTGACATCTAATTACTGGCATGTGCAGGCTGATAAGTGTTACCAAATGCCTTCCTAAATAAGTATAGGGTGGTGTGGAAAGAACTGTTTCTCTGTTGGTTAAATGGTGAAAGCAGTAACCTATTAAGAGAATTATTCTCAGAGACTGAATGCTAATTGATTTTATGTGCATGTCAAGAAGCCAATCAATGACAGGCTTGCTGCAAAATAGCAGAGCAAAGAAAAATATACAAAGCAGATTGTAGTCAAATGTGGAAAGCATCTGACCTTATCACTGAAAATATCTAGTTTAATGAACATTTTACCAGTTTGACATCCATAAACTGCATAAAATCCATGATCTGGAATCTCTTGAATTTCACTCTGAATAATTGTAGATACATGTAAATTTGTTTAATAAAGGAAAACAACTTTATAACTTCAAAACCCTAAAAAAATTTCTATTGAAATGAAATTTATATAATATAAAATAAGCTATTTTAAAGTGTATAATTGATTGGCATTTGTACGTTGTGCAAAAATCATTGTCTAGTTTTGAACTATATAGTTCCAAAAAGTGGAAACAACCCAAATGTCCACTAACAGATGAATGAATAAATAAAATCTGATATATCCTTACAAATGAATATTACTCAGCCATAAAAAGTGAAGTACTGATACATGCTACAATGTGGATGAACCTAGAAAACATGCTAAGTGAGAAAAAAAAAGACCAAATAGGTAACGTTATATGGTTCCATTTATACAAACTTTCCAGATTAGGTAAATCCATAGAAACTTTATAATTTGTGATATGATGAGCGATGGCTGACTTCTCCTCTAAGCACTGTAAACCTTTATGAATGTTGGGACTATACCTTATTCATCTGTTTCCTCAGCCCAAAACATAGTTCTTGGCACATAGAAAACCTTCTGTATCAGTCAAGGTTCTTATAGAAGTAGAACCACCAGGATATATATGTGTATAATATTTACAGTATTTATCATAAGGACTTGACCTTCCATGGTTAATAGAGGCAGAAGAACTAGTCTATGTGATGTTTAGTTTCTAAGTCTAGCGCTGGAACCAATTGTCCATGTGCAGGTAGTTGGGAACGCAAGATGGTTATGGACTGGGGGAAAAAATACAAACTGGAAACTGTGAGTTTGAACTGGAACCCTTGAGAATGAACGAATGAACTGGAACCTCTACATGTTCCTTATCACCTCCAAGTTTACAGTTTTAATGATGAAGGTTTTCTTCAGAAGCTAGTGCCTGCCCCATTGTCACAGACCTAAACACAAACCTGGACCAGGAGTTGGAGAACTTAGAGCTACTGCTGCCACCCTCCAGCCAGAAAGCCAGGAGGTTAGCTCCAATAGGCAGGAGCTGCAGAAGTGCCCTGTACTGCACCAGCCTTCTCAGCACTAGAAGACAGCTGGGCTTCACTTGTATCTTCCATGTCTGCACCTGAACTAATCCCATGAAAGAAAGGTGGATTCTGGGAAATGTACTTCAAGCTTGGTTAAATTGATGTAATGCCTACAATTACCAGGAATGCTTCTGGAAAAATGAGTAAACAAATGCAAGATACAATGCTCTAGCAAGCATTTCTGTAATTTCCTTGCCTGCAGAGTATATGAGAAATATTTTTCAAGTACCCATATAGACGAGAAAATGGATTGAGCACTCTGCTAGCATTGTTGTTTTATTATATCTTCACAACAACCCTATGACATAATCACAATTTTTATTACACAATTATTTTTTTTAATTTAATGATACAGGTATTATTACAAAGATCAAGCAAAAGAAGCACAAATTGTTAACAATAGGTACTTAGCCTCAGTAGCAAATAACTGACCTAGAAAACCAGATTTAGATCTATCCCATTATAAAGCCCATGCACTGTCCACTATATTGCCCTGTGCTCCACAGTCCCACCTTGATTTTCTCCATTTTATGTATAGTGAAGTTTTCTGCTGCTTTCTCCTCTTTTCCATCTTCCTCCTTTTCAAGAAAAAAAAAAAAACTATCTTTTTCTTCCCATGTAACTGCTATTTTGGACAACTGAGTTGTATAATGTATACTTGTTCAATGGTGCCTGTCAGAGATATTATGAGATTCAGCATCAGAAAATGACAGAATCCTTTCCTTTTTTTCTCTTAGGAGTGAATTATTCTCTCCCGCCTGGTCTCTTTGCTGTGCCCTCTGCTGTTAAATCCACTTCCATGCTCTCAGTGATCTTCCATAAAACCATGAGCACGTCAAATTCTGAGATATTCTTCTCATCTGTTTTTGGGTGAGTCTCACAGGTCTCCAAAAAGTGTGCTGTTTTGCAATAACATAATACTCAATATTATCACAAAAAGACTTACTATATGATTAGCAGATTAAAGAATTGTGTGTATTATCTGCCTAAGATCAAGCACAAAATGACTGTTTTTGGGTACTTACCATGAGCATGGTCTGAGATAAGAGTTTTATATGAATTATCTAATTAATCTAAATGACCGGTCAATGGAAGGGTTAATTATATGTTGACATTAAAAAAATTTTTTAATGTTTATGTATCTTTGAGAGACAGAGAGAGACAGAGCGCAAGCAGGGGAAGGGCAGAAAGAGAGGGAGACACAGAATCCGAAGCAGCTCCAGGCTCTGAGCTGTCAGCAGAGCCTAATGTGGGGCTCAAACCCACAAACATCAGATCATGACCTGAGCCAAAGTCGGACGCCTAACCGACTGAGTTTTAAATGAAAAAATCTGAGGCTTAGAGAAATTTAAAAATTTGCTCAAAGATATAGATAAGTAAATTATCAGGTCCATTTGATCTGAAAGCCCTTGGTCTTAATTATCATGAAATTTCATTTAAAACTCCTTACCAAGTTTTTCCTATTTTATTTAACAAATATCCATTGAGTGCTTACTAGATGTTCCAGTATTAATAGCAGGTTAAAATGCTATCACACAGGATAAAATAAGGAATATAGTCACAATCATATTCTTTTGTCCTAATAGCTATCATCAAAGCCAGTGTATAAAATATGTATTAATATTTGGTAGGTGGAAGCCTTTTTGAAGTGTCTCTCCAGAAAGGCTGGGAATGCAGTAATTTCCCCCCAATGACATTAAGATTGTTGCTCTTGTTTTAGTAGGCAGTAGTTAGGTACATCTAACAACTGCAAGTTTAATTGACTGAATTTTTAAAATTCAAGCTTTTGTCTGTGTATTTTATGTGCACAAAACAAACTAGGAAAGGATATGTCTTATTTTCATAAATTTTACCTTTTCATTACAATGCTCTGTGAAGATAGGGATCTAGAGGATAGAAGAACCCAACTTATGGTAACAAATGGTTATGGAGATTTCTGCCGCTAGAACACTGGATCCTCTCTCAAGCTGTTTCAGATTGTTCTTTTGCTATTTGTGCTATAGTTTCCTCTCTCCCCTTCATAATGTACCCCCCCCCTTTTCATCTTAGATCTTTAGTGCATCCACAGTGGAAAGGCTGTGAAACTTGACTGGAAGGGGAAATTTCATTAGAGAATATAGAGCACAAGAACACTGGAGACCTGGCCAAAGTGATCTTCTCTAAAGTCTGTCATCTACTTCTTTTCACAGCACATATGGGATTCTTGATTGGAATAGCCAGTGGCTGTCCACTCGGTCTAGTGTTTGCTAAAGCGATTCTTTAACCTAGAGCTTCAGTGAAACAACAATAAGAGTCACAGAGATGATTCCTCCACAACATGGGGTCAGAACTATGTCTGGTTTAACTTAAGCTACTTTTGTGTATGCATTGTATGTGATAGATGGATTCTGACACAAGCTTCATTTCCTCCTTCACTGTGTGAATTAATTTGGCTTGCCATGGCTCAGAGCATAATACTTTGTAATGGTTTGCATTTTGCTTTCTCTCTTTGTACAGGGTCAACTGATCCTCTTTTTTTTGTATTTTTGTTTTTGTTTTTATGTGATTACCTGATATCTCTTCTTCTTTTGCAAGTATACTCAAAGTTTACTTTATCAACTGAGTTGTTTAAGGGAAATACTTCCTTCAATATTTCTGAAGATGATCTACTTCCAATTATCCCTCACCCTGGATATCTGTCCTGGGTGCCTGACTTTCATTGTTTTGTTGCTTGTTTTTCATATATATATTTTTTTTTTTTTTTTTTTTTTTCAGAGAGAGAGACAGATTGTGAGTGGGAGAGGGGCAGAGAGAAAGGGAGATGCAGAATCCGAAGCGGGTGTTAGGCTCTAAGCTGTTAGCACCAAGCCCAACGCAGGACTCAAACTCACGAACCGTGAGATGATGACCTGAGCTGAAGTTGGACACTTAACTGACTGAGCCACCCAGGCACCCCACTTGTCTTTCCTTTAAAAACAATGTTTATGTATTTATTTTGAGAGAGAAAGAGAGAGCACTTGCATGCAAGCAAATGGGGGAGAGGCAGAGAGAGAGGGGAAGAGAGAATCCCAAGCAGTCTCTGTGCTGTCAGCACAGAGCCTGACACAGGGCTTGAACTCACGAACCATGAAATCATGACCTGAGCTAAGATAGAGTCAGACACTTAACCAACTGAGCCACCCAGATGCCCTATTTTTGCTTTTTAATCTTGACAGTTCTCTATCTATCTGTGCTGTGGTAATACTTCTCATGTATGAAATGGCTACCATATATAACCTCTTGCTTTCATAGTAATTCTTCAGAGTGGTGTTATCTCTGTTTTACAAATAAAAACCCAAGAATCTGAGAAATTCGACTATTTTTCTAAGGTCATACATCATGATTTAAATCTATGTCTATCTGAATTAAATCTCAGAGTTACTGAAAAGGTATTTTATCCATTTCTCAGTGTAGTGAGAAAAGACTATTTGAATGGAAGAAAATATGTAATGGTCATAAGGCATGGGGCTCTGCAGTTGGACTGCTTGGGCTCAAACTCTGGTTCCACCTTTATTGTCTAATTAACTTTGAGTGAATTACTTGAAATTTCTGAGAAATAGTTTCCTCACCTATAGAATGGACATAATTATATTAGCTAACTTTCTGGGATACTGTGAGGACTAAACATGGTTTCACATATGATATCAGCGTTAAAGGATGGTGGCTGGCATGTGGGAAGAGTTTAGTACATGCTAGCTGCTGTTACTATTATTGTTATTATGTTTCCTAACTGAAAAGTAGTTTACTAAACAGAAACATTGGTGTCATGATGTTTACTGGGAAATAGCAATGAAAGTCCCTCATGACTTTAGAAGTTCAGAGGTTTGAGTGTTTAACTATTTTATACCCATGGTCACATGGGGCCATATCTGTGCTGGAAGAAAGAAAGGATTTTTTTTCTTTAAATTAGTGCTTTCCAAGCTATGGTAATATTACCCCTTTTTTTCTGTCCTGACTCTGTTCTTAAATATGAAGTGGAATATTCACCATTTACCACACAATGCATGAAGTAGCCTCATCCTATAAAACCCTATTCCTGGAAAACAACCTTGGCTTGGCTTTGGTGATTCTAAATGTGAGTATCAGAGTCCAAAATTGACTCCCTGGAAAGGCTGTTCAGACAGCAGTTAACAAATCACCCTCTAACAGGAAGAATTCCCGGACAAGCTGGGCAGGATCAGGGCTCTCACTTCCCATAAATCTCCTACCAGCCATTGCCCTTCTTTCTGGGAATTACCACTATTGTTTTCCATTTTCTCTTAATCCCTTCTTCTGACTTTCCCTCTTCACTTTCTATCCTCATTCCTTCCTTTCTTTTCTTCTCTTAGGGAATTAAAGGAGATATCAAAACCAAATATAAAACTTACCCCTTGGTATGCCCTGTGTCTGTAATACTGTGTGTGCTGTGTATATTTAAAGTTGGGAATTTAGAACTTCAAGGGGAGGGACGATGTCTAGTCCTGCTCTGGATGATACCTAAAACAGAGCTTCCCACTCTGCCAAGGCCACAGAGTCATTGACGAGGGTCACATTCTCAAAACACACACACACACACACACACACACACACACACACACGCATACATTCGTGGGTGTTAATCTTATTCAGTGCTCCATGGCATTGACCATAATACCTCAGATGTATTTGGAGAAAAATTATATTGAAATAATAATCATAAAAGCAATGAACAATTGGGGCTTCAATTTGGGTTGTAAGAATAATCTCTACAAAAGGATTAGAAAAGAAAGCCCAGGCACCTTGAACAAAACTTTCTCCTCTGCTTTGCTGTAAAACATCTATTAAAGGCATGGTGGTCTTAATTACTTAAAATATTGAAATTAGTTCAAACTGTCCCTCTCTGAATTTCCTGGTGTTTGCCTATACTGGAACATTCCTCACCTTGGTGAGGTGAGTCAGCTTTTTCCAGTTCTCTAGCTCATTAACTGACTTGTCCCTCTGCCAGTGGTTTCCAAACCACTCACAAGAGTGCGACAAAATTTCACTGGTATGAAGTAAAATGAGAAAAATAAGGATAATGTGAGGACTTTTTTTTAGGGCTAAATTTATTTAATTGAAAGGAAGATCATTTACTCTGAAATTATGTAATTTCTATATTTTTGTGACAAAGAGGTCTTTCTTTTATGAAAAGATCTGCAAAAGAGGAAAATTGAGGAATCGTGGCCTTAAACTTTGGGAAATGTGAAATGGAAAAACCACCTTAGGCCACACATGGGGTGCATGTATGTGTGTGTGTTTATAGCCAGGCGCCCACCTCAAGGGATCAAGTAACTGGACAGTTCATAAAGGAGGCTCTGAACAGGGGACCCAGTATGGAGTGTTAGCCCCAGTTAGATGGTTGCTAAAGCAGAGGAGTTACTGAAACAGAAGGGGCAGTTCTTCTGTCATTACAGAAAAACTTTTACTCTTCACATTGCCCTTTTGGGCTGTATTTTCTTCCTCTGATTGGTGTCATTTTTAACCTGATTTCACTTGAATAAAATTGTTCCTTAGGGAAAGCCTTGATGAGCAGGCAACGAATTAAAACAGGAAATGAATGAAAAGAAAAAAAAATGCTCTGATGATATTCCTAGTTATAATGGTACTTTAAATGAATGTCATGGCTCAAGTTTTCTAGAAAACAGAATGCAGGACAAGGCTTGATTGATGATGCTTTATGTTTGGAAGTGCAATTTCAGGACAGCAAAAAAGAGAGAAAAAAGAAGTGCTTTCACATGCATAGTGCATTTAATCATCTCAACAGAAATAAAGCAAGTAAGTGATCTAATTGAAATTTTGAGAAGCTGCTTTTAAATACCATTTTTAGACGTCCTTAGTGTTTCCATGATTAACAAATGAGTGAAGGCACTCAGGCAGGTGAATGGCCGGCCCAGGTCTATGTAGTGGGAGAGTGGCACAGCGGGATTCAGAATCAGGCTGAACTGTTGAGCCGATGGGCCTTCCCCATAACTGCAGACTGGCAGCACACGGCTTCTAGAGGGATCTCTGGGACAAGGATTATTATTCTAGTTTTGAAGAAAAAGGAAATAGATGCATTGGAGAGTTTAGTAATCTGTCTAAACACAAACTGGCAAATCAAATCCAATTATGAAAAGAAAGAAAAAAATAACAAAAATCAAATGATTATAGTGGGTTCAGGAAAAGCATTTGACAAAATACAACAGCCATTTATAATTTTTAAAAAAGCACAAAACTCAGCAAACAAGGAATAGAGGGGAACTTCCTCAACTTGAGAAAGAACATCTGCAAAAACTTCAGCAAACTTCATATTTAATGGCAAGAAACTCAAAGATTTCCCACTAGGATTTGGAATAGGCAAGGATGTCCCTTCTTACCAGTTCCTTTTAACATTGCATTAGAAGTCCTAGCTAATGCATGAAGACAAAAAAGGAAATAAAAGGTATACAGATTGAGAAGGAAGAAACAAATGCTTTATTTGCAAATGACATGATTGTCCATGTAGTAAATACAAAAGAATCAACAAAAATACTTTGAACTAATAAACTATTGTAACAAGGTTGTAGGATTAACAAAGTTAATCTACAAAAGTCAATTGCTTTCTTGTATGCCAGCAATTAGCAAGTGGAATTTGAAATTACAAACACAGTAACATTTATATCATCATCCCTTCCCCAATGAAATACTTAGGTATTAGCCTAACAAAATACGTACAAGATTTGTGTGAAGAAGACTACAAAACTCTGAAGAGAGAAATCAAAGAATAATGAAATAAATGGGCAGTTACTTCACATTCATTGATAGAAAGACAATATCATCAAGATGTCTGTTCTTCCTAACTTGATCTATAGATTCAATGCAATCTGAATGAAAAACACAGGAAATTATTTTGTGGACAAATCAATTTAAAGTTTCTATGGAGAGGCAAAAGACCCAAAACAGCCAACACAATATTGGCAGAGAAAAAAAAAAAGTTGGAGGAATGACACTATCCAACTTCAATATTTATTGTAAAGCTACCTGAATCAAGATAGTGTGGTATGGGTCAAAGAATAAACAGAGTAATAGAACAGAATGGAGAGCCCAGAAATAGGCCCACGCAGATATAGAGAACTGATCTTTGACAAAGGAGCAAAGACGATAAAATAGAACAAGCATGGTCTTTTCAACAAATGGCATTAAAACAACTGAACATCTCTTTGCAAAAAAACTGAGCCAAGACACAGACTTTACAGCCTTTACAAAAATTATCTTAAAATGGATGGTAGACATAAATGTAAAACACAAAACTATAAAATTCCTAGAACAATAGGAGAAAGTATATATGATCTTGGGTTTGGCCATCACTTTTTAGATGCAACACTAAAGATAAGATCCATGAAAGAACTAATTATAATTCAGTTTTTCCGTAAACCTAAAACTGCCATAAAAAATAAAGTCTGTTTCAAACAAGCAAACAAACAAACAAACAAACAATCCTGCAACAGATGAAGAGTGGATAGGGATGAGGTTTAAAAAAAAAAAAGAAAAGAAAATGAGTAGCAGACCCCTAGAGAGAGAGCACTGAATGGGGACCTGACCTTGGAGAATTGCTTCTAGACCCTGCTTTCCAATTAGTTAGCATTACCTTGGGAAAGTAGCAACTTCCCTAGGCTGCATTTCCTCTTAAGAAAGTAAGCATGTAGAATAGGTGATCTCTAAGCCTCTTTTAACCCTCCCACATGCTCAGTTTTGGAACAAAGTAATCGAGGATACTCTTGGGGGGCTCACGTAGGTGCTAGGAGTCCTGAGGAACTCAATGAGTCCTCTTGCCCCAAATTATTACCTTCTTTACCTGGTGTGTCCAATAGTAGTGACTCACTTTTTGTGTTATAAAGTCTATCTCTCTGCATATAGTAAAAGCAAATCCGGGGTGCCTGTGTGGCTCAATCAAGCCTGTGTGGCTCAGTTAAGCGTTTAACTTCAGCTCAGGTCATGATCTCACAGCTCCTGAGTTGAAGCCCTGCATAGGGCTCTGTGTGGCTCAGAGCCTGGAGTCTGCTTTGGATTCTGTGTCTCCCTCTCTCTGCCCCTCCCCTGCTTGCGCTTCTCTCTCTCTCTCTCTCTCTCTCTCTCTCTCTCTCTCTCAAAAATAAACAGTAAAAAAATAATAATAATAAAAAGCAGATTAATCCCTGCTTTCTAATACAACTACCCTTAAGAATTATATCTTCAGGCATAGGTTAGTTAGTGTGCATTTTGTCAGGGCAAATCCAGTATGTATCAGAGCAAAATCTAGTATATCAGGTGTTCAATATATTTGTTAAGTAAATGGGTGGATGAATCAATAATTTAAAGGAGAGGGGTGCAGAGGTGAGTAGAGCTGTAGGTGCACAGAATTGTTTAGAGTCATGGAAAGAGGCATGAGCCCTAGAACACGGAATATATGGAGAGAAGCTCCAGAGATAGTTTTGCCTGCTTCACACTTATGCTTGAGACTTGCCCTGGGAACCCATTCCATCCCCAGTTTTCATCAGTCATTCATTTATTAAAGGGATGCCTGGGTGGCTCAGTGGGTTAAGCAGCTGACTCTTTTCTCAGCTCAGGTCTTGATCTCAGGCTGTGAGTTCAAACCCCATGTTGGGCTCCACCTGGGGCGTGAAGCCTACATAAAGGGCGGGGGGGAGAGTGAAAAATAAGAGTGAGAAAAATAGAGATCGAGATATAATCATTAATATTGACATTTCTTAAGTAACTACTATGTGCCAGAAACTGCACTCAGCATCAGGGATTCAATGGTGAGTGTATATACCTCTTCATAGTTATTTGACTGGTTCCTCACTTAATGCCCACACAGCAGAGTGGATACCAGGCTTCCACCCACTTTCCTACTCTTGATACTCTTACACACCGACACAAAACTCAAGAAAGATTTTAAATGTTTTGTTCATCCAACTTCCCAAGTTTTACTGTTTTGAAGGCTAGCTGAAGTAAAAAATTTTTGTTGGTTTTCCTACTGTGAATAAATGCTGCCCCCTTCTGGAACATTAGCAGAAGTGTAGAAGACTGACTTCTGGCCAGGAAAGCTTTATAGTTCAAGAAAAGTCAGGGGTAGGAAGGGTTTTAGTTAAATTTCATTGTTTTATCAATGGGGAGTTTGGTGCTTGGGAAAGTCAACTTGCTTGTTTTTATCTTGTGTAAGGAGAGAGTGACAACAGAGAATGAAAGAGGGAATGAAACTTATGCTTTCAGACTTAGTTCATGGTACCTCTTTTCAAGTTTACTAGACTGGGGATGGTTGTTGATATTTTTGTTGCTCCTCCATGTATATTTATCTATCTACTTCTCCTCCATTTTCCCTCACATTCAGTCATGCTTCATCTCATACTCCCATTTCCATAGTGCAGTGACAGACAGACTCATTTTGAGGACCCAGCACATGTTAAGAGCTATCTCAGTCAGTCTGTCTGTGTATCTGTGTGTCCTCTGAATTTTGTCCATCTGACTGTCATATATCTTCTATAGGTTTCTGGATGAGGGAGTTTAAATCCCACTCCCTATTCCTGAATTTAAGTCTACAGGAACAAACCTCACATTGTCTTCTCCTCCATTCAGATAGTCATTCAGCAAATATGTGTTGCCTACCCACTGTAAATTAGTTCAAAGTAAGAATATCTACTCAGTAATCCCTGAAGTTCAAGGAAATAAACATCTTATGTAATATATGAGACCAAATAATATATGTCAAATAAATCATTCAAAAACACTACTTATAATAAAATTGTGATAGTATTTAATTTCCATCTACTTCCGTAGTTGATATCCACATATTTATGCAGCTTAAATTTATAAGGATTTTTAAAGCCCTTCACTCTACTGAGGATCCATCTTAACTTGTGTAGCAAATTCTGTAGGCTGTCCAGAAAAGAAAAAGCCAAGATAAAATTAGAAAAAGGCCTAAAAGTGGGAGTGGAAATCAATGAACTTATGCTTGCAAGTGTTCTGAGCATGAAGGTTCTTTATCTGTGTAACCAATGCCTGGAATTCTATTTTAGTGTATTACAGAGGAATGCAAATTTAACGAAGAGAAAATTGATTAGAAGAGAAAGAGAGGTACCTAATTCCTGAGTGGATATTGAGAAAGTTGTTTAATCCCTCCAAGATCCACATAGAGGGCTACTTCTAGCCCATATGGTGTCTTTGGGCACAATGGAAAAGGCACACCCTTTGGGCCAGTGTAGCCCCACAGACACTAAACTTGGTGAACAGAACATGAGCTGGATCTCAGCCCTCTCTTGCCCCTTAGTCTGGTCTCCTTGTGTCATGAGTATCTGCCCCAATATATCTGATGCTCTGGCCAGATACTTCAACAGTAAAATGGAACTTGCAACTGTTTTGTGCTCTTCACAAGGTTGCTGCAGGGATCTCATGAAAAAGAAGTATACATGTATGTACACATGTATATGTACATACATACACACATGCATGTATGCATACATTACATAAGCTGTATTATACAGAATCTAATGTTCTGTGTTTGGAAGGGAGGTTATTATATCAATAATCACAGATACTCTCATTAGAGATGCTCAGAAGAGGAGAACTTGTAGTTGCTAATGAGACATCTGTTATAAATGTCATCTAGAAAGGCCTGAGGATGCCCATGTTCTGTAAAGCACAACATAGATTTCTTGGAAGCCTTCTCTTGTTTGTACCAAAATTCCAACGGCAAAGCCAGTCTTCTTAGAGCATTCTGAATCCTGTAGCGTGAATTCACACAGGTGGCTACTGGCAGAGGACTGTGCTGGCAGCTGATGGCAGCAGGTGCTGAGAGCCATCCCTGATCACACCAGAGGCACCAGCTCTCTCATCTCTCTTTTGTATTCCTTCACTTCTCAGGCCCCTGTTATTTCTTCTAGAAGAATTAGCTTAGTGTGCATGTTTCAAAAATATTTCCAATAATTAGGCTTTTAGTTTTATGGTTCAGTTTAATTTAGGAAAACAAATCACCAAGGTAAAGAAAGTAATTTTTCACTCCTCTGGCCAAAGCCAAAGTATATACTAATTTTATACCTACTCTCTCTCTCTCTCTCTCTCTCTCTCTCTCTCTCTCTCTCTCACACACACACACACACACACACTCACACACACACACTCACACACACACACTCAAACACCACTAAGTATGCTTCCACCTTAGGCTCTTTGACCCTTCAGTGTTTCTGCCTGGAATGCTCTCTGCATATCCAGATGAATAACCTCTACCCTCCTTTAAGTCTTTGTGGCTTGTTTAATGATGTTGACATGCAATGAATATCGATTGAATTAAATTGAACACTGAAGGTGGTGGGAATTGTTGACCTGTACGTTTATTTTGAACTTAATAGTTTTTTGAAAATTACTTGAAAATGTTTCTCTATAATTATGTCCTCTATTTAAGTCTGATGTTTATTATATTTCATTATTCATATGTAGCTTAAATGAGCTTATCAGTATTTTTTCCAAATACTTATGCTGACCAAAAATCTGGCAGACAAACCAGCTCCTATGCTTGCTTGGTATTAACTTGTGGAGTTACCAGGTGTGAGCGTGCATGCACATGTACACATGTGCATGTGTGTGCGTGTATGTGTGTGTGTGTATAGGAATACATGAAATTCTTGGAGGAATCCAAGTCACTAGAAGATGAAATAGGCAAATGGGGCAATAGATAGATAGACAGTGACCTTGATCTAGAGACTTTGGGCAGCTGTTCCTCTTACAGCCTTGAAATACTGCTTTCTCGTGTACTTTATACTCTTTAATTATCCCCTGATTCCAACCTTCTCCAAAGAGATTTTCAAAATTACTTGGACTGGCCAAATCATGGTGGAAATCATGTTTTGAAAAGACAAACACATGAATATTTTAGCACTAAGTTTAAAGTTCACATAATCTTTCGAGTCTTTAATAAACCATAATCTGGTTTCAAAGCCTATAGCTACATTCTAGGATATCTACATTTTTAAGACAAACTGCTTTCTTGTTTGATTTTTTTTTCTTAATGATATAGTTTCATGACTATGAGTCTAATTATATTATCTTGATTATATCCCAGATTTACCATTTACCAGAAGTGTGGCTTTAGGAAAGTCATAAGACTTTAGGAAAGTCTCAGGTTTTCATCTGTGATTTTTTTTTTTTTTAGTTCAAGCATTTAATCATGATCCAAGATGTTGGGGGTACTTTGGGACAGTAGCAGGAACAAAGCAAGGCCCAAATTACTCTGCTCCTGAGGCTCAAATGCTGTGCAGGATCCCAGGACAGGGTAGGCAACAGGTTCCTATCCCCCATTCAGAGGAGGACACAATGGGGCACGAGTCTCACTCCAGCCCTCCTCACAATGGAGAATGTCTTTCTAGGCTGTCTCGGAATACCCAGTCCTGCCTACCTGGAGAATACAATAGAGAATGACTGATATGTTAGAGCCCAGTGATCCTGGAAGGCAGGAAAAAGGGACCAGCTTGGTAGAGCTGGTCAATACCAGAAAGTATAACAGGATTACTTCCTAGAGTTACTGACAAGAGTTGATGAGATTGCATTTTAAAGTGCTTCATGAAGTAAACACTTAATAAATATTATTTATAATTATATAATAGGATACGATGTGTTTGATGTGTCCTTAAGTATTTCCTCTGCAGTTTTCCTTTGCTTTACTTTTCTACCTAGAAGCATCACATGGCAATTCTGTTGAAACTGCTTCCTTTGTAGATCATTGGAGAAGGGTTGTAGAGACCATGATGTTGATATCAGTAGACTGCCAGATTCTTGACATGTGATAAGAGCGGGAGATTGTGGTGAACTATGCCGGAATCTTAATGTATTCTTTAAAACCGGACCAAATCTTGTCACCACATGCTGCAACTCTCTGCGTTTTGGAACTGCATATGACTCTTGGTGCCCTTGTAATTCATTTTCTTCCTCTAATTTGCTGGTTTTCCTTTTCCAGATATCAAGTGTTCAAGGTGAAGGGAGAAATAAAATTTATTTGGTACCTACTCTATGCTGGAAATTGGGTTCATCCCAACCCTTTCTATCTCCATTTTTACAAATGTTGAGGTTAAGAGGTTAAATTATCTACTCAAAGTTGTACAGTTATTAAGTGGCCAGTTAGAGATTCCATTCCTGATCTCTCTTCCTCTCCCCGACTCTTTGTGAATTAGAAAGCTGCCCCTTTAAAGGGCCCAAAGAGTATTTTACTCTCAATGCCAAGATGACCCTTACTCCTACTCCAAGCACTCTCTGTTGTCTTCTACTTATCATAACCCTACTTATTTTTCAGGTGTTGTCACAATACTATGTTCTCCATCTCCCTTATCATGCTGCAAAGTCATTGTCTTGCAAGATGTAGAATATCTAACACCGTGCAATGCAACATATCAGGAGCATGTGTTATTATATGGCTAACACTGTTTTAGGCACTGATGAAAAGGGAGTAAGACGTGCAAAACAAGCAAGATTTCGTCCAGATGAAAGAAGGCTTCTTCAAAGTTACCTATGGCCACTACTCATTTGATTTATAATAAAAACAGATAGACAAAAGAAAGAAAAAAATCAAGCCATTTATTTAGCATCAGTTTTGTGACCAGCCCTACGATGGGTGCTGTGCATATATTGACTCTGGCAAGTTGTATAACTAAAGTAGCGGAAACACACGAAAAAGGGACCAAATTCATAATTGTGCCCATTTGGGCTGCTGCATGGTCTAGGGAGTTAAGTGCTAGATAGATGCAAACAAATACACTCATTAGTGAAGTGAGTCTCACATCAAATGAAAAGAGATAGCAAACAGGAGGTACATACATGAATTGTATGCAAAGTTTTGAGAATATCCTATTTATTTACTCAGAGGAGGTGCAGTCTCTTCAAGCATGTCCACAATTACCTTTCATTTTTTCTTAATAAGTTTTTCTTTTCTACCAGGCAACTGCATTTTGATTTGTATGGATCACTCTCTCACTGTCACAAAATGTTAGATAGTTAGAAACTGATCAGGTTTTCCAGTTAGCCACTCAGACTTCTTGAATTCCCATTTTGTGTGGAAGAACACAATCTTGCTGACTTTATAGGTGTATAACAGTAATACCACCTTAGAAAAAGTTCTGTCCTAGGGAGAGACCATGGCAGAAGTCATTGGGAAGGAAAAGACAGGCTGGAAACTAAGGTTCCATTGTCTGGGAGCTTTTTGAAACAGGAAAGTAAAAAGAGAATCAGGAGGGCAAATGTATATTACCCAGCATTTGCTACTTGACCAGGACTTAGGACTCTGCACATGCTCTCCTCCTGGGTACTCTATATTTAGGCTCTAGAACTACTGATCCTGGCTCCACTCTATGAAATAACTCAAGAGTATGGGTTTTAGAGCTAGAAAGACTTGTTTTAATTGTGATTTTTCACATTTAAAAGTGTCACATTTCACATGACTTTGAACACTTAATTTTCTAAGCTTCAGCATCCTAATAGTTGAGTATCTGAGATCCTTCTTCCCTCTTTAGGAAGGCCTGGATTGCTATATACATTCCTCATATGACCGTCTTTGCTGCGTCCCAGAGGTTTTGGGTTGTGGTGTTACCATTTTCATTGACTTCCATATACTTTTTAATTTCCTCTTTAACTGGTTAGCCCATTCATTCTTTAGTAGGATGTTCTTCAGTCTCCAAGTATTTGTTACCTTTCCAGCTTTTTTCTTGTGGTTGATTTTGAGTTTCATAGCATTGTGGTCTGAAAATATGCACAGTATGATCTCGATCTTTTTGTACTTACTTAGGGCTGATTTGTGTCCCAGTATATGGTCTATTCTGGAGACCGTTCCATGTGCACTGGAGAAGAATGTGTATTCTGCTGTTTTGGGATGAGATGTTCTGAATATATCTGTTAAGTCCATCTGGTCCAGTGTGTCATTCAAAGTCATTGTTTCCTTGTTGATTTTTTGGTTAGATGGTCTGTCCATTGCTGTGAGTGGGGTGTCGAAGTCTCCTACTATTATGGTATTAATATCGATGAGTTTCTTTATGTTTGTGATTAACTGATTTATCTATTTGGGTGTCACCACATTTGGTGCATAAATGTTTACAATTGTTAGGTCTTCTTGGTGGGTAGACCCCTTGATAGGATAAAATGCCCTTTTGTATCTCTTGATACAGTCTTTATTTTAAAGTCTAGATTGTCTGATATAAGTATGGCTATTCCGGCTTTCTTTTGTTGAGCATTAGCATGATAGATGGTTCTCCATTCCCTTATTTTCAGTCTGAAGTTGTCTTTAGGTCTAAAGTGGGTCTCTTGCCAACAGTGTATAGATGGATCTTGTTTTCTTATCCATTCTGTTACCCTATGTCTTTTTTTTTTCTTTTTTTTTTTTAATTTTTTTTTTCAACGTTTATTTATTTTTGGGACAGAGAGAGACAGAGCATGAACGGGGGAGGGGCAGAGAGAGAGGGAGACACAGAATCGGAAACAGGCTCCAGGCTCTGAGCCATCAGCCCAGAGCCCGACGCGGGGCTCGAACTCACGGACTGCGAGATCGTGACCTGGCTGAAGTCGGACGCCAACCGACTGCGCCACCCAGGCGCCCCTACCCTATGTCTTTTTATTGGAGCATTGAGTCCATTGACATTTAGAGTGAGTACTGAAAGATATGAATTTATTGCCATTATGATGCTTGTAGAGTTGGAGTTTCTGGTGGTGTTCTCTGGTCCTTTCTAATCTTTGTTGCTTTTGGTATATATATATATATATATATATATATATATATATATATATATATTCATCTTTTCTCCCTTCAGAGAGTCCCCCTTAAAATTTCTTGCAGGGCTGGTTTAGTGGTCACAAACTCTAATTTTTGTTTGTCTGGGAAACTTTTTATCTCTCCTTCTATTTTTAATGACAGCCTTGCTGGATAAAGAATTCTTGGCTGCATGTTTTCTGATTCAGCACACGGAATATATCCCGCCACTACTTTCTGGCCTGCCATTTTTCTGTGGATAGGTGTGCTGCAAACCTGACGTGTCTTCCCTTGTATGTTAGGGACTTTTTTTCCCTTGATGCTTTCATGATTCTCTCCTTGCCTGAGTATTTTGTGAATTTGACTATGATATGCCTTGCTGATGGTCGGTTTTTGTTGAATCTAATGGGGGTCCTCTGTGCTTCCTGGATTTTGATGTCTGTGTCTTTCCCCAGGTTAAGAAAGTTTTCTGCTATGATTTGCTCACGTAACCCTTCTACCCCTATTTCTCTCTCTTCCTTTTCTGGGATCCCTATGATTCTGATGTTGTTCCTTGTTAATGAGTCACTGATTTCTCTAATTCTTAAATCATGCTCTTTTGCCTTAATCTCCCTCTTTTTTACTCCTTCATTATTCTCTCTAAATTTGTCCTCTATATCACTGATTCTCTGTTCTGCCTCGTCCATCCTTGCCGCCACTGCATCCATCCGTGATTGAAGCTCAGTTATAGCATTTTTAATTTCATTCTGGCTATTTTTTACTTCTTTTATCTCTACAGAGAGGGATTCTAATCTATTTTCGACTCCAGCTAGTATTCTTATTATCATGATTCTAAATTCTGGTTCAGACATCTTGCTTGTACCTGTGTTGGTTAAATCCCTGGCTGTCATTTCTTCGTGCTCTTTCTTTTGGGGTGAATTCCTTCATTTTGTCATTTTGAAGGGAGAAAAGGAATTAATGAGGTAGAAAAATTGAAATTGAAAAGAAAATTAGAAGTAAAAAAAATATTAAAATTAAAAATTAAAAACACACACTCACAAATCGAATAGATGATGCTAGAGCCTAGGTGTGTTTTGGTCTGGGTGTGGAATAGTGGTTTGACAGATTAGAGAAAAGAAAAAAAAGGAGGGGAGGGGGAAGGAAATCATTTGAGAATTTGAAAAAATGAATACACTGAAGTAGACCGAAATGAGATGATGGGGGTAAAATAGAATTTGAAAAAATATACACAAAAGTAAAGAATGTAGTAGAAGAAATTAAAGAAAAATATTTGTAATAAAAATTAAAAATAAATATGAACTTTTTCATTTTCTGTATTTAAGAAAAAAGAAAAAACATGAAAAAAAGAAAAAACATGAAAAAAAGAAAAAAGATAAAAAAGAAAAGGAAAAAATCATTTGCAAATTTGAAAAAGTGAATACACTGTAGTAGACTAAAATAAAATGATGGAAGTAAAATAGAATTTGAAAAAATTTACACAAAAGTAAAAAAAATAGTAATAAAAATTAAATAAAAATATTTTGTAATAGGAATTGAAAGTAAAAATGAAATTTTTCTCTTTCTGCATTCAAGAAAAAGGAAAGAAACGAAAAAGAGAAAAAAGAAAGAAAAAAAGGAAATTGACAATTTGAAAAGGTGAATACAGTGAAGTAGACTAAAATAAAATGATGGAAGTAAAATAGAATTTGAAAAAATGTGCACAAAAGTAAAAAATATAGTAATAAAAATTAATGAAAAATATTTTTAATAAAAATTGGAAATAAAAATGAATTTTTTCTCTTTCTGTATTCAAGAAGAAGTGTAAAAGAGAAAAAGGAAGAAAAAAAAGAAAGAAAATTGGATAGATGAACCTGCTAACAGATTGAAGTAAGACTGAAATTACTTTGTTTTCCCCTAGAAGTCAGGTTATGTAGCACTTTATAGTCCATAAATTAAGCCAGCAGTGAGACTTATGTTCTTGAAGAGTGAGGTTGGCCCAGTTGGGCAGGGCTCAGTGTAACAGCTCCGCTCTCCACTAGATGGCGCTACTATCCTACTGGGGTGGATTGTTGCAGTGCTCGTAGGTGTGTATTCAAATGCACGGGAGCGGTGAAAACGGCACCACCCAGCTACCCAGTCTGTTCTCCTGGGTCAACAATCATGCACTCGTCCTCGGTCTTCTGCTTTCATCCACTCCCCGCTTTTTTACTCTCCGTGACCAGGCCCCAGGCAGTACCTCTCTCCCGAGTTTTGTCTCAGATGCAGCTGTTTTCCCCGGCCCCTTACTTCAGAAGGACTGTGGCTTTGACCCGTTCCACCCCTCTGTGGGAGGGTCTCACTGAGCAATGGCCGAATGAACAACGGCTGAATGTCGGCTGCACCCAGGAACACTCGCTGCACCCTGCTACTGCCGGTGCCCCGAGACTGCAGCCAGGTGCCAGCCTGCTCCAGAAAAAGTTTGCAAGATAGTGTAGCAGCAGCACCTCAGGGATTATGGAAAATCACAACACACATCTGGCACCAGGCTTCACCCTTAACAAACTTGTTCCAGCACCAGCGAATGTGGTTGTTTTCTGGGGTCTGCTGGGACCCAGAAAGGTGGCTTCAACAGTTTCTACCAAATGTCCTTCCATCAGTGGAACCGCTTTTCCCGTGTGGCCCGAGAACCTCCCAGACCCCACTCTGTTGCTGGGGATTCGCCCTTCCCACCAGAGCACTGCCAGGTATGGAGCTGCGGAGTTGCAGCCTTTGCACTCCCCTTGTTTACAGTCTTAATGGAATTTAAGCCCTCTCCTTTCTCCTTTCTCCCTTTTTAGTTTAGTCCCTGCAGCTGTTTCGAATTTTCCACTTTCTCTCCAGCTGCTTTTGGGAAGGGGTGTTTTTCCCATATTCTCCTCCTCTCTCCAGTCTCCATCCTCTCTCCGCCCACAAAAGTGGTTCTCTAACTTTAGCAGCTTCTTGCTCCCGCAGTTCAGCTCTCCGTGCCATGTACCCACTGAATTCTGTGGTTCAGGTTGTGCAGATTGTTGTGTTAATCCTCCAATCAGTTTTCTACATGTGTAGGATGGTTTAGTGTTGGTCTGGCTGTATTTCATGGACGTGAGACACACAAAAAACTTCCATTCTGTTCCGCCATCTTTAGCATCCTAATAGTTGAAATACAGAACAATGCCTGCTTCAAAGAATGCCCTGAAGTTTAGTATATTTAATATTTATGTTTGTCTGCCAGTCACTATATAATATCCAGGAGAAACTGTAAATAAGACAGATAAGGCCCCAGAACTCATGTAATTTATTAGAGGAATAATCCTATGTTGAGCAGACATTTAATTAGGATCATGGGAAGTCCTGCAAAGGATGAATCTAGAGCCCAGGTGAGCACAATATGGAAACAATACCTAGACTGGAGAAGTGCATTTAAGCTGAGACCTTGAAGCTTTGCACTGAGCATAGGAAACATGTCTTGGGAAAAGGAAACAGCAAGTGCTAAGACTCTGTGGTATGAAGGACCATGGTGCAATCCAAGACCTGAAAGAAGGGCTCAGGTGTGGTAAATAACCTGATTATGCAACAACTGTATTCCAAGGGCAGTGAGGGCCAGGAGGAGATTTCTACATGAAGGAATGACATGACCTCAACTGCATTTTCTTTTTTCAATAATCTTAAAATTTTGAAATGATCACCAACTTACAGAAAATTTGTAAATATAGGAAATAAACCTGTTTACTTTTTTTTTTTGGAACCATTTGAGTAATTTGGTGACCCTTTACTCACAAATACATTTAGTATGTATTTTCTACAAACAAGAAATTCTCCTATGTAACCACAATACAACCACCAGTGGTAGAAAATTAATATTGATACATTACCACCAACTAATCCTCAAAACCCAATCAGGTTTCACCAGTTGTCCCAATAATGTCCTTATACTGAAAATAGCAAAGTCATAATCCTACTACAGCCCATGACTTAGTTGTCATGTCTCTTTAGATTTCTTCAGTTTGGACAAGAACTTAGTATTTCCTTGAATTTCATGACTTTGAACCTTTTGTAGATTGCAGGCCAATTATTTTATAGAAGTCTTCTCAGTTTAGTTTGTCTAATGTTTCCTTGGCAAGAGTAAACGTGAAGTGATGCTGTAGTCTCATTGTATCCTATCACCTTGTCTCAGTTTGTCCCATTACTAAATGGCATTCACTTTGATCACTTTGATTAGAATGATGTCTGCAGGGCTTCTTAACACTAAAGTTACTGTTTCCCCCTTATAATAAATAAATATTTTACAGGTAATACTTTGAAACTATATAAATTCTCATTCATCAAAATAATAATTGAATTATTTATTAATTTATACCTTTATTGACTCATAGTTTCCTGCTTTATTCAGTGGGTTATAACTTGTGAACATTCTTATTTAGATGTTCAAGTTGTCTCTCTCCCCAATTTGTTCATGGAACCCTTTCAAGTGAGCTTTTGAATCCTTTTGACATGGCCCCTTCGTTTTTTGAACACTTGCTTGCCTCCTGGAGCAAAGGCACCTGTTGTACTTTTCCTCACCCAGTGCTGAACCTAGGTGATCTCAAGGATCTTGGATACTGTTGGGAAAAAGAACTTGGAAACCAAGATGTGGGCACTGAGAATGCTCAGTATGCTACTGGGATGTTACTACTTCAGCCCTCACAGTGGACAGAAGTAGGAGCATATGCATGTGTGCATGTGTGTGTGTGTGTTAATGAATCTTGTGGTATTGGATTGGAACTGGAGGTATCAGTGTGGACTCATGACTTAAAAAATATATATGGATTGAGAAATAAATTGTGTGTGTGTGCATTCATATTCTAGTTTTTTCCTTCTTATATTTGTATCTCCCTTTTCCAATAGTGAGAAAACTGTTTCAAAATATTCTTTACATGTTTATTTGATAAATTTGGGTATACAACAAATCTCCCATATCCATTGCCATCTCCTCCTGCACAAATTCTTGCCTCCCCCTCTTTGGGCTCTTACACCCAGTGACAATGCAAGGATGCTTACCTCATTGTGCTTTGGGTTCAACTCATAGTGCCAAGCCACCTGTTCAGATGGATGCTCTCCATCCCTACCCTGCTCAGGCTCTGATTTTCAATGCCAGGCTGCTCCCACCAAGTGGAACCTTCCTCATGTTGCTTAGATATTGGCACAACATGACAAGCTGCCCCACCTTTCTCATCCTGTTTGAGCACTCATTCCCCACTGCAATCTACTCCCTTACTCCCTCTGTGAAACCCTTCTCACCTTGCTCTAGCTTTGACACTCCATGGTGGGGCCTTGAGTCAGAAATATTCCTTTTATGCCAACGTAATAGCAAGGAGGCTAGTGTGCCTTGAATAGACTGAGTGAGGGATATCAAGTGGTGAGGGCCAGATTGTATATGGCCTACAGAGCTATTTTAAAGACTTTGGCTTTTGTTATAAGTGAGACAGGGAACCTTTGGAGGTTTCTAGTGACATGATCTGACATGTTTTAGAAGAATCCATCTGGTGCTGTGCTGTGACTAGATGAAAGAGAGACATGGTTAGAAATAATGTGCAGTGTATTATTACAGTGTATTGGTACAACATGTGGATATACTTTAAATAAAAAAAACCATACATCAGCGTGGGCTCAAATTCTATTATCTACAGTGGTACAGTATTATAAATGTCTGAAAATCATTGTTCACAGTGGCAAGAAAAACCAGCAGCTGAATGGTATTACATGGGAAAAGGGTAGACTTCTTTTGTTCCTAGGTTCAAAGAACTGATTAGTGATAACACCTGCTAGAAACAAAACACCTATGATACACTACTATTTCCACAACGCTAATGAGAAAAGAGAAATTTAGGTGGGATTAAGTTGTTGATTGTGTGGGGATGTTCTGTGTAAAGATTTGAAGCAGCAATGCTAGTGTGTGTATAATTTACCTAATGTTGTTCTGTATTCTTATGGACTTCTAAAACAACATTGAGGTGATCCAACATTTAATAATTTGGTATCATTATGAAAATAGTACATTTTCCAATCTTATGAAAACATGTAATTTATATTAGTGTAGTTTATATTATTTTTAGAAACAATTAGAAAATAAGCAAAAAAGAGAATAAATGAAATGTATCCATTGTAGCATACTACAAAGATAGGTATTGATACCATTTTGTGTACATATTAAATCCTTCTAATCATGTATGTGGTGTACCAATAAAAATTACACAAATTATTCATACATATTTTGAATATACAGTAGTATACAGAATGACAGTTTTTACTTTGCTGCCTTAAGTTTGTCTTCTAACATATTAAAATAATTAAGATGTTTTACTCTGATTCTTATGATAAGGGTTCTATTGAAAAAATTTTTTTTTTTTTTTACAGAGACAGCACAAGTGAGGGAGGCATCAGGGTGGGAGGGGGGGAGAGAGAGAGAGAGAGAGAGAGAGAGAAACAGAGAGAAACAGAGCGAGAGGGAGAGTCTTAACCAGGCTCCATGCTTAGTGTGGAACCTGACACAGGGCTCAACGTGGGGCTCGATCCTACAACCCTGAGATCATGACTTGAGCTGAAATCAAGAGCTGAATGCTCAACCAACCTAGCCACCCAGATATCCCTAAATATTTAATTTTTAAATTTAATATTTAAGATTAGAGAGAGACACAAACACAGAAACATATATTTTTAAAATATAGGGATCAGCTCTCTAAATTGTTTTATTTTTATTTTTTACCTAAGTACTAGTACATGATCCTTTATCTATTTTTTGTTAATTAATATACCTTCTCACTAAAATTTTTAGTAGGAATGTAGTATTCTACAATATGATAATTTATTGGGCCAATCTCTTTTGGCAGATCTGTACTGTTTAGGATTTATCTCTATTATAAGAGCACTGTCATTTCTGTTTTTGTTGGTACATCTTTGTGCACTTGCCTTATTGTATTCTTATTCTGGTTCTAATCAAATGGAGGCTATATTTTCCCAAATGTCCTTATTTCTTAAGGAGTGACAAAATAAACTTATTGTTTTTATGTCTAATATATATAGTTTTGTAGTATAGTAAAATGTAAAGTATACTTACATTTGAAATATAAAACTGAAATTTCAAAATTTCAAGCTGTTAACAGGCCACTTGAGGGAGCTTCATGGGGAAGGGTAAGTAGAAGGTATGTGGGAATGGGAGGAAAGCACATTTTCTTGCATCATCCAAGTTTCTTTGATGAATAAGTTTGAGAAGTATTTAATATATAGCTCTAAAAGAATTTCTAGGTCAAATGACATTTACATTTTTATGACTTTTTATCTGTATTGCATATGTTTCCCTAGATAGGTTATACCACTTTGTCCTATCTATAAAAACTTTACCTATATGTTGGGGGTAGTATAATCTTCTAATGATTATGTTATTTAAAGGTATATTTTAGAAAGAAAAACGTCATGGGCACAAATGTCTATTATTGAAGATTTCAACATTTCTCTTTCTTCATCACCATCTTGTTCCATTCATACACAAAACCTCTTCGAAGCCTTAGCTAATTTTTGGTGAACAAAATTTTGTTCTTTCTTTGACTCTTTATATAGAGAAGGATTAAGCAGATTTCCAAATCACTCCATGGGGGTGGTCAAACCAGCTGCACCCCCCCAAAAAAAACAACTATTTATGGCTATCCAAGTTTATTTTAAAACAAATCATCACATTTTTCATTGACTTTGATTAAGAAGACAAAAAATAAAAAACCTCTCCTACCTTTTCAGACAGCAGTCAGCCCAACTACAGTTTGAAATGAATATTGTTTTGTGAGCATAGCAGTGAAAACTAAGTATTCAGTACTGTAGGAAATTGTTACATAATGGCCAAAATTCAGTTTTGAATTAGAAAGTACACAAGTGTTACACCTGTTGTGAGAAGCCCCCTTTAGTGATTCATTAAGTACCTTTCTCATACCAGTATAACTTTTTATATTTCATGATAATTGGTTTAATTGTATCTGTGGGCATGTACAAATGTTTTTAAGCTTACAATTATGATGTAAAGTCTAATAAATCATGTAGGCTGTAAGCCCTCTGCAAGTAGGACAGAGTCTTATCTTTGTGTCTCTAATGCTTAGCACAATATCTGGCATAAAAAAGAAACCCAATATAAGGTTCTTGAATAGATGAGATGTGGCATGTAGCCCCGAAATTATGATATAAAGCTAAAATGTCCACTTCAGAGATAATTTTCAAGTCCCCTAATTTAATCAACATTAACTGAATGCATACCATGAGCCAGGTTCTGGAGCTACAGTTGTGAATAAAGCTGGCAGAGTGCCCAGTGTCTGTATCCAAGAAACTTAACCACATTTGTGTTGTTAATGAGACTAGCATGCTCCCTCTGTCCCATCTTGCTCTCTCTGTCAAGAAAAGTAATCTTTCTCAAATCACAACTGAGACACACTAGCAGAGAATTATACTAGAAATTATAATTACAATAACTCCACTTTCCTCCTGCCTTTCGTTGCTCTGGTGTTACCGGTTAGCTTTCTGTCCTTGGGTTCCCTAAGCAGTTTTCATTCTCAGGGATTGGTATTTGCCCTTCCATCTGTCTGAACTATCCTGCCTTGGAATCCATCTTCTCCCTTGAGATCTGGGTGGATAGTCTTCTCCTTAGAAGCATCTTTCCTGGTTTCCCCTCCCTCATCCTCAGCTAGTGGTACCTGCTCCAGTCACTCTAACACAGCCCACTGTTTTATTTCCTTCATCGCAACAATAACTTTTTTGAAATTATATTGTCTGTGTTTCTGTTTGTTTATTATTTCTCCACACAGAATACAAATTCCACAGTTTAATATAAATTCCAGACTTCAAGAGGACATAACATGGGTTATTATTTTTGTATTAAGATAATAAAGAATTAAAGTGAAAAGAAGTTCAGGCAGTAGAGAAGGATGTGGAAAGAAAGGCAAAAGTCTTTCCTTTCTCTCCACTGTCAGTCCCAGTTGCACTCCTCAGAAATTTAACGTGGAACTTTCAAACATTTCAGTTTTTAATGCTTCTGGTGGTTACCCTTGGAACTCTAAGTAATCCTTTTCTATTTCATGATTTATCACAATTAAACAGTATCTCACCATAAAAATGAGGAATTTGGTGTACTTTCTCTACATCTTACCCCCCCACTCCCCTGCTTTATGTCTCATTTCCTGATATTACTATTTTAGCACTCTTGTTTACCTTCTCAATATTAAACAACAGATTTTTTTTTTTAATTTTTTTTCAACGTTTTATTTATTTTTGGGACAGAGAGAGACAGAGCATGAACGGGGGAGGGGCAGAGAGAGAGGGAGACACAGAATCGGAAACAGGCTCCAGGCTCCGAGCCATCAGCCCAGAGCCTGACGCGGGGCTCGAACTCACGGACCGCGAGATTGTGACCCGGCTGAAGTCGGACGCTTAACCGACTGCGCCACCCAGGCGCCCCTAAACAACAGATTTAAATATCTTAATAACCCATTTGACATTATCTAATGGATTAGATATTATCTAATTATGATAATTGTGGAAAATTGAGCAATCAGCTCTCCTATAATTCTTTGATACTCTCTTATCACCTACTCTTCTCAAAGTTTTTGTCATTGTGTCATCATTGGCAAGGTTACATTATTTACAGTCTATAGGTTGATTCTAGTACTTTGTGAAATTGCTATTGTGTAAATTTTCTCACACATATAGTATGACTGGGTAGAGAAGGAACCCTAAACCAATACCATGTATCCACATATCACTCTAAGAATAATATTTCAAGAGCAAAGTTCAATTGAATTCTCCTATATGTAGCAATTGCTCTAAATCATATCACATTTCGGTTAGCTTCATATTTGGATCATTACTGTAACGTACACATTTGTTTTTCCTAGTTTCCAATTGTTTTTCTTCTAATTTATCTAAGAAGTAATTAGCTTTATTATATTTTAAAACTTTTCTAGGGCTGCCTGGGTGGCTCAGTCGGGTAAGCATCTGACTCTTGATTTCAGCTCAGGTCATGGTCTCATGATTCATGAGTTCAAGATTCACATCAGGCTCTGTGTTGACACTGTGGAGCTTGCTTGGGATTCTCTCTCACTCTCTCTCTGTCTCTCTCTCTCTGTCCCCCCCTCCTTTCTTTCTGCCCCTCCCCCACTTGCTCTCTCTCTCAAAATAAATAAACTTTAAAAGTATAAAAAATATATATATAACTTTTCTAGATTTTAAACTGAAATTGCCTAGGGGCGCCTGGGTGGCTCAGTTGGTTAAACCTCGGACTTTGGCTCAGGTCATGATGTACTGTTTGTGAGTTTCAGCTCTGTGTTGGTCTCTGTGTTGATAGCTGGGAGCCTAGAGCCTGCTTCGGATTCTGTGTCTCCCTCTCTCTCTGCCCCTCCCCTGTCTGCACTCTGTCTGTCTCTCTTTCTCAAAAATAAATAAATCATAAAAAAATTGAACTGAGATTGCCTAGTGTATTTTTATTCTGGAGACATCACTTCTAGAGCCTTCTGTTGCAATATCAATGTATTCATTTCTAACTGCATGGCTATCATTCTGGGATTTATATTTACTATATTACTATTTTGGTTCCATTACTGTTTTTCTTTTTAACTTTTTAATGACTTTATCCTTCTTGCATTCCTGATTTTACTCCACCTATGGACATTCACAAGATTTTTGTTTTCAGGAAATGATGAATGGGATCTAAATTCTTTAGTACATGAACATCTTAAAATTGCTTCATTTTATTTATACTTAACTGATAAATTAACTAATAAAATTTTTCTATATTCCGGATCATTTTTTCTCCCGCAATGCTAGATGTATTTTTCCTTTGGCTTTTAGTATTTAGTACTGGTGATCTGATCCTAATCTTATTTATCTTCTTTCATAAGTAACTCTTGACAACAATTTTGTCCTAGATTTTTAAATTTTATTAAGATGTGAATAAGTGTAGATCTTTTCCCTTCTTCTCATTCACTTTCCTTTGAACCTCAGAAAGGACTTTAAATGTGAAGATTAAGAAATATCTTTAACTCAGGAAAAACGATTTTTTAAATTATTTCATTTCATACATTGCCTCTGTCCCCACTCCCATGGCCTCTGGCACTCCTACTCTAAGGATGTCATAAGGAGCAAGCAAAATGATTTGAAACCCTCACAATTAACCAGAAAGAAAACAAAACAAAACAAAAATTTTAAAACCCACCTTTATTCTAGATCTCTTGTGGAGATCTAAATTTATCTTAGGATCTGCTCTACCTTTTTTCCCAACTTCAAGACCAACATTTTGAGGTCTACCTAGGAAAATTTTTGAAATCTTAACTAGAGGCAAAAGTTGTAGCTAACTGCCAGAATGGATGGGAGAGAAGCCAACTGGTCAAAAATGTTCTTCAATTAGACACTTTGATAATTGATTTAAAATCCAAATAGAGCTTGGAGCCTTGGGGTTGATTTGGGGCTCTTTGAAGCAGATGGCTCTCTAGTGCACTGTAGTACATTAGTTTCGTTTTGCCTTTGCCTTCCCATCAGTATGAGCCATTTAAATTCTACATCCCAGAAACTTAAAAAATCTCTAATATCCACATGATATGCTCACTCATTTTCATCATTGACATGGATTTATTATATTCATTATACTTTTTACTGAAATTTTAGGGTACTATTAAGAACAAGGAGAAGCAAACACATATGCTCAATCTGGCACACTAAACACACATCAACACATGACAATTAGATGCAGGGTTTTGAAATAGTACTTTAATGTGTTGGACTATTTTGATGCAATCTACATCAAGATCATTAAAGTTTCCATTATTTTTAATCATAAGTAAGATGTTCAACATGTACCTTTTACCTGATCCCTAACCTTTTCCTCAAGTTTCACAGAAACAGAAATAGCGTAATAATGAAGAGCTCCTATTTTGCTGATTACCAAGAGCACAGTCCCATGATCCTTGATGAAATACATGATCAACCTCTGGAGGATAGAATTTGGGTGGGATTATAAAGAGATAATCATACCATCATTTAGAGTAACTGGGATTTGAATTTGAATCTCCAATTTTTCCATTATTCACTCTACAGCCTTGACAAGTTAATTTACTCTCTATCTTCAAATTTCTCCTTTAATAATAAGCTAATAATGACAAATCAGGTTATCTTGGGAACTCCAAGAGATAATGTAAAATGTCTAGACAGCACCTAGCTTATAAAATGGATGATAATTTACATTTCTCCCAGAAACCTTTGCTTCCATTAGGCTATATTTTTCTTACTGAAGAACATGCTGTATTTATTCCTGATGCTTATGCTGTTGGCCTATGTGCACTGAAATCATTCATCTTGATATTAATATCAGTGCTAAGAGCACATTAGCAGAGAGGTTAAAAGTTGTAGAGCCCATAGTGATATCACTACGTGCGAGCTGTGTGAGAATCAGTATTCTTATATCTTGAATGAGGACAATAATAGGGCTTGCCTAACCTAGGGCATTGCTGTGAAGATAATGGATGTACATGTGAAGTGCTTATTACAAAGCTAAGCACATAGGCATCTCTTTCTTGGGTTGGGTAAATTTTGTGGTGCAGTACTTGATATGGCCCTTAGAGGGAGCTCCACGTGAGTGAGAATCCTGTGAAGCAGATGAGCTCTGTAGAGCTTCTCTGCTTGGATTCTGTTTTTAGCAAAACTGATTAAGGGGTGATTTAAATTGCACAGATTCACAGCCATGTGACATTTATATGCATTTTTTAAAATTTTGAAGCAGAACAAAATTTAGGTTCATTCTGGGTTAACAATAATTTCAGTTATTTCATAAAATGCTCCTAATGTCGTCGGCCAGATCAGAAAATTTAAATAATCTCAATACCAGAGTTTCCTCCAGTGGCTGACCAAGATTGTAAATCCCATAATTTACAAAATGTATTTTTGGCACATGTATATACATATAAATGATTGCACTAAAATAGGCAAGGCAGCAATCATTTTGAATCTTTCAAACCATAACCTTTCAAAGAAATTAGTTCTTCCTGTGACAAAGATTGCTGAGGCAATAAACTATAAATGGCTTTTACGGAAGCAAATCCAAATAGAAGAGAGTTACAAGTAACATCAACATTCCAGATAACCCAGAGCAGCCTTAGACTTATTTCCAGCCTTGAAAAAATGAAAATATAAAACAATAAAGATGTCATCCTCAACACTAAAACCAGAATTCAATATTAATAAGTTTAAAAGAAGATACATTAAAAGAGAGATTAATGTGAAGTTTACTCCTCCCATAGCAAGAAATAAGATAATGTAGTTTAAAATGTTTCTCCTAAGAAATTATTAAACTTGGTTTTTACAGCAACTCTATATGAACTATTCTAAAGTGAAGGAAGGAAATAATTTCTTATCTTACACCCTATGAAGCTTTATTTCACTGTGAACTTACATTTGCAAACGTTTAATTAACTTTCTTTAGCATGATAAAGCATGCTTCTGAGCCTGAGCTCCACTGTATGACTGGCTATTTCCTCTAACACACTTTGCACTTTCAAAGTCTCCATGATTTGCCTTGTGATTCCTTCTGGTAAAGTCTCCATTCTCTCCACTCATGTTTGCTGAGCTCAAGTATCCCGTTTTCACAATAATCCTCCCCAAACAATCTTTTCCACCCCTCTCCCAACCCATGCAGAGTTATTTATTTCCTCATCATGTTTCCCAAAACATATATTCTATTCCAGTTACTGGTTTATAGTCTTCACTCCATGCCTGAATTTTGAACTTTGTGTGAGCATAGACTATACCTTATTTCCCTGAGTATCCTCAGAACCTTCCAGAGTGCCCAGAACATGTTATAAAATTAAGTTGGATTTTTGGAGGGCTAGGTACACAGAGTGCCATGTATCCGTGGGCAACTTAAAGCCTGCGAGATCAGGCCAGAGGGGATATTGAGGGTGATTTAAGTACATGGAGAACCTAATATACAAAATGAAGAGACCATTATGTCTTTTCTTCCCTTTTCAAGAATAAAAAAAGTTATTATTATGTTCATTGTAAGAAAATACATTTTTTTTTCAAAATGCGTTTTTAATGTTTTAGACAAAAGCAGAACAAGTTAAAATTACTTAGATTCAGCCTCTCAATAGGCATATGCAGGGAAATCTTAAGTACAGAAGTGTGCTGAACAGACTCCACTTGCTCAATTAACTCTGAGCCCTTCCCTTTGCTATCCAGTTTCCACACAGAAGCCAGAGCACTTTCTTTTTCAAAAAGGAAAAATCAGACCCTTATCATTTACCTGCTTATCATTTATGTCTCTGATGGCTTTCCAGTCCACTTGGAATAAAAAACCCTTTCCTTTGGCCAACAGGCCCTGCAGGTCTGGCCTCTGCTAACCACTCTCATCGATTCTCACCATGTTCAGCTTCACTCACAAGCGACAGTTACACTTTCCTTCCTTCTCTTACTTGAAGACACCGACTTTATGTAGTTCCATTTTCAGCCTTTGAAGAACCTCTCTCCTGGAGATTTTCGCTTACCTCTTTTAAGAGACTTGGTATCTTGCCATTTAGATCCATCTTAAAGACACTTCCTTAGTCTTCCGTGATTACCTAATCTAAACAGCTTCTCAAATCTTTCAAGTGTCTCATCTTGTTTTATCTTCATTATAGCATTTAGCACTACCGGGCTGCTTCTTGCCATTTGTTTATTTTTCTGTTCTTTTTCACTAGACGATGTAGGCCTTAAAAACAGACATTTTGTTCAGCTCTGTGTCCCAAACCTCTAAAAAGGCAAATAGAGGTTCAAAAACATTTAAGTTTTTTACTTTTTTAAAAATTGAAGTATAGTTGGCATACAATATGGCATTAGTTTCAGTTGTACAACATAATATTTTGGCAGTTATATACATTACAAAATGCTTACCATAGTAAGTGTAGTTACCATCTGTCACCATACAAAGTTATTACAGTATCATTGATATACTCCCCATACTGTACTCATCATCCCCTGACTGATTTATTTCTTAACTGGAAGTTTGTACCTTTTAATGCTCTTCACCTATATTACCCAAATAGGAGTTAAATAGAATTAACAAAAGCCTTTCTTGAATGAATGTACTGCAAGGAATCAAATTTGAGGCAGTAACAACTACTCATACCCTTCATCTTTTAATACCTCCTGTAATTCTCTTAAAATATTGGGAAGTGGGGTTAAGAACGCATTCAGCTAAGTTATCTCAAATGTTTAGAAAATTAGTAGATTAATTGAAAGGATCGACTCTTGAGAAATAATTGCTGGTCCTGAGATATCCAAAGACAGGTATGCAGATTCTGCCAGAACCAAGCAGGCATAAGGGTGCATAGAGAACAACTCTCCCGAGGAGTTTTGCTGAAAATGAGATCAAAGGAAAAGTAAGAGGGAAGTAGGGCCAAGAGCAATTTTTTGTTTTCCTTTTTTGAGGTGGAAGAAATAATTACATGTCTTTTCAAAAATGATATAGTGGCAAGATCATATTAATTAATCAGGATATGTATTGTTGTAGAAATCTTAGATTTTTTTTTCATTTCTAAGCTGCTATAAATTACTCAGAGAAAAATAACGTCTCTAGTAGGAGATGCTAATATGTAATTAGTGTCATAATTAGGGTGAGGATGTTAGATATATATGGAAGGAGGGATCAGAAAAGGATTTGGGTATGCCATGTGATAACTGAACAAGTGAAAAATGCATGTGGGTAAGTTTGGAGTATAATAAATAATACACTGCTATATTTGTCCTCAACATACTGGGCCATATTGATTGGACCTGTTTCATGGGGCTCCAGTAGTGAGAACCTGGGAAAAATCCTTTTGCTGCCTAGGTTTCTTCACGTTTAATATGAGATGAATATATGTCATCATCTCTAAGGTCTCTAACAGGGCTGAAAACTCTTTAACTAATTGGAATGTTGCAGGTTTCAGAAGTAAAATGAGAGTACAAATGAGATCAGAAAGATAAAATTCATCTACTTTAAGTCTCTGACTGGATGACTTTATGTGCCACTTGGAAAGTGTATTCCTCTTTCAAAGTAAAGTAAATCAATTAGCACCGAGAGGTCATGCCTAGTAATTTAAAATTGCAAAGCATTCCCTGATGGAATTACACATTTTGTAGATGAAGGAACCTAAAAAATGATTTGATTTAGCTTTTGCTAAAACTGTGGAATGGGCATTTTATGAGATGTTAATAAGCGTTAGGTAACAAATGAGTTCTGTGATCAAATAAGTGTGGACAATGTGCACAGTATATTTGAGAGATCCTCAAATCTTATCAGTATATTAAAGGTATTGAAAAATTCCTCATTAAAAAATGCAGTTAACTTTAAACATATGTTTTATTCATTCAAACAATTTATTATGTGCCTACTATATGGCAGGCTCTGCCACAGGTACTTAGGATGTATCAGTGCCAAAACAGTCTTGTCCCAGGGCTTACATGCTGGATGGTTGAGGTGAGGAATAAACAACAAACATAATAAGTAATTTATAAAAATATGATTGAAAAACTATAGATTCCATGAAAAAAATTAGAAGAGTGTAAAGGGAATTAAGAGAGCTGGTGCAGGGATGGGAACAGACCTCATTCAGTATTTCACAGAATGGTCAAAAGAGGCTCATTGAGAAGATGACATTTGAACAAAGACTTGATGGAGGCAAGGGAATTGTATAAGTAGGTACCTGACAGAATAGTATTTAAGTCAAAGAGAACAACCAGTGCTAAGGCAAGAGCAGGTATGATGTTCAGGCTAAAGCAAGGGGGCCATTGTGGCTAAAGCCAGATGAGCAAGAGGATAGTCACAGAGAAGAGATGAGAGAAAATCTTTTGAAGATACTTGTGTGCCATTTAAGGCTTTTGGCTTTTTCTGTAAGTGAAATGGGGAGCCTCAGCAAGGTTTTGACCCGAACAGTAACTTGAATTTATTTAAGTTCTAAAAAGATAATTTAAGCAGCTGTGTTGAGAATAGATTATAAAGTTGCAAGGACAGAAGCAAGAAAACCCACTAGGGCTCTGTTGCAGCAATACATGTGAGAGATCATTGTAATTCTGATAGGAGAATAGCAGTGGATATGGTGAAAGTGGTGAGATTTTTGCATGTGGAGCCAAGAGAATTTGCACATTACATGAGAGAAAGAGAGGTGTCAGAGATATCTTCCAGGCTTTCAGCCTGAGGAACTGAAAGGATGGAGGTCCCATCAACTGAGACAGGAAGGCTATATATGGGGAGCTAGCTCTCTAGGGAAAATTTAGGAATTTAGTTTGGGGCTTGTGATCATGCATAGGCATAGCGGCAGAGATGCTGGGAAGACACTTAGATGTATGTAATATAGATATAGATGATGTAGATATATCAGAAGTTCAGGAGGGAGGTCTAAGCTGGAGATACAAATCTGGAAGCAGTCAACACATTGATTATATTTAAAGACCTGAAACTTGAAGAGGTCACCAAAATGGTAATAAAAAATCAAAAGGGATGGAAGAATAATCCTGGAGCCTCCAGCATCAAGAGCCTGGGGAGAAGGGGAAGAACCAGCAAAGGAGACTGAAATGTAGTCAAGGGGACAGGAGGTAAAGTAGGAGAATGTGGTGTCTTGGCAGACAAATAAAGACACTACATCAAGGAAATAAGAGTGACAATGTGTCACATGCCTCTGACAAGTCAAGTAAGGTGAGGGCTGAGAATTAAACATCAGATTTAGCAATGTGGAGTCATTGGTAACTTTGGTAAGTACAATTTTAGAAGAATGGTGGAGTCAAAAGCCTTATGAAGTGGGTTTAGGAGAAAATGAGAAGAGGGATAATTGAAGATGATAAGTATAGAAACTTTTCCAAGAAGTTTTGCTACAGATGGGCTCAAAGAAAAGGTGGGAGGAAAGTACAGCCAAGGGAAGTTTGTGCTTTTTTTTCTTTTAGGAAGGAAGATGGCTGTATGCTTGTATGCTTATGACAGTGATCCATAAAACCTTAAACTGATGATCTAGGAGAAGGGGGAAATGCTAGAGCATTTTCCTTAAGGCACAAGCATTATTCTGACTTTAGATATCAGCACAAAAAATTCCTTCATGGTAAACAGGTAGGAAGGTAGAGTTTGTAGGGGAAGATTTTGGGGTGGTGGGAGTCTATAAAAGTCCTCTTCTGGTCATGGAACCCTTTTCTCTTCCTCCTCAGCTCCAACACAATACTTACCTAACATTGGCAGGTACACCAGTATGCTGTAGAACACTGGGAAACACTGATATATTGCCATGCCTTTGCTTTAGCAAGGTATAAACTATATCCAGAGAGACAAAATGACTAGTTCTAGCTTACACATATAGTTAACATTGGTAACACCTCCTTTTTTCATAGACAAACTAGCTGAGCACTATGTAATCTAATCACTTCCAATTCTCCACGTAAAATTATTGGTATATCCCATGTTGATGTCATAATTCACAGACCATTCCTCATACCTGACATACAGACTCTCAATAAATATTGAATGAATGAATGAATTAATAAATAATATGTTTTTCTGAACAAAACAGGAGGCCAAAATATGGCAATTCACTTATTTCACCAATTATGTGAAATTAAGGGCAATTAAACTTTTAAGTCCCAAATGACTTAGAACTGTGGGAATTATACACTTACTGCATTGTGTCAATTTTATATTGCTGCTATAACAAATTTTTAAAACTCTAGCAGCTTCAAACAAGACCTATTTATTATCTCATAGTTTTTTGTGTCATAAATCTGACTTTATCTCACTCGGCTAAAATCAAGTTGTCAACAGGGCTGTGTTTCTTACTGAAGGCTCTCTCCCTCTATTTGTTCTCCATCTTTAAGAGTCTCTTATGTTTTGTCCTCCTCCCTGTTTTTATATTATTTTTGCTGCCCTTCCCTTGTGTTCATCTGTTCTGTGTCTTAAAGTCCTCATATGAGTGAAGTCATATGATATTTGTCTTTCTCTAATTTCATTTAGCATAATACCCTCTAGTTCCATCCATGTAGTTGCAAATGGCAAGATTTCATTCTGTTTGATTGCCAGGTAATACTCCATTGTATATATATACCACATCTTTACCCATTCATCCATCGATGCACATTTGGGCTCTTTCCATACTTTGGCTATTGTTGATAGTGCTGTCATATACATTGGGGTGTATGTGCCCCTTCAAAACAGCATACCTGTATCCCTTGGATAAATGCCTAGTAGTGCAATTGCTGGGTTATAGGGTGGTTCTATTTTTAATTTTTTGAGGAACCTCCATTCTGTTTTCCAGAGTGGCTGCACCAGTTTGCATTCCCACCAGCAGTGCAAAAGAGATCTTCTTTCCCTGCATCCTCGCCAACATCTGTTGTTGCCTGAGTTGTTAGTGTTAGCCATTCTGAAAGGTGTGAAGTGGTATCTCATTGTGGTTTTGATTTGTATTTCCCTGATGATATTGAGCATTTTTTCACGTGTCGATTGGTCATCTGGATGTCTTCTTTGGAGAAGTGTCTCTTCATGTCTTTTGCCCATTTCTTCACTGGATTATTTGTTTTGGGGGTGTTGAGTTTGACAAGTTCTTTATAGATTTTGGATACTGGCCCTTTATCTGATACATCATTTGCAAATATCTTCTCCCATTCCATCGGATACCTTTTAGATTTGCTGATTGTTTTCTTCACTGTGCAGAAGCTTTTAATCTTGATGAGGTCCCAATAGTTCACTTTTGCTTGTATTTCCCTTGCCTCTGGAGATGTATTGAGTAAGAAGTTGCTGCGGCCAAGATCAAAGAGCTGTTTGCCTGCTTTCTTCTCGAGGATTTTGATGGCTTCCTGTCTTACATTTAGGTCTGTCATCCATTTTGAGTTTATTTTTGTGTATGGTGTAAGAAAGTGGTCCAGGTTCATTTTTTTACATGTCACTGACCTGTTTTCCCAGCACCACTTGCTGAAGAGACTGTCTTTATTCCATTGGATATTCTTTCCCACTTTGTCAAAGTTTAGTTGGTCATACGTTTGTGGGTCCATTTCTGGGTTCTCTGTTCTGTTCCATTGATCTGAGTGTCTGTTTTTGTGCTAGTACCACACTCTCTTGATGATTACAACATTATAATACAGCTTGAAGTCTGGGATTGTGATGCCTCCTGCTTTGGTTTTCTTTTTCAAGATTGCTTTGGATATTTGGGGTCTTTTCTGGTTCCATACAAATTTTAGGATTATTTGTTCTAGCTCTGTGAAGAATGCTGGTGTTATTTTGATGGGTATTGCATTGAATATGTGGATTGCTTTGGGTAATATTGATGTTTTAACAATGTTTAAAGGAGCATGGAGTATTTTTCCTTTTTTTGTGTGTGTCTTCTTCAATTTCTTTCATAAGCTTTCTCTAGTTTTCAGTGTACAGATTTTTCACCTCTTTGGTTACGTTTATTCTGAGGTATTTTATGGGTTTTGGTGCAATTGTAAATGGGATCGATTCCTTGATTTCTTTTTCTGTTGCTTCATTGTTGGTGTATAGGAATGCAACCAATTTCTGTGCATGATTCTGCCACTTTGCTGAATTCATGAATCAGTTCTAGAAGTTTTTTGGTGGAATCTCTTGGGTTTTCCAGATAGAGTATCATGTCATCTGGGAAGAGTGAAAGTTTTAATTCCTCCTGGCCAATTTGGATGCCTTTTATTTCTTTGTGTTGTCTGATTGCAGAGGCTAAGACTTCCAATACTATGTTGAAGAACAGTGGTGAGGGTGTACATCCCTATCTTGTTCCTGACCTTAGGGGGATAGCTCTCAGTTTTTCCCCATTGAGGATGATATTAGCATGGGATCTTTCATATATGGCTTTTATGATATCGAGGTATGATCCTTCTACCCCTACTTTCTTGAGGGTTTTTATCAAGAAAGAATTCTGTATTTTGTCAAATGTTTTCTCTGCATCTGTTGAGAGGATCATGTGGTTCTTGTCCTTTCTTTTATTGATGTGATGATTCACATTGATTGTTTTGCAGATATTGAACCAGCCCTGCATCCCAGGTATAAATACCACTTGGTCATAGTGAATAATTTTTTTAGTGTATTGTTGGATCCAGTTGGCTAATACCTTGTTGAGGATTTTTGCATCCATGTACATCAGGGAAATGGGTCTATACTTCTCCTTGTTAGTGGGGTCTCTGTCTGGTTTTGGAATCAAGGTAATGCTGGCTTCATAGAAAGAGTTTGGAAGTTTTCCTTCCGTTTCTGTTTTTTGGAACAGTTTCAACAGAATAGGTGTTAACTCTTCCTTAAATGTTTGGTAGAATTCCCCTGGAAAGCCATCTGGCCCTGGACTCTTGTTTTGGGGGGGATTTTTTATTATTAACTCGATTTCTTTACTGGTTATGGGTCTGTGCAAATTTTCTTCCTGTTTCATTTTTGGTAGTTTATATGTGTCTAGGAATTTGTCCATTTCTTCCAGATTGCCCATTTTATTGGTGTATAATTGCTAATAATATTCTCTTAATATTGGTTGTATATCTGCTGTGTTGGTTTTGATCTTCTCTCCCTCATTCTTGATTTTATTTATCTGGGTCCTTTCCTTTTTCTTTTCATCAAACTGACTAGTGTTTTGTCAATTTTGTTAATTCTTTCAAAGAACCAGCTCCTGGTTTCATTTATCTGTTCTGTTGTTAATTTGGGAGCATTGATTTCTGCTCTAGTCTTTATTATTTCCTGTCTTCTGCTGTTTTGGGGTTTTATTTACTGTTTCTTTTCCAGCTCCTTAAGGTGTAAAGTTAGGTTGTGTATCTGAGACGTTTCTTCCTTCTTTAGGAAGGCCTGGATTGCTATATCCTTTCCTCTTATAACCACCTTTGCTGCATCCCAGAGGTTCTGGGCTGTGGTGTTATCATTTTCATTGGCTTCCATGTACTTTTTAATTTCCTCTGCAACTTCTTGGTTAGCCCATTCATTCTTATGTAGGATGTTCTTTAGTCTCCAAGTATTTGTTACCTTTTCAGTTTTTTCCTGTGGTTGATTTTGAGTTTCATAGCATTGTGGTCTGAAAATATGCATGGTATAATCTCTATCTTTTCATACTTGTTGAGGGCTGATTTGTGTCCTAGTATGTGATATACTCTGGAGAATGTTCCATATTCACTGGAGAAGAATTTGTATTCCACTGCTTTAGGATGAAATGTTTGAATATATCTGTTAAGTCCATCTGGTCCAGTGTGTCATTCAAAGCCATTGTTTCCTTGTTGATTTTCTGATTAGATGATCTGTCCATTGTTGTAAGTGGGGTATTGAAGTCACCTACTATTATGGTATTAGTATCAATGAGTTTCTTTATGTTTGTGATTAACTGATGTATTTATTTGGTTTCTTCCACATTTGGAGCATAAATGTTTACAATTGTTAGGTCTTCTTGGTAGATAGACAACTTCATTATGATATAATGCCCTTCTTCATCTCTTGTTACAGAGTTTATTGTAAAGTGTAGTAAATGTTTACAATTGTTAGGTCTTCTTGGTAGATAGACAACTTCATTATGATATAATGCCCTTCTTCATCTCTTGTTACAGAGTTTATTGTAAAGTGTAGAATGCCTGATATAAGTATGGCTACTGTGGCTTTCTTTTGTCATCCATTAGCATGAAAGATGGTTCTCCATCCCCTTACCCTTACTTCAGTCTGAAGGTGTCTAAGTCTAAAGTGGGTCTCTTGTCAACAGTATATAGATGGATCTTGTTTTCTTATCCATTCTGTTACTGTATGTCTTTTGATTGGAGCATTTAGTCCATTTACATTTAGAGTGAGTACTGAAAGATATGAATTTATTACCATTATGTTCCTTGTAGAGTTGGAGTTTCTGGTGGTGTTCTCTGATCCTTTCTAGTCTTTGTTGCTTTTTTGTCCTTATTTATTTATTTTTTTGCATCTTTTCTCCCCTCAGAGAGTCCCCCTTAAAATTTCTTGCAGGGATAGTTCAGTGGTCATGAACTCCTTTAATTTTTGTTTATCTGGGAAACTTTTAATCTCTCCTTATATTTTGAATGACAGCCTTGCTGAATAAAGAATTCTTTGTTGCACATTTTTCTGATTCATCACATTGAATATATCCTGCCACTCCTTTCTGGCCTGCCACGTTTCTGTGAATATGTCTGCTGCAAACCTGAGCTGTCTCCCCTTGTAGGTTAAGGACTTTTTTTCCTCTGCTGCTTTCATGATTCTTTCCTTTCCAGAGTATTTTGTGAATTTTACTATGATATGCCTTGTTGATGGTTGGTTTGTGTTGAATATTGGGAGTCTTCTGTGCCTCATGGATTTTTATGTCTGTGTCTTCTCCCAGGTTAGGAAAGTTTTCTGGTATGATATGCTCACATAAGACTTCTTCCCCTTTTTCTCTCTCTTCCTCTTCCGGGACCCCTATGATTCTGATGTTGTTCCTTTTTAATGAGTCACTGATATCTCTAGTGCTTAAATAGTGCTCCTTTTGCCTTAGTTTCCCTCTTTTCTTCTGCTTCTTTATTCTCCATAATTTTGTCCTATCACTGATTCGCTGCTCTCACTCAACCATCCTTGCCACCGTGGCAACCATTCAAGATTGCAGCTCAGTTATAACATTTATTATTTCATCCTGACTGGCTTTTACTTCTTTTATCTCTGCAAAAAGGGATTCTAATCTACTTTGGACTCCACCTAGTATTCCTATTATCGTGATTCTAAATTCTGGTTCAGACATCTTGCTTGTATCTGTGTTGATTAAGTCCCTGGCTGTCGTTTCTTCCTGCTCATTTTTTTGTGGTGAATTCCTTCATTTCATCATTTTGAAGGAAGAAAAAGAAATAATGAGGTAAAAAAAATTAAAATTAAAAAATTAAAAGCAACACACACACACACACACAAATAAAATCAATGATGCCAGAACCTAGGTGTGTTTTGGTTTGGGTGTTGAAAGGGGCTTGATAGATTAGAGAAAAAGGGGAAAAAGGAAAAAAAAGGAAAATGTTTCAAAATTTAAAAAATGAATACAATGAAATAAAATGAAATGATGGAAGTAAAATAGAATTGGAAAATTTTACAGAAAAGTAAAAAATGTAGTAGAAAAAATTAAAGAAAACTTTTTTTTAAAAATTGAAAATAAAAATAAATTTTTTCTCTTTCTGTATTCAAGAAAAAGAAATTAAAAAAAAAAGAAATTTGAATAGATGGACCAACGAACAGACTGAAATATGATTAAAATTACGTTGTTTTCCCCTAGAAGTGGAACTATGAACCACTTTAAAGTCCATAAACTAAGCAGGCAGAGAAACTTGTGGTGTTCCTGTAGTGTGAGGTTGGCCCAGTGGGCAGGGCTTAGTGTAATGTCTCCATTTTTCATTAGATGGGTTTGCTTAGCTTACTGGGGTGGATTGTTGTGGTGCTTGTAGGTGTGTATGTGCATGTGCGGGAGGAGAGAAAATGGCATCACCCAACCACCCAGTCTCTAGTATTGGAACTCTGTTCTCCCCGATCAGCTATCATGCACCCATCCTTTGTCTTAGACTTTTACACTGTCTGTGACCAAGCTGTCAGATTGCCAGGCAACACCTCCCTCATGAGTTTTATCTCAGATGCATCTGTGTTTCCTGATCCCTCACTCTTGAGGGACTGTGGCTTTGACCCGTTCAGACCCTCTGGGGGAGGGTCTCACTGAGCAATGGCTCAGTGTTGGCCACACCCAAGAATGTTCAGGAGTCTGTGCTGCTGCTGATGCCCAGAGACTATGGCTGGGTGCCAGCTGGCCCCAGAAAAAGTTCACGTGTTCATCTAGCAGCAGCATTTCAGGGATTATGGAAAATCACAACACACATCTGGCACCAGTCTTCACCCTTAATGACCTTTTTCCAGCACCAGTGAATGTGGTTGTTCTCTGGGATCTGCTGGGATCGGGTGGATGCAGAGCCTCTACCAAATGTTTTTCCAGCAGTGGAACTGCTTCTCCCCATGTGGCCCGAGAACCTCCCGGACCCCACTCTGCTCCTGCAGATTCACCCTTCCCACCAGAGCACCGCCAGGTATTGAGCTGCAGCATTTCAGAGTCTGCACTCTCCCTGTTTATAGAGTCTTAATGGAATTTAAACCCTCTTCTTTCTCCTTTCTCCCATTTTAGTTCAGTCCCTGTGGCTGTTTCTACTTTTCCACTTTCTCTCCAGCTGCTTTTGGGGTGGGTGCTTCTCCCATACTCTAACCCCCCCCCCCCCGCCCCCGTCCTCTCTCCACAAGCAAAAACAGCTCCCTGCCTTCCACGGCTTCTCTCTCTTCCAGTTCACCTCTCTGTGCCATGTACCTGATGAGTTCTATGGTTCTCGTTGTGAAGATTGTTGTGATGATCCTCAAATTAATTTTCTAGGTGTGCAGGATGGTTTAGTGTTGATCTGGCTGTATTTCATGGATGGGAGACACAAAAAAAAACTTCTATGCTGTTTCGCCATCTTGGCACCTCCAAAACTATGTTTTGTCCATGAGATAAGAGATGACAGATATTACCCCATTAAGACAATTAAGAGGCAAAAAATAAATTGTAATTCTCATAATTTGACTAATTTTCTAGATATCATTCCTTTAAGTCTCTCCCCTTTCATTTTGATTTCTTCGCATTTAATTCTATTCAATTCCAGAAACTTTAGTTGAACATCTTCTGTGTGCCAGACACCAATACTGGTTGCAGTGGATATAAAGATAGAAGATATTGCCTTAGCTCTTAAGGAGCTAACAGCTTAGTTAGGGAAGCCTCACAAATATAATTTACAGCAACAGGTATGGTCAATGAACATTAGTGGACAAAGAAATTGAGATAGACCTCTTAGAGTTACCTTGTACACCTTGGAGCTATTAATATTGTACTGGATCACAGGAATACCTCCAAAGAAACCAGGTAGTAACTAATACTAGTTGCTAGTTATGAGGTAGTAACTAATACTAGTTGCTAATTATTAGGTAGTAACTAATACTTCCAAAGTGTCTTCACCTGCCTAAAGAAAAATCTTTTTGGGTATTGCCTTGTGTCTAAATAGGAAAACATTTTAGGTTGGGATGAGCAAGCTAGTCTTTCTTAACTTTACAAACCCAAATAGAAGCCTATAAAAATCAAGGCTCCCAGTCATAATCAATAGAGTGGGGGTGGGGAAGCAAGCTGGCAGACTGGGCTGGGGCCTGCATATATGTCTAAATCCCCCCGGGATGTTCTCTATCTATTTGGCAGAAGCTCTTGCTGTGCATCTTAGAAGACTGCTGAGGCACTCATTGGCAGGGCTGTGAAGACTTAAACAGTAGCAATTTGTTATATAGACCCTGGCACTGTGCTTCACAGACAAAAGGAATTCAATCTTTTATCAACACAATCAAGACAACTGGCTCCACCATTGTCTTGCTTTTTGTTGTACTTTTGGATACCAGTATTTCAGAGAAAATGGAGTTTTCCCAAGCTCAGAAAAAGCTTTTTCATATTGTTCAATAAATAATTCATTAATGTATTCATTTATTCCTTCCTTTCGTTATGTACCTCCAGAATGTAAAACTATGTAGCTTCAGCTTTAAATGTGTGCAGACTTACCTGATGTTTTTTAAAGGAATGAAAAACAGTTTGACTTAGCATATCCTGTTGAGTTAACCATCAGCTTGCAGGGATAAGAGGAAATCAAGGAAACCAGTCATATTTTTGAGTATCCAGAGACACACGCCAGTCCAAATAGACATCAGCCAGAGGTCTTGGGCAGTGTCCTGGAGACCCCTTGCTATACCTTGTATGTCAGTAACATTTTAGTTTTTGAAAAGTGGGTAGATTCAAAGGGTCCTAGATGTTGGGGTGGGGAGGGGAGGATATACTACCAATTGGTAGGAAAATATTAAATATTTAAACAATTGGTATATGCATATTGATCATCAGAGCTAAATATCAATGTTGAGGGAGAGTATGCTTGTGAATTAGCAGTGAGTTTGCTGTGGGCAAAATCTTTGTGTTATTTTGACCCATTCACTCCTCTAAAACTGCACCTTAGGGCAGTTATTTCTCAAATCTCCCTGTTTTTCAGAATCATTTGGTGAACTTTAAATTTAATTTCACTGGGTTTTAAAAATTATACTAAAATATATCATGTGCACATTTTTACAAGAATCAAACTGTATAGAGGGCTAGAGAGTGAGTGTTAAATCATTTGTCCTACACTACTTCTACCTGTAGAATCCTACCCCAGAAAAATTCACTTTTGAGTGTTGCAGTATTTAGTTCTTCTAGTGGTTGCCTCTATAACTAAAGACAATAGTTTTATATCTATGATATGTAACAACTTTAAATAGCACTCATTTAATCAGAGGACCTTTTAAAAATACACAGATTACTAGGACCCTTCTTGCTAGACTGAATTTTTAAAAAGTTCTGATGTGATCCTTTTGTTCAGCCAGAGTCAAAACTTTCTCTGCTATAACGGAGAAAGGAGTGTGTGAATCTTAACATAAACATGGTGTTTATAAAGCTCTTTGCTCAACCACCATGGCCATGCTTGGTGGCATTTTACAATCTGCAAATTTCATTTCACTCAGAAAATATCTTGCCTTGCTTTCCTCATCCTTTTGTATTCACATCTTTTTTATTCCTCCTCTAAATCTACTTGCCTTATTACTAACCTTTTTTTTGTATGTCCTAGAGCTTATATGCTAACCCTATATTCCCTGCTTTTTTAACCCATATTTAGAGACTAGAATAAATTGCTGTCTTACACCATTGTCCAAAGAAAACGGACATGGTGAAAGGTCACTCAAATTATAGACAGCAGAGGTCTCAAAAAAATTATCAAAATTTTCTGGGAAAATGTATAATTTCATGATCAGTTAATAGGATATGTGATCTCCATACTTGGAAACTCAGTATATTGATTTAACATAGCAATTTATATTTAGCAAAAATTACTCATCACACTCAGGAACATAAAATCTCAATGCTTATTTCTGCCTGCCAATGAATTTAATGCAGCCCCAGTTGTTTGTAATGAGGTTGGTGCTAACTTTTCAAATAAATATTTCTTCTGTAGGTTGCACTAAATCACTGGGAGTATTAGGTAATAGAGAGCACAAATACATATTCAGAATAGGAATATAGCATCTGTCAGAGTCGGCTTGCTAATAATTTTTTGTACTTAGGCTAAGCCTCTGAACATTATGAATAGATTTGACTCAGGTAACCAGCCTTACATTGTGGGTGAGGGGAGAAACCAAGTAGTTCAGTCTGTGATACAAAAACCATTCTTAGTTGAAGCATGTCCGAATATTTTCTCAATTTTGAAATGTTGTTTTGTAGAATTTTTAAGTTTAATCATTATTTTCTAAAGGAGGAGTTGCTCATCTCAATTTTTACAAAAGGATCCAAAGCTATTGCTAAGAATCTACACCACACATAAAAACAGAGGAAGGGAAGTATTTTTAAAAAGAAAAACATTTTTTTGTCCTAAGCCAAATTCTTTCTTTCAGAATTTAACAGCAGATTTTTCTGATCCCCACGATGTACAGGCTTATATTAGATCCTCTATTTCCAGTTGCCTCCAACTGCCAGCTCCTGGACACAGCAGTTCTCAGCCCCACCAATTCTTCCTTTCCAATATCTTAGACAATGAATAATTGGAAATAAAAAAAATTAAGCCATTTAAGTAGCATTGAAACCACAAAATATTAAAGGATTAATTTTACATAAAGTATGTAATATTGCTTTATCAAAAAATATAAAACAGTGTTAGAGAAATGTTAGAATACCCAAGTAAATAGGAAGCAATACTGTATTTATTTATCAAAAAAATTTTTAATGTTAATTTATTTTTGAGAGAGACAGAGACAAAGACAGAGACAGAGCATGAGCGGGGAAGGGTCAGAGAGAGAGGGAGACACAGAATCCGAAGCAGGCTCCAGGCTCTGAGCTGTCAGCACAGAACCTGAGGTGGGGCTTGAACCCACGGACCACGAGATCATGACCTGAGCCAAAGTTGGACACTTAACCGACTGAGCCACCATGCACCCCAGAAATACTGTATTTATTGATTGGAGGACACAATATTGTTAAGATGTTTATTCTCCCCTAAATTGTGTCTGTGTGTATTCAATATAATCACAAATTATCTAAATTCCCTGTGGGTTTTTAAAGACTATAGACAGACTGATTTTAAAATGTATTTGGAAATACAAAAGACCTAGAATAGCAAACAAAAAAATTTTTTTAAAGCTAGAGGTACCTGATTTCAAGATGTATTATAAGGGACAATAGTAAAGATAGTATAGTATTAGTAAAGTAATAGATTAATAGATTAAAATACAGAATCTAGAAATAGATTTACATATATATGATCAAATAATTTTCAACAAAGGCATCAAAGCAATTCAATGAGAAGTGGAAAATCTTTTTACAAATGGTGCTAGAAAAAGAAGATATCCAAGTTTTGGAAAAGCACTTCAACTCCTACCTTACTCCATACTCAAAAGCTAATTTGAAATGGATCATAGACCTATAAATAAAAGCTGAAGTTACAGAGCTTTTAGAATAATACACAGGAAGATACTTTCACTTTGAGTAGGCTAAGATTTCTTGGAAAGGTTAAAGAAACAATAAAGTGGACTTTATTATAATCAAATGCAACTGTTCATCAAAAGACACTGTTAAGAAAATAAATAGATACGGCTGGGAGAAAATATGTAGAGCGAATACATTTGACAAAAGGGTTTATATATAAAGAATTCCTACAACTCAATAATAATAAGGAGTATAATTGTACAAAAATGGGCAAAATACTTGTGCAAACACCTCACAGAGGTGACATATGAATGACTAATATGCACATTAAAAAGAATTCAACATCATTAATTCTCAGAGAAATACAAATTAAAACACAATTGAGATAAAGTCGGCAATACCAAATGTTTTCGAGCATGTGGAACATTTGGAACACTCACACGTAGCCAGTGGGAGTATAAAGTGGTACAACCACTTTGGAAAATAGTTTGGCAATTTCTCAAAAAAGTTAAACATATATATGTACCCGATGACTGAGGAGTTGCACTCCTAGGCATTTATCTAAGGAAAGTGGAAACATCTATACACAAAAGCCTTGTTCTAGAATGTGTAGAGCCACTTTGTGTTAGAAAAATCCAGGTATCCATCAACAGAACAATGATTAAATAAACTGTGATATATTCATACAATGGAACAACAATAAAAAGAGACGAACGACTGGTACACACAAAAGCATAGATAAATCTAAAAAATATTATGTTGAGAAAAAGATGCCAGAAACAAAGTAGCATATAATTTATGATTCCATTTATAAGAAGTTTAGAATAGCAAAAGTAATCTATGATAATAGAAATCAGATAAATGGGTTGCTTCTGGGGAATGGGGCAGAGGACTTACTGGAAAGAGGTGTGAGGGAAATTTCTGGAGTGATGAAAATATTCTGGCTTGTTAAGGGTGTGGATTATGTAAGTGTACTCATTTGTCAAACTGAACAAACTGTACACTTAAGATCTGTGCATTTCTTTGAATGTACAGTAGAACTTAATAAAAAATTTTGAAAATATCTTCCAGATTTGTCCATTACTGCTTATTATGTTAACTCAGGCTATGAATATTCCATATTTATTTTGTTATAATAACCACAGCATTCTTTAAATACAGAACTGTGTTTCGTTAATGTTCACGTTCCAGTGAATGTCCCAGGATGTGGCACATTTTTTTCCCTAACCAGAAGTCCGTACAAGTACAAGCAAGTTGCAGAAACATAGCCCTGGCCTAGCCATTCCACAGACACAAAGCATTATCTAGTCTGTTCATTCCAAGCTTTTGCAACGTGAAGGTATTGCAAAGCCAGTGAATCTCTTCATTCTTACCGTGTCATCCTTTGGCACCATTCAGAATGCAAGGTGCTGCAGTTATTCGTCTTGTCTGTTAAGTTCAGTGTTTCCTCTCCTTCTCCCACTCCAAATCATCTTTCCATTATTTTCCTCTGTGCTCAATTCTTTGTAGCTTTTGGAACTTTTTGTTGTTGTTCGAAAAAGAAGGAAGGAGAGAAAAACATTAAGGAAATAAAAGGGGAAAAATCCCCCTGAAAGAACTTGAATATTTTCACAAAATGCCCTAGGTTCATCCTTGCATTAATTGAACCAGGGGACATTTGAGACCTTGCAGCTCTGTCAAGTGGAGGCCATTTGTTATCAGACTCTCTGTCTTTTGTAGGATACTAGGCATTCTTATTACTTCTGTTGATCTATCCAAACCATGTGGTTTAAAAAAATTTTTTAACAAAGATACAAACACCACTTACTTACAATTCAATGAAATATAGTTAACCATCACCCTTTCCGTTTATCACTCATATCTGTTGATATCCTAGTGACTCACCTAGATTCACGAAGGACTTTGGGATCTGACTCCATATGTATCTCTATTTCTGATTCCATAATCATCCCCTGTCAATATCCACGTGGATGTCATTTTAGTATCTTAGTTTTTGAGTCCCTTGATCTTCATTTTCATCCTACTTTGGAAGACCACTTCCATGTCTTCATGATGCACCTGTCCATTGCCTACTTCTTTTTTATTAGCAGCTTTATTGAGATATAATTCACATAAACATAAAACTAACCATTTAAAGTATACAGTTCACTTTTGGTATATTCACAGGTATGTGCAGCCATCACCACAGTCAATTTTAGAACATTTTCATCACCTTAAGGAACAACCCCATATTCTTTAGCTACCATGCTATACCCCATCCCCCTCCACAGCCCCCAAAACCCACAAATCTACCTTGTATTTATAAATTTATCTCTTCTGGACTTTCCTATGAATGGGGTCATATAGTATATAGTCTTTTGTAACTGACTTCTTTCCCTTAGCAGAATATTTTCAAGGTTCATTCATGTCGTACCATGTATCAGTGCCTCATTCCTTTTTATGGCCAAATAATATCTCATCATATAGCTATACCAAATTTTATTTATTCATTTTTCCATTGATAGATATTTGAGTTGTTTCTCCCTTTAGCTATTATTAATAATTATGCTGGAAATATTTCTGTACACTTTTTATAGGTGCATATTTTCATTTTGCTTAGATCTCTAACCCAGAGCACAATTGCTGAGTCATATGGTATCTTTATATATTGCTTACTTCTGAATATTCAGTATCTGTCTCTGACCACCGATCAGGCTTTCTCATTTTTCTCTTCCCTATTCATCTGCTCTTCAACTATATAAAAATCCAATTTCATTTTTCCCCAAACTATGTGATCTCTTCCAACTTAATTCTCTTGCTTACATGCCCAATGGCCCTTACTTAAATTACTCACTTGACACTATTCTCAAATCTCTTGCCTTCTTTTCTTTCTCTTATTACACAATATGAAGCCATAGCTTTGGGTTAATCCAAGCATTTTATGCTTTTAAACAATGTCTTAGTTTGTCATCATTAAAAAATTTCTAGTCTCTAACCTCGGCTAGAGTTCTTGGAGTTCTTTGTCAATGTTTCAATTTGTTCCAAGTCAACTTGCTGTTTCATTTCCCATGATAGCTGTTTGAAACTTTGATGTCTCTTCTCAAAAGCCTACATGAACACCCCCTGCTTACCCTTCCAACCTCTTTGATATTTTCTAGCCCTCTCCCCACACTTATTCTACTCCACATCAGCCCACTCACTGTTTCTAAATTTCAGGATCTTGGTTATTGCTGTATCTTATGACTGGGAAACTCATCTCCTTCTTATTTGTATTCTTATTCCCAAACTTCACTCATGTCTCTTCTCAAATGTCAACTCATGAGAGAGGCCCTTTTTTCTAACCTAACTAAATTAGTATCACTTTCCAACAACCATCTTGTTATTATTTTCTGTTCTATTACTATGCTTTATTTTTCTTCTTAGCTCTTATTTCTACCTGTTTTATTATTTATTTGTTTATTTGTTTGTTTATTGTCTGCCTTTTCCCACTAGGATGTAAGTTTCATGAGATCAAGGCATTTGTCTACTTATGGTCACTCATGTAGTTTGGCACTGGAAAAAACTTAGATATAGGAAGGGTTTAATAAATTTTGTGGAATAAACATTTTCTAGAAACCTCCCATGATGTTACTTTCCTTGCTCTTTCAAAAGATTACTGTGTCCTACTACTCTTATTACCCACCTACCTATATTTATTCTTACCTGTCTCAGTAGAACAGATGTCCTGCTCCTGTCAAATAGAATCCCTCTGGGTATGGTCTTTATCTCCTTTTTAATTTTTAATCTTGAAAATTCCATAATTTATTCCTTATTTTTCATATCTGCTTAAACCCTTCTCTGCTGCCACTGCCTCTTTTCTTGGAGCCAGTAAACACACTTGAGTTTTTTCTACATAAAAACATGCGTGCACACACAAAAAACAAATAAAAAGCAAAGAAACCTTCTCTAGAATACCCCCCCCCTTTGTGCCACTTTTGCTATATCCATATATATACTATATTCATATCTATATCTACTTCCATTTGCAACCAAACTTTGTGAGAAAGAATCATGTTCATACTACTTCTACTTTCCTATTGCTCATGTCACTCCTTAATCTACAGTATCCTGAGTTCTTCTCTAACTACCCTACCAACATCGTTTTTAATGTTAAGATTTTCCATGAAATCCTAAGGACCCTTCTGGGGCAGGTGACTTGTTTAGCACTTCCATCTTCTTGAGACACATTTTCCTCTGCTATTGTGACACTTTTTCCCCCCTGCTATCTTGGAGGCCACTTCCAGGCCTGGCTAGTTAAGATTTCCCATGTGTGATCCTCCATGAACTTTTCTCTTTCACTGTCTGGTGTTGATGTCTAGGGTGGTATTGGAGCCATGCATTGAGTAATAGTATTTCCATTAGCCTGAGTATCTAAAAGACTGCATTAGAAAGAACCTCACACCACCCTAATCTACCCCCCACCAGCACGCCAGCACCACCAGTGAACTGTTAACCTAGGAAAGTAACTTCTATTGTGTTTGAGCCATTTTATATGAAATCTGCTTGTTATAAGAGTTTGTTTACCTTAAATTGTACAGGGCTTTTTTGCCTTTTTTTTCTTTTTACTTGAAGTGTGGTTTGTAAATTATTTTGAAAATGGGAAATTACATGATTCTTGGAATTAATGTCTTAGAGAGCCTATTCTCTGTGATGGTACTCCTACATAAATTTGTAGATATGACAACTCTAGTGATAATTAGATATTATTAGTCTGCATGCCACTCTTAGAATGTCATTTCTTCTTATCCATTAGTATCATAGAAACTACAATTTTCAAATCCAGAGAAATGCAAAACATATACATGATACATTTATTCTAAGAAAAATATCAAGTTAATGAACAAAATGATCTGAGTGGCTATCAGAAGAGAACCTGATGCAGGGGAAATTTTTTCATTGCTTATGTTTGTTTGTATAAAAAATATACCTTTAATGAAATATTATCAGCATACATCATGCACAAACTGCAATGTATCATAATTGTTTTTTTTTTCTTTTATTTCAGAACCAGATTACAAGGTAAGAAAAATACAAAAACAACTATAGTATCCCCAATAATTTTCACAAGGTCTTTTTTTAGGCAGTTAAATAACCTTGAAATTTTTGACCTTGCAAATCTTTCACCAGACCTCTGTTTACAATATATAGTTTGTCATGCAGGTAGGTAAGGAGAGCCTTGAGTCATTTTTCTAGAAGAAATGACAAATCTACCTTGGTATCACACTCATTATAAACAAGGACATAAATTTATAGATGGCCTCATTATGGCATTGGCCAATTTCTTTTTTATAGAATTCAGTATTATACTTCATTACAGATGCCCTTTGTCAGGTTATTTCAGAGCTTTCCTCTAAAAATAAATGCTTAGTTTTTAAAAAGTAGAAAAGGAATTTAAGTAATTTATTAAAAGCCCCTTTGACCTTATGCTTATTTTCACTGAAGTATTCATTCCTAAATGCAGAATAGTGTAGTAGAAAGTAGGCTGATCTGAATGTCAGAAAGCTATGGGTTCATATCCTGGTTCTGCTACTTAGTACATATGGACTCCTGAGTGAACTACACACTAAGCTTTATTTTTTTCTCTCAGTCTCAAAATGAAAACCTTGTCAGTTACTGATGAGGTGCTAACATGAATAAAATGCCTGGTATATAGCTCCTTCTTGTTTCTTTATTTCCTTTGGTTCTAACCTGATTCTTCTTGATTGAATTAATATGATTTCTCAATGACTTGCATATCAAATCAACTTGGCAGAATTATCATATGCGCCAGATACAGTACACTCAGAACATTTGTCCTTTGGACCTGGTTCATGCATTATTTAAAGGGCAAGCATAATTTGTTGATGAAATTAAATGTGTGGAATCTAAATTTTAAAATATATTCAAATTCATCTTTTCACATCAAAGGCAGTCTGATTTTGAAATTGTCTTGCAGCATTGACACAGAGACACTAAGTGACACTCACCTCTTTGGGACCAAAGGTATAGGAATCACCTGTCTGGACTAAGGGTATCCTTGGATCTCTGTAGTCACAAACCAATAAAACTTCAAAGCAATCCAGTATAATACAAATTCAATAGAGGAGGAGTTTTCTGAATAGTTTACTTGAAGCAAAATATTTATCTTCCGTTACCCTTTCCTTTCCTCCAAGTGATTAAAACTTTTGTTCTTTGTATTTGTAAGAAGACATAGATGTATATAGAAGCCTAGCTTAGAGAAGGCTGGGATAGGGTGGTCTACCACGCACCTCCACTTTCTTATTTTCCCTTCAGTCTTACGTTCATGGTAAACTGATTTTAGTACTTATTGAAACTGTTCTTGAAAAGTACTCTCCAAGGGGCGCCTGGGTGGCGCAGTCGGTTAAGCGTCCGACTTCAGCCAGGTCACGATCTCGCGGTCCGGGAGTTCGAGCCCCGCGTCGGGCTCTGGGCTGATGGCTCAGAGCCTGGAGCCTGTTTCCGATTCTGTGTCTTCCTCTCTCTCTCTGCCCCTCCCCCGTTCATGCTCTGTCTCTCTCTGTCCCCCCCCCAAAAAAAAGTACTCTCCAAATTAATAAGTCCTGGGAGCACTTTTGTACCCACCAGCTGCATTTCAAAGCATATGTGATACTTGAAATTTTCCATTGTAATTTTCATAATTTTCTCTCTGGTTTTTACTATCATTTTAACTGATCTCTCTTGATATGTTTCAGAATCTCTTACACCTATACTTAGCTTCTCTTCGTTAGTTTTCCCCCAGGGTTTCATCTTTAGCTCACTATTCTAAATATATATGCTTTCTTGAGATGACTCTAGCTTGAACTATGGCCTACAGGACTACCCTATTGATGTATCCAGGCCTATCTCTCCACTAAAGCTTAATAAATGTTTCTAAATGTCTTAATTGTGGATCTCAACTTTGGATGTATGTTAGGAGCCTGTATAGGACACCTGTTTGGGTTTCTGCCCAGTTTAGAACATGTTATTTCTTTTTAAAAATCACTTTATTTTATTTTTCACATGATAAGTGTACTATTTAATCCCTATCCCCAATTATCCCCCACCCACCTCCCTTCTGGTAACCATCAATTTGTTCTCTATAGTTAAGACTCTGTTTCTTGGTTTCTCTCTCTCTCTCTCTCTCTCTCTCTCTCACTCTCTCTCTGTGTCTGTCTCTCTCTCTGTGCTTCCTTTTCTTATTTGTTTTGTTTTTGAATTCCACATATAAGTGAAATCATATGGTATTTATCTTTTTCTAAATGACTTACTTTGTTTAGCATTATACTCTTTACCTCCATCCATGTTGTTGCAAATGGCAAGATTTCATTCTTTTTATGGCTGAGTAATATTCCATTATGTATATGTATATATGTATATGTATATGTATATGTATATGTATATGTATACACACACACATATGCCACATCTTCTTTATCCATTTATCTATCAATGGACACTTGGGCTGCTTCCATATCTTGGCTACTGTAAATAATGCTGTAGTAAACATTGGAGTGTATTTATCCCTTTAAATCAGTGTTTTCATATTCTTTGAGTAAATAGCCAATACTGTGATTACTGGAGCATAGGGTAGTTCTATTTTTAACTTTTTGAGGAAACTTCATACTGTTTTCCAGAGTCGTTGCACCAGTTTGCATTCCACCCACAGGATAAGAGGGTTATTTGATCTCCACATCCTTGCCAACATCTGTTTTTTCTTGTGTTGCTGATTTGAGCTATTCTGACTGGTGTGAGGTGATATACCTCATCATATGTAGTTTTGATTTGCATTTCCCTGATGGTAAGTGATGCTGAGTATCTTTTCATGCATCTGTTCGCCATCTAGATGTCTTCTTTGGAGAAATGTCTATTCATGTCTTCTGCTCATTTTTTAATTGTTTTTTTTGGGGGGGGTATTGAGTTATATCGGTTCTTTATATACTTTGGATACAAAATATTTAGTATCCTTTATTGGATATGTCATTTGCAAATATCTTCTCCCATTCTGCAGACTGCCGTTTAGTTTTGTTGATTGTTTCCTTCACTGTGCAGAAGGTTTTTATTTTGATGAAGTACGAATAGTTTATTTTTGCTTTTATTTCTCTTGCCTCAAGAGACACATTAGAAAAATGTTGCTATGGCTGATGTCAGAGAAATTACTGGCTGTGCTCTCTTCAAGGATTTTTATGGTTTTAGATCTCACTTTTAGGTCTTTAAGCCATTTTGAGTTTATTTTTGTGTTGTGAAAGTAGTACAGTTTCATTTACATGTGGCTGTCCCGTTTTCCCAACATTGTTTATTGAAGAGACAATCTTTTTCTCCATTGTATATTCACACCTCCTTTGTTGAACATTAATTGACCATATAATTGTGGGTTCATTTCTGGGTTTTCTGTTCTGTTCCATTGATCTATGTATCTATTTTTATGCCAGTACCATACTGTTTTAATTACTACTGCTTTGTAATATAACTTGAAATCTGGAATTGTGATGCAGCCTGCTTTGTTTTTCTCTTTCAAGATTCCTTTTACTATTCAGGGCTTTTTGTGGTTCCATTTAAATTTTAGGATTGTTTTAGGGTTTTAGGATTTTTAGGACTTTTTTGTTCTGGTTCTGGGAAAAATGCTGTTGGTACATTGATAAGCATTGCATTCAATGTGTAGGTTGCTTTGGGTAATATAGACATTTTAACAATATTTGTTCTTCCAACGCTTGAGCATGGAATGTCTTTCCATTTCTTTGCATCATCTCAAATTTCTTTCATCAATGTTTCATGGTTTTCATAGTACAGATTTTTTGTCTCTTGGTTTACAATATTTTATTGTTGTGGGTGCAGTTATAAATGGGTTTGTTTTCTGAATTTCACTTCCTGCTGCTTTATTATTAGTGTATAGGATGCAACAGATTTCTGTACATTGATTTTGTATACTGCAACTCTACTGAATTCATTTATCAGTTGTAGCAGGTTTTTTTGCTGGTGTCTTTACAGCTTTCTGTATATAATATGTCATCTGCAAGTAGTGAGAGTTCTACTTCTTTCTCACCAATTTGAATGCCTTTCATTTCTTAATGTTTTCTAATTGCTGTCGCTAGGACTCCAGTACTGTGTTGAATACAAGTGGTGAGAGTGAACATCCTTGTCTTGTTCCTGATCTTTGGGAAAAAGCTGTTTTTCACCATTGTGTATGATGTTAGCTGTGGGTTCTTCAGATAAGGCCCTTATTATGTTGAGGTATGTTCCCTCTAGACCTAATTTGCAGAGGGTTTTATCATAAATGGATGTCGTACTTTGTCAAATGTTTTTTCTGTGTCTATTGAAATGATTATATGGTTTTTATCCTTTCTCTTATTGATATTATGAACAATGCTGATTGTTTTGTGAATATTCAATCACCTTTGCATCCCATGAATAAACCCCACTTTATCATGGTGTATGATCTTTTTAATGTATTATTGGATTCAGTTTGCTAATATTTGTCAAGGAGTTTTGCATCTGTATTCATGAGAGATATTGGCCTGTAGTTCTCTTTTTTTTTTTGTGGTGTTTTTATCTGATTTGGTATTGAGGTGATATTGGCCTCATAGGATGAATTCGGAAGTTTTCCTTCCTCTCATATTTTTTGGAATAGTTTGAGAAGAATAGGTGTTAACTCTTCTTTCAAAGTTTGGTAGAATGCTCCTGTAAAGCCGTCTGGTCCTGGACTTCTGTTTTGGTGGACTGTTTTGATTAGTGATTCAATTTCATTTCTGGTAATTGGTGTGTTCAGATTTTCTGTTTCTTCTTGCTTTAGTGTTGGTAGGTTATATGTTTCTCAGAATTTATCCATTTCTTCTAAGTTTTCCAATTTGTTGGCATATAGATTTTCATAATATTCTGTTCCAATTGTTTGTATTTCTGTGGTGTTGGTTGTTATTTTTCCTTTTTCATTAGTGATTTTGTTTATTTGGGTCCTCTCTGTGTTGTTGTCTTTTTTGTTTGTTTTTGTTTTTTGTTTTTTGTTTTTTGTTTTTTTTTTTTTGGAGGGGGGATGAATCTGGCCTGTGCTTTATCAATTTTGTTGATCTTTTTGAAGAACCAGCTCCTAGTCTCATTGATATGTTCTATTGTTGTTTTTGCTTTCTTTTGTTTTTAGTTTCTATATCACTTATTTTGCTCTCCTCTTACTATTTCCTTCCTTTTACTGGGTTTGAGTATTGTTTGCAGAAAACACTTTTTCTGAGCACTACTCTGACACACTGTTGTGGCAGACCCTACCTATGGTCTCCTTAATTTCCATTTCTTCTTCTAGCCTATTAATAGAAGTTTCTTTTTATTTGGGTTGTCAGTGTGCCCAGCTACTAAATTAAATGTCAAAACTTGGCCAACATGACGTAAAATTAAGTCTTCTAAGGATTCTGGAAAATTTTGCTTTCCTGATAGAGGAATTACCTCTCCTTCATTGTTTGTTTGTTTGTTTGTTTGTTTGTTTGTTTGTTTTTCTACCTGGAATGTAAATGAAAGCTGAAGGGAGACCATCTATTCTGCTACAATGATGTGGCTCTAAGGATGAGAAGACACACACACACGCGCACACACACACACATACACACACACACACACACACACGAGGGTGCTGAATCAGAAAGACAGAAGCAGCCTGGACCACTTTTGACTCTTTGGAGCTTCTGCACTAGTTCTGACTCCTGCATTAGTTAGATTAATTTCAGTTGTAAACAAAATAAAATCTCAAAGTAATAGTGGCATGAGAAGATGTAAATTCATTTCTCTTTCATATAAACGAAGTCCAGGGATGGACAGTCCAGGGCTGATACAGTGATTAAGCACTCAGACTCTTTGCATTTTATGCTTATGGCTTTGGAAATAAGAAGGCTGCTAGGCTATATAATCCAGCCATTATATCCACACTTAATTCATGAACAAGAAAGAATGACATAATATCTCCCATTAAAAATACATACCAGAAGTCACATAGGACACTCCTGATATCCCTCAGTCAGAAATTAGTGGTTGAGTAATACTTAACTGCAAGGTAGCCATATTTTCAGCTAAAAATCATGAATGAATGTTGTGGCAAAGGAAGAAGATGATGGAAATTGGGGGCAGTAACTAGCTGTTTCTTCTCCAACATCTTATTTTTGACTACTTGATATATCCAAAAAAATAATTCCCCATTTGATTAAACATTTAAATTTAGGATTCCATTACATGAAGCCAAATGCAATCCTTAACTCATTCAGAGTTTGGATCTGAAATGAGGGTGTTAAGAGTAACAGAAGATAAAATGTGAAACTGATAAAGGAAGAAAGTGGCACACTAGACAATAAGGACTCATATATTGTATGCCAGAGAATTGGTGATGATTATTCTGTAGAATTAAGTCATATTGTTGTCTATTGTATTTTAGGAGGTAAACCTATGCCCCTCTCCTGCTAGGCTATAGTATTAGGAAAAATAGAAGGGTGTTCTGACTATTGGGGGTGGGGGGATTACTTGTTGCCACTATCATCAGGCCATTCTACAAGCAAAGATGGAAGAATTATTTTAATTATCTATTTAATTGTCTAAACTATTCCAACACTAAATTGTCCAAAATAGCAAATATTTTTTTTTTAATTTTTTTTTCAACGTTTATTTATTTTTGGGATAGAGAGAGACAGAGCATGAACGGGGGAGGGACAGAGAGAGAGGGAGACACAGAATGGGAAACAGGCTCCAGGCTCTGAGCCATCAGCCCAGAGCCTGACGCGGGGCTCGAACTCACGGACCGCGAGATCGTGACCTGGCTGAAGTCGGACGCTTAACCGACTGCGCCACCCAGGCGCCCCCAAAATAACAATTATTATCTGTAAGGTGTTATGTATTGCATGGGCTCAACCAAATGTTTTTACCATAGGATCTCTCCTGTAATTTCATGTCAGATGGTGAATGGGGCTGGAGATCTCTAAAGTGTTGACCAGTCTGGACATCTAAGAGGGCTTCTTCCTTTACATGCTTTAGCTAGGATGGCTGGGAGAGCTGGGACCCTGAGCATTTTTCTCTCGCCATGAAACCCCTTCTCATAGCTAAGTTGGGTTTCCTCACAACATGATCATCGCAAGATGGTCATGCTTCTTTGATGTTGGCTATCCCCAGACTGACTGTGTGAGAAACCTAGCTGGAAGCTACTAGGCTTCTTATAATCTAGTCTTCAAAAACATGCATCACTTCTGCCACATTCTATGGTCAAACATGAATTGTAGGGCTACCTAGATCCAAAGAGTGGGGCTACACAAGTTTATGAAAATGAGGAAGCATGATTCATGAGGGTTGGGTGCTGGCTTTGGAAAGAGAATACAAACTTGCTAAGAGAGTTGCTTTATGCCTGTGCCTTAAAATCTCAATCAGATCCTAAAAGACTTTAAAAAAATTGTTTTTGTCCTCTAAATAAATCCCATGGCTGTGGCAGCCTTAGCAAGAGCAAAGACTGACTCAAGTTACTTTTCTTAAGAGTCCTCTCTCAAACAAAGGTTTTGAGTTTGAAGAAAAAGATGGGATTAATACTATTGTCATCCAAACAGAGACTGTTTTGAATTGCTACAAATAGCTGCAATAAGCTAAGGGTTTATACACATTCCATTATATATATACTCGATTATACACACACACACACACACACACACACACACGCATGCATTCCCACTAGCAGGGTGTTGCATCATTTTTAACCCTCAAATTGGCATAATAAATTATATGATATTATATAATAAATTATATGTTTAGCCTATTGTTAAGTAACAAAACATAAGATGCAGAATAGCATTTGTATCGTGCTTAGTTTGTATAATATGACCTATTCAAAAACATGTAAATTGAAATAACAAGCAAAATCATTAATTATAGCTAACATTTTGAAAAAGAGGAGGACTTGTGAAGACAAAATACTTGGGAAATAGGCTATTTTACAAATAGATAACAGTGGATTCCTGTGGAGCAGAATCAGTTGGTTGGAAGACAGGGATGGGAGACTTCCTTTTCTCTGTAAACCCATTTGCCCTATTAGAATTTTATGCCTTATCCAGGTATTACCTGTTTGAAAAAGCAATTTAAAACAACAAAATTTATTTTCAGTATAATGTGAGCCATGCCATGATAGCTATCGCCATACTAGTTAGCTTCCATTTACTAGGTTCTTACTGTGTGCGAGGCTCAGTTCTCAGCACCATACATACATTATTAGATTAATTAATTCTCACATCAAACCGAAGAGGTAAGTAGCACTACTATCAGCTGTGTGATTAGGAAAAGTTGCCTGATTTATTCTGTAAGACTATTTTTATTCTATCCTATTTATACTATTCTTATTTCTGCTCATTCCATGATATCACATATGTTAAATGTTGAATGTTTGCTAAGTTAGTAACTCTAGTAGAAAGTGTTCTGGATTTGAAGTCCTGAGTTGTTTGTTTGTTGTTGTTGTTGTTGTTGTTGTTGTTTTCCCCAGCAACTTACTAGCTATACAAACCTCAGCAAGCAACTTTTCCCCTCTGAGGGAGCCTTGGCTTTTCACTATAGAATGGAAACAATGCAGAATAGAAACAATGTGCCTTTTCATTTTACAGGCTTTCTGTGAGGATCAAAGGAAGGCACACAAGTGGAGGTAGGTTTGGACCCAGAATGCACCATACCAATATGAGTTACTATTATTATTAATGACCTAGTGTAACACTTCACTTAGGAAAGCTGTAAGTCAATAGACAAGAAACTGAAAACAATTTGAAGATCATTTTCTCTTTCAGCACAAGTGGCATTTCCTCCTTGCTTGTTGCTTTATATAGTCGATAGTTTTATGCATAGCAACAGCCTTGAAACAGATCAGCAAGTACATAATGAACATACTTTAAGCAGGAAATGTTAAATGATTTGTATCTGTTGTTAGGGGCTAAGCCTTGATTAATTCAGGAGGTGGTTTTTCTCGGCTGAAAAGAAAGCAAATGACCTCATGTTGTTTACTGTACATGAATAAATGCAACATTTGGTGATAAGATAAGCTAAGTTAAATTTGTGGCTTTTGTCTTAAGAAAACCCTGGAAATATTATAAAGTATTTATTTAGCTTCACTCTCTTTTCTTCTGCATAATTTGAGGGCAGTCTCCCCTCCTTCTCCTGCCGCCCCTCCCGGCTCCTTCTTTTTTTAAAAAAATTATTTCTTCTTTTCTCTTCCTCCTCCTTCTTAGTCTTCTTTTCAGGAACAAAACAACTATGTAAAATACTGCAAAATAACAGTAACAAAAAATTTTACCAAAAATTAAACAAAAAAGTGGGAGAATTTGATTTTATTTGATTTTCACTATGCATATATGAAAACATATGCAGAGTGTTCTAGAGAAATTCTCGAACTAAAAATCCTTCAGAATGCCATATATATAATAAAAGAACCATTTGAGAAATGAGGGGAAAGGCAAAAATATATAGCTTTGTTGTTCTTACAGCTTTATAAAGTTACCTGGCAGACTTACCTATAGATTCGTTTATTTTAGTTTTTCTTTGGCTCTTAACAACAGTTGAAACCCAGAAAAATCGTCTAGAGACCTTTATCTCATTGGTGATAAAAAAAAATCATAATACCAGTAGTCTCAGACAGCTCGGTTTATTTTTGCCCAGAAATTTTATTTCTTTCTGAATAATGTCCCATCCTCCCCCTTCCCTCCGTGGAGCCTTTCACCTCCCCGCAGTGGCACTCTGCTGAGCAGCTTTCCAAGAGGAGAAGGAATGTTTGAAAGTGTGGGGGAAGATGTGAACAGCAACCCACATAAAAATCTTTATTTAGATAGTTTTTATCCAGAGATTTAAAAAATGCCAACCAAGGTACTCAATCCTGTTTTCTTAACAGAAGCAGGAGAATAAAGCAAGAAAGTGGGCAATGCTTAGTACACCTGCACCCTGCTTGGAATTCAACATTTTCTCTTATTTAGTGGCTTCTTATTTTCCTGTTACCTCTATCCAGAACTTACGACGTCAATAGACGAGAGCTTGCTGGGCAGCAAATGCTGAGTGTGGGTTTCAGAGTCAAGCTGACCTCACTTTAGATTCCTTGAGTATTTTTAAACCAGAGTTTGACTGCCTCAGCAGAAATTTTACCATACCCCATACAAAACAAGACCCAATTTCAAATAATCATAGTAGAAACACTTAAAGCAAAAATGGTCAAAATGTGTGTTTATTGCAATGGAAAGAGATCCATCTGAAGTCAGAAAATCTGCATTTAATTAACTAGAACAAGCACTCACAAGTGAGGTGATCTTAAGCTCTTCAGCCTTTCTTCATCTGGTCCATTGGAATGACCACTGGCCTGACTCCTTTATGGTTTCTGTGCATATTGAACAATGGTGTATCTTAGAGGGCCAGTAAACTTTTTCCATTAAGGACTGAAGAGTAAATAATTTAGGTTTTGTGGGTCATTATGGTGTCCACTGCAACTATTCAACTCCACTGTTTTAGGGCAAAAGCAGCCATAGACAATACACTAAAGAGTGTGTCTATGTAAAACAAACAAAAAACCTTTATCTAGAATACTAAAATTTGTATTTTATATAGATTTCACGTTTCAAAAAATTATGTTCTTCTTTTGATTTTTTTTTTTTTTTGTCCAAACATTTAAAAATGTTAAAATCATTCTTGCTCTGGACATGCGAGAGCTAGGCTGTATTTCACCCCCAGGCTATACTTTGCTGACCCTGGTGTATGTGAGAGCACTTCATAAGCTTACATAGGTATAAATAGTTATCAATTTGTGGAAGATCATATGTATAAGTAGTTATTAATTTGTGGAAGACCACCATGGAATATCTGAGATATATTGTAATTCCAGATTGATTTCCCTCTATCACCTCAAACTCTGTAAGATTCCCCCTTGCCATTTCGCAACATTTCAGTGTTGTCTCCAGGAAAACCATTTAATTGGGGAGGTTCTTTTGACTAAAAAAGTTCCAGGATACATTTCCCATCCAGAGAGAGATGGTTGTAGAGTTACTTAGCATTTGAAATTAGATGAACTACGGAATCATCTCAGAGTGAAGTATCCTAGATTTCCCTAGATGATACAGACACTCGTTTTTACTCCTTGTGCATGACCCAGTATAGAACCCCCCACACACAATGTGTTGTAATTATCTGCTTAGCTGTTGGTCTCCCAGTGGATTAGGAGCTTTGTAAGTATAGCGACTGGGCCCCAGAATCTCCTAAAATGTCTGACAGTATTATTCTTTAATTTTTGCCCCTGTGCAGCTAATAAAGAATCTAAAGCGCTTGCAGAGATACTTACAGGGGAAAAAAAAAAAACAGGTAAAATAGATGGGGCATCAGGATAAAGGGGAAATAAGGGAGTTAGATTTATAAAGGCAAGGTAAGAGTATCACAGAGAAGTATGTTCCACTTGGTCCTGGACAGTTGCTACATGTGGTCAGCCAAGTAACCCCTGTGATTTCTAGCAGCAGCAGAAGCAGACTTCTGATGGCTTTTGTCTGCAGAGAGACAGAGAGTGCTGTGACTGGTGTCCAGATGTTACTAAGGAGAAGGTGGTCACAGCATTTGGGAGCTAGTGCCACATTCATAACCGCGTATCTGTAATACCTGGCCAGCAAGATTATGTTATGGGTTCAAAAGCGACAATTGGGCAGAATTTGAAAAGCATGCAAAGTTTATCTTTAGAACCTCCTCACTTCTCCTTCTATTACCCCTCTTTTGTGAAGGTTGCCGTCCTATACCACACCCTCCAGACCTTTGATCTGTGCTCTCCAGTAGCTCATTATGGTTATCTGTTGACCCAGGTTCCCTTTTTGCAACACATTCAAAGTTAAGAAATGATCTGAGGAAAATGAAGAGGCTCCATGACAAATTAAGTTTGAAAACTTTAGAAATCAAGCTCCTGCTCTGAAATATCACAATAGATATTTGTAGGTTTGTCAATAATGTGTAAACATTGTTTCACCTGATGTTGCTCAAGTGGATTTGATTATGGACATTTTTTCAGATAATCTCTATTAACATTTTATGGAGTAGTTTTTTATATATTTCAATTAATTTCAATTGAACAAACACAGTTGGAAAACCTATTTGGTGCATGGAAGTCTACATAAGGGAGAGCAGTGATTTTTCCCTTCATGGAGTTTTTGGTCGAGCAAGGAATGACCCAGCTTGAAAAAAGATGCCTTACATTATTTCTTGTAGTATGTCAACTTTAACAGGATTGTTTTTGAGGGTTAAACTTCTTTCAAGACCCAAAGAAGTGATTCTTTAGGGTTGAAACATTTTAAGACCCATGACAAGCAGCAAAGAAGGTATTTTTAAGCAGGGGTCCAAGTCACTGTCTCTTAGACCATACCATGCAATGTGCAGCCTATTCCATATACCCATAAATGCAATTTGCAGTGGGATAAAAATGGCATTGAACTTCGAATCAGGAGATGTAAATTTGAAACCTAGCTCTGTCACACATTCTTTTTTGTCTTGGAGCAAAACAATGGCATGATTATATATTTAGTATACTAAAAACCACTAGAAACCTAAAAGAATTCAGCATGGTTAATGGTTACAAAATTTATGTGTAAAAATCAATAGCTCTTCTATATATATATGTTGATAATAACTGGTTAGAAAATTTAATAGGAAAAAAAGCTCTTCTTTATAACAGCAACAAAAACCATAAAATAGTTATGGCTAAATGTAACAGTAAGTGTTCAGAACCAAAATTCTGCTGTGGGAGAATAAATTTTAACTTGAAAATTTCTGGTTCCAGAAATAGCTCGAACAAATTTGCTTCTGACCTCCAGGTTTTCCGATGTTAAATTACAGTTCATTTATATCTTTGTTCTGCTTCATATAATGTGATTTTTTTTTTCTATCTTCTTATCTTTGCTTTTCAATAATTTGACTATACTATGCTCAGGGGTTTATATTTTTTACCAAGTTTAGGATATTTTTCTCCATCCTTTTTTGAAATATTATCTATTTCACTCCCTCCTCTCTTTTTGGACATATACATTAGGCCACTGTGAGGCTATTTTTCCACAAATCTGTAAGTTTTTCATTATTTTTTCTTTTATTTTATTTTCTCTCCTATATTCTATTTAGGATAATTGAGATTGGTCTTTCCTAACCCTTTTATCATGAACCTTTATTCTCTAGAGTTGCATCTACATTTAAGTTCATTTGTTTTTCATTTAAAATGAAATACTTTTGGGGTGCCTGGGTGGCTCAGTCAGTTGAGCATCTGACTCTTGGTTTCTGCTCATGTCTTGATCCCCCGGTTGTGGGATTGAGCCCTACGTCAGGCTCTGTGCTGACAGCAAGGAGCCTGCTTGGGATTCTCTCTCTTCCTTGCTCTCTGCCTCTCCCCTACTCATTTTCTCTCTCTCCTTCTCCCTCTCTCTCTCTTTCTCCCTCTCTCTCTCAAATAAATAAATAAATAAATAAATAAATAATAAAATAAAGTGATATACTTTGTTTGCAATTTCCATTTGGTTCTTTTTTATACTTTCAGTTTTTCTGCTGAGATTTTCTATCTGTTTTCTTGCTCTGTTTTGTTTTTGTTTTTTTGTCAAGTCTGTATTTAAATAAATAGATTTATGTTCTATTTTTAAGTTGTTGGCTCCTAATTCCAGAATCTGGGCTAGTTCCATAGCTGTTTCTACTGACTCTTCTCTAAGTTATGGATCATGTTTTTTCTGCTTCTCCACATGTCCAGTAATTTTGGAGTGTATGCCAGTCATAGTCAATGATATCTGGAAGTGGGTATAGATATGTTATCTTACTTTAATTTTTTTTAAGTTTATTTATTTTTGACAGAGACAGAGTGGAAGCATGAGCTGGGGAGGGGCAGAGAGAGAGGGAGACATAGAATCCGAAGCAGGCTCCAGGCTCCAAGCTGTCAGCACACGGGGCTCAAACTCATGAACTATGAGATCATGACCTGGGCCAAAGTCGTACGCTTAACTGACTGAGCTACCCAGGTGCCCCTGTTATCTTACTTTAAAAGGGATGAAATTTTGTTCTCCCATATAGCTAAATTAAATAGATCCGTTTTATCCTGTTAGGATTGTTTTATGCTTTAAGTTAGAAATATTTCTGTTTTGTCCCTAGTCTTACAACACGGTTCTTACTCTAGGACTTGGCCCTTACTCCTAAACTCTGGCCTTTCAGGGGTATTGACTAAATGCCTGAAGTCCTCAGTGTAATCTCTCCACTTTGGGATTGAACCCCACCTTCTCCTAGCAGTCTGAAATCTCTATTTATATCCTCTGTTAGCTCCATTTATCTCTCAGACCCTAAACAACTGTCCTGTTACTCTGTATAGAGTATTGTTCTGCACACACTCATCCCAGCTTTCAGCCAACATATCAAGAGGATCCCTATCTACAATTCTGAGGACTCCTTCCACATACTTCCTTCCTCTCTACTAACTTCAGATATAAACCACTTCAACGTCCCTAATCTCCAATCTCTGCCATTACAGATCAGTAAGGCTAATGCTTTGCTTGCATTCTGTCTTCTTGTATTGAAGTTGGAAAATTGTCCCCAGGCCAACTACCAGGCAAATGTGAGTCTAACTTGTGTGTTTACCTTCTCCCAAGGATCACATTCCTGCTGTATCTATTACTCAGTGTCTGAAAAACAGTCACCTCATATTTTTTCTGTTCATGATTGTTTAAAAAGAGAGGATAAGTCCTATACCAGTTACTCCATCATGGCCAGAAGTAGAAATCAGCACTTTTAAATATTAAGTCTGCTTTACATTAATGTGTACCAGTTTTGGTTGTGGAATATTCAAATGCCTGCAATTATTTTAAAGGTACTGTGAAACTTTCATTAACAATAGCTTTGTAAGATGAGGAGTAGGCATTACTACAAAATAATTTTTTAAATAGAGTATAAGAAAATAGGGCTGCAAGTCCCACTTAAAACTATGTAGGGGCGCCTGGGTGGCGCAGTCGGTTAAGCGTCCGGCTTCAGCCAGGTCACGATCTCGCGGTCTGTGAGTTCGAGCCCCGCGTCAGGCTCTGGGCTGATGGCTCGGAGCCTGGAGCCTGTTTCCGATTCTGTGTCTCCCTCTCTCTCTGCCCCTCCCCCGTTCATGCTCTGTCTCTCTCTGTCCCAAAAATAAATAAAAAACGTTGAAAAAAAAATTAAAAAAAAAAAAAACTATGTAATGTCCTTTGAAATTTAAGTCTAAAGAGGACATATTACACTGTAATAAAAGTTACTTGGCATCACTGAATTTATTTCTCAAAAGCACAAGCTTAACTAAGATACCTATATTCAACTAAACAATCCAAAACAATCTAACTTTTGCATTCAGTACCCTTAGTACAGACATTTAAGAAAAGATTTCATTGTGAATTCTGCTAATGGTCACCTAAGTAGCAAATAAATGCCATTTTTTCCTTAAGACAGTAGACTCACGAGAACACTAATTACTATATATTTATAAAAGTCATATTAAACTTAGGATTAGAGTAGGATTTTAAATATTAATATCAACATACATTTATTACCAAATTAAAAGTTACTTAAAATTTAGATGAGAGAGTATGGGCAAACAAAAAGAAAAAAGAAGAAAAAGTAAATCAGGAATTGGGAAATACAGGAATGAGAAGGAATTTGTTTTCCTCTTTTTTGGTATTTGTCCTTTATTCAATGCTTAAAAGGGGTCTTGGGATCAAGAGATTGTAGTCTAATCCCTTGTTGAAAGCAACAACAATACTGTGTAATAAGAAAGTAAAGTATAATTGAAAATTAGAGAGTTTGGGATAAACTTTTTTCTAAACTTTTAAAGTTATTTGTTTTATTCTGTCATTAAGTTTTCAAAATACTTGGTTTTCATCTACCTCCAGCTAAATGGAAGGCAGCATTCCAGAATTTGGGAGTATATATCTACCTGATGATACAGAAGTTAGGTTTTACTATGTTCATAAACCCGGGAACTTTCTTAATATATGATACGAAATGTTTGATTCTGCAGAATTCTTGGATCCTTCCTCACCTATCCAAGTAAATAACACACAGGAAATCACTTCACCTCTTTGTTTCCCTTTCTAACTTAGAAATAGATGGAAGGGACTAAAATTCTGAGTGTTTCAGTATATTCTTGATATATTTAACATCAATGTCTTTGTTGTGCTCTTGAATCTTATTGCACCTTTGGCCAGATCAACAAGTTCATTCCCTTTGACTTAAGGTACATATCTACAAATTTAGAGGAACAGACTGAGATCACTGAATGAAATAAAATTAGTTTTTCCCCATGAGGATAGGCCTGCCATTTCCTAGTAGCTAGGTTCAAAATGACTGGGTATGTACACATTGCAGGAATTCCAAGAATGATGTATGTATGTATTTATTTATTTATTTATTAAAAAAAAATTTTTTTTTAATGTTTATTTATTTTTGAGAGAGAGAGTCAGAGAGTGAGTGGGGGAGGGGAAGGCAAGAGGGAGACACAGAATCCAAAGCAGGCTCCAGGCTCTGAGCTGTCAGCACAGAGCCCGCCGCGGGGCTCGAACCCACGAACCATGAGATCATGACCTGAACCGAAGTCGGACACTTAACTGACTGAGCCACCCAGGCACCCCAAAAATGATGTATTTTAAATGGGGGAAAGGTTCCTTTCATCCGGTAATAGCATAAGTTCTGATCTTGTGTGCCAATACTGTTTATTATTCCCAGCAGATCTGTTTTGACCACAGACCTCAGAATTTCCATCAATCATTTTGGTTCCTTAAGAGCTAGGAGGCTATACCCAAGGGAGCAATACCAGAAAAGGATAAGATTATATACCATTCTTTCATTTCCTAATTTGGGGTCTACAAGCTCAGCATTTAAGAAGCCAGGTATTTCTTACTGTTGGCAATAAGAGATAGTGATGCCTGGTTAGGATTCTCTATGTGGATAATTTAAAGATAGCAAATATGCAGTTTTAATTCAGTGAAATCATTTTTAAAGGAATATATAATGCTGTCTTAGTATTACTATATTCTATGGGAATGTGTACAATATATCAATATTTATCTCAGCACTGACTATTTATAATAATAAATAAAATGATAAGTTTTCAAATATTATATAATATTCTGAAGATTTATTATTTTGCTATCCTTATAGAATATTAATATGCTTACATATGGGGTGAGTTAATTAAAACACCTTAACAAAGTTGATTTAAGTGCTTGATGCTGTAAGTAGCCTCTCCTATTTTTTAAATCAATAAGTTGCTTTTAATGCCTCCAAGAACCAGCCATATATATATCTTTTAAATTTCTGTAGTTGTTACAGAGAAAATGAGGCTGAATGGTACCAGAAAATAATACCAGAATTAATAAATACATTTGTGTGCTAAATTTTCCTATGATTCTCGGTCAAATCTTTTATTTTTCCTTTAATAAATCAAGAGCAATTTCCACCTTAGTAAATGCTTTGCAGTTTTCTCTCAAGTCTATAACATTATTGCCTAGCACTGAATCATTTATGTAAGTCTGCATATTGACTTTTTTGTTGAATTGTGTATTTTTTTTCTTGTGCTGTCAAGAGAGGAGTTAAACTTTTCTGTTGGCGCATTTAAAAATGTTTTTGAAGGCAGAACATCTTTCAGACAGTTATGCAGCTGCTTTCTTAGAGATCTCAGTAACTAGGCATTATCATTTAATGAATTCTGTAAGAATTTTTTAATAACCTAAAAGTAATTTTAACAGAAAATTTCTAGTTCCAAGAATAGCTTGGACAAATTACCCTAAAAATCCCTTTATAAAACACACACACACACACACACACACACACACACACAGAAAGTAAGAACAGAATATATTTACAAATGCAGAGCAGAAACAACAAGAATGCTGAAAGCCAGTAAGTGAGCATGCAAACTGGACTCCTGCATGTACCCAAGATCCCCAAAAGTTACATCCTCCACAAAGGGAGGTGTTAGAAAAACTCCACCTACCATGCTTAACCCTCTTTACCTGAGTAGGAGCAAGGACGGGCACATGTAAAGATAATTCACAATACAGGAAACGCAATGGTCATTAAACTTACAGAAAGATGCACAGTCACCCTAGTAATGGAGGAAAAATAAGCTAAGTCATTGAGAAGTACAATTTCACCTCCATTAGATTAACAGAAGTTTAAAGTTGGGGAGCTATGAAATAGGATATCCTCCTTTCTTATGGCTGAAAAACATTCCGTTGTGTATATGTACCACATTTTTTTAATCTACTTTATTTGTAACAACATGGCTGGAACTTGGGCACATTATGCTAAGCAAGGTAAGTCAAGCAGAAAGACAGGCACTGAATGATATCACTTATGTGTGGATTCTAACAAAGTTAAACCTGTAAAAAAAACAAAAAACAAAAAACAAAAAAAAAACAGTAAAATGGTGCTTACCAGAGGATGGGTGGAGGATAAAAGTAATGGTATTTAAGGGTACAAAGTTGTAACAAGTAATAAAAACCATAGGGATCTAACACACAGCATAATGAATATAGACAGTACATTGTGCTATAATCATGTAGTGTGATAAGTATTGCTACATTAGCAATCAGATCACAGTGACCAATTTCATACACTGTTGGTGGAAGGTTAAGTTGCAATATCTTTGGAGGGCACTTTGACAATATTAACAAAACTTAAAATGCACATACCTATCATTCAGTGATGATATTTCTAGAGATTTATCTTATGGATACATTTGACATATGTGAAAAGTTGCATACATAAAGATGTTCATTGCAGCACTGTTTTTAATAGCAAAAATTTGAACATCTGAAAGGGGACTGGTTAAATATATTTATATATATCCATACTTTATGTGGATATACTGATTATGGCATATCCATACAATGGAAAATATACAGTCCCTGAATGAGGTATCTCTGTAATCACTAAAATGAAAAGATCCCTTGTATAAATTTAGTAGGAAAAGCAAGGCACAGGAGAGTAGAGCCATAGGCAGATGTGGTTTAACTGTTTTGAGAAACACATGCTTCGAAACACTATTTTGTAGCATATGCATAAAAAGTCTGAAGTTTAGGGGCGCCTGAATGGCTCACTCAGTTAAGCGACCAACTTCGGCTCAGGTCATGATCTCGCAGTTTGTGGGTTCGAGTCCCGCATGGGGCTCTGTGCTGACAGCTCAGAGCCTGGAGCCTGCTTCGGATTCTGTGTCTTCCTCTCTCTGTGACCCTTCCCCGCTCACGCTCTGTCTCTCCATCTCTTAAATGTAAATAAACATTAAAAAACAATTTAGAAAAAAGAGTCTGAAGTTTATATAAATTTTTGAAAACAGATACTTCTGTGAAGGAGAATAGGGAGACTAAGGTGAAATGAGATTTAATTTTTATTTTCATTCTGTATGAAGTGTATGTGTATATTAATTAATTTCAATAGCTGAAATATATTAAAGTATTATAATAAAAAGGCAAGGCAAGGATAGTTTTCCCACTTTCATGAACTAAAGGATCAAATAAATAACTTTAGTCTTCTAATCACCAGAACTGTTTCACTGTTGGCTCCATTATACTTGAGGATTATTAATTTCAGGGTCCTTTTATAATCTGTCAAGAAACATGGGAAAATAATTAGAAATATGCTTATGAATGCCAATAGGCTTGTTTCATATCTCATCCTTATTTGAATACAATTAAGTTCATATTTTCTACAAAGGTAGTGATGAATTTGCCAGTATATATAGGTATAGTTTTAACAATTATTGTCAAAATTATTTTTACCAGTTCCATTTTGCTGATAGGAAAAAAAAACACTCTACTATGTATCAAGTGGAATGTAGTTAGTCAATAATATTAAGGTTGCTATGGATGTTTGATGTTATGTAAATAAATAAAGTAACATTTCTTCCCACCCACACCACAAAGCAAGCACATTCTCCAAATGGGGGGTGTGGAATTCAGGTCCTGAGATGGTAAGAGATGTCTTAAGGTGACACAAATTATTAGTAGCAGATATAAAGCTGTCACTCATGTTTCCTGACTGCTGATTTAGTGTTCATTTTATCAACATCTAAGTGCTTCAAATGATAAATCCTAACCATATGTAACAGAAGAAGGAGGGAGACAGAGAAAGACAAGAGGGAGAAGTGAGGAAGGCAGGAAGGGAGAGAGGGAGAGAGAAGGAGAAGAAATTAACGTTTATTGAAAACCATTATATAGCAGGCACTTTTATACAGTTATTCTCTTTTTATCCTAATAATTACTCTAAGGTCCTATATAGATTGTTATATAGATTTTATAGTTGTGGAAACTGAGGCTTGGTTGTAGTGAGGGTGGGAAAGTGGCATTAAATAAATATCTAAGGGATGAGCAAATATCCTTTTCTCATCTTACACTTACTTTGAGCTATGTACTCAGTGCACAGAATTGTGAACAGACTCACAGATACTATTCCAAATATATACATATATTTGTACAGTCAAAACGGGGTAAGAGAAATGTTAAATTGAACCATTATTTATTTTGACCTATAACAAGAGCAGTTTCATATGGCTTGATCATCCAATATGCATGATACAAAGCACAACTTGGAAGGCTGTGCCATTCAGAGCACATTAATATACATACAGACCCCATAAGATTCCAAGTGGAACCTCCAAGCAGCTTAGAGAAAGCAGAACAAGGTTAAACCAGTTTCTTGGGATTGGCAACTTAGGTTGAAAAGCCAAGTGCACCAGGGAAGCAATACTGGGTCACAGATCCTATCCTAGGAGATAAGTTGCCAATAGGAGAGCTAGAGGATTGTTAGCAAGCCCATTCTGAGTGTGGTTTTGACAGTATGCATCCGTTGGCAGGAGTGTGAGAAGCAGCAAATGCTTGTGGCTTGTTCTTGCTCTGACTGCAACATTAACTTGTCTTAACCTTTACTTGGCTGAGTGCCTGAAGCTCTCCTTAGAAGAGATGCAATTATCCTCTTGCCCTTTTTCAAAATTCTCCCCATGTCACTGTGTAGTCTGGCTCCAACAATGTCTTACCTGATGACTGGTGTCTGCTGTGAGCCCTAGCCAAGGATGTCATTACCTGGAGAGGGTACAGGGATGTAACTCTATGCTATGATCTATGGCAACCTATCCTGTAAGTGCTGCAAACCCAAAAGCTTTTACTAGTTCAACACTCAAGCCAAGCTGCAGGGCAGAAGGAAAAGGAGATGGTGTGTTTGCTCAGGGACTGGGTCATAGCTGGCTGGACCATGTCAGTTAAAGGAGTTCCTCTGCTTATAGCGTCCTCTTCTTTGCAGCTCTGACATATCAGTTCCTGGATTCCTGGAGTAAAATGAAAAGCCAGGGTTCTCCTCCTTCCCTCCCTCTGAATACTATGAGACCTACTTTGAGAAGAAATATACCTACTTATCACTCTTTCTTAGGCTCTTGTTAACCACTATTTACTTGTATAGGGTCTTTATATGATGGTTTTGCCATGTGTGTGTATGTTTAAAATTTTACCATAGCTAAAATCTTTGCTGTTTTATTTTTTTCTTTGCAAGGGAATCTCATTGAATTTGTATACCTTATCTTTATTTCTATTCATTCATCAACCCACTTGTCTAACAATCCAATAAACATCTTCAATATAGCTAATACAGTATTAGGCTTAGGATGCAAAATGGAATGCTACAGTGGTTGAAAACATGGTTTCTGGAATCAGGAATCTGGGCTCCAATCTAGGATAACCTAATTACTAGATATTACTTTGGGTTTTCTAATATTTCTACACCTCATTTTTCTCATCATTTAAATAGAACCTACCTCCAAGAGTTGCTATAAAGATTAAATGAGATAACCAACATAGAGTCTGCACAGAGGCTGGAATACAAGTATTCAATAAATATGAACTCTTACTAATAATGATCTATGAAGCCACAGGAATCAGACAATAAAAAGAAATATAAGGCATCCTGGTCGGTAAGGAAAAAGGAAAAGCGTCACTATTTGCAGATGACATGATACTATATATAAGAAACCCAAAAGACTTCACCAAACAACTGCTAGAATTGATAAATGAATTCAGTAAAGTTGCAGGATAAAAAATCCATGTACAGAAATCTGTTGCATTTATATACACCAATAATGAAGAAGCACAAAGAGAAATTAAGAAAACAATCCCATTGACAATTGCACCAAATAATAAGATACCTAGGAATAAACCTAACCAAAGAAGTGAAAGACCTGTACTCTGAAAACTGTAAAACACTGATGAAAGAAATTGAAGAAGACACAAAGATATGGAGAAACATTCCATGCTTATGGGTTGAAAGAACAAATATTGTTAAAATGTCTATACTACTCTAAGAAATCTGCATTTAATGCAATCCCTATCAACATACCAATAGCACTTTTCACAGAACTAGAACAGATAATCCTAAAATTTGTATGGAACCACAAAAGACCTGGAATAGCCATAGCTACCTTGAAAAAGCAAAGCAAAGCTGGAGGCATCACAATTCCAGACTTTAAGTTATATTACAAAGTTGTAGTCATTAAAACAGTATGGTACTGGCACAAAAATGGACACATAGATCAAATAGAACAGAATAGAAAATCCAGGAATAAGCTGACAATTATATGGTCAATTAATATTTGACAAAGCAGGAAAGAATATCCAGTGGGAAAAAGATCATCTCTTCAAATGGTATTGAGAAAATTGGACAGGAACATGTAAAAGAAAGAAACTGGACCACTTTCTGTCACCATACATGAAAATGAATTCAAAATGGATTAAAGACCTAAATATGAGGCCTGAAGCCATAAAAATCCCAGAAGAGAATATAGACAGTAATTTCTTTGACATCAGCCATAGCTTCTTTTTTCTAGATAGGTCCCATGAGGCAAGGGAAACAAAAGCAAAAATAAACTATTGGGACTATATCAAAATAAAAAGTTTCTGTACAGTGAAGGAAACAATCAACAAAACTAAAAGGCAACCTACAGAGGGGTAGAAGATATTTGCAAATGAAAAATCCAATAAATGGTAAGTATCCAAAATATATAAAGAACTTATAGGCATGCCTGAGTGGCCCAGTTGGTTAAGCATCTGACTCTTGATTTGGGTTCAGGTCATGATCTCATGGTTTGTGAGATACAGCCCCACCTCGGGCTCTTCACTGATAGCATGGAGCCTGTTTGGGATTTTCTCTCTCCCACTCTCTCTGCCTCTCTTTCTCAAAATAAGTAAGTTAAAAAAATAATGACTTACAAAGCTCAACATACAAACACCAAATAATCCATTTTAAAAATGGGCAGAAGACATGAACAGATATTTAGCCAAACAAGAAATACAGATGGCCAATAGACACATGAAAAGATACTCAACATCACTTACTATCAGGGAAATGTAAATCAAAACTACAATGAGATATCACCTCACATTTGTCAGGATAGCTAAAATCAGCAAAACAAGAAAAAACAGAGGTTGGCAAGAATGTGGAGATAAAGAAACCCTCTTGCACTGTTGGTGGGAATGCAAACTGGTGCAGCCGCTCTGGAAAACAATATGGAGGGTCCTCAAAAAGTTAAAAATAGAACTACCTTATGATCTAGTAATAACACTACTGGGTATTTACCCAAAGAATATGAAAACAGTGATTTAAAGGGATACATGCACCCCATTATTTACAGTAGCCAAGATATGGAAGCAGCCCAAGTGTCCATCAATAGATGAAGGGATAAAGCAACTGTACTCTAAGATATACAATGGAATATTATTCAGCCATAAAAAAGAATGAAATTTGGCCATTTGCAATGACATGGATGGAGCTGGAGAGTATAATGCTAAGAAAAATAGAGAAAGACAAATACTATATGATTTCACTCATGTGGAATTTCAGAAACAAAACAAATGAGGAAAAGGAAAAGAGAGAGAGAAAGAGACTCAACTATAGGGAAGAAACTGATGGTTACGAGAGGGGAGGTGGGAGGGGGGATGGGTGAAATAGGGGATGGGGATTAAGGAGTACACCCATCACGATGAGCACCAAGCGATGTGTGGAAGTGTTGAATCACTATATTGTACACCCAAAACTAATATAACCTGTAATTATATTAAGGTTTAACTAACTGGAATTAAAATTGAAATTTAAAAAGCAAATAAAAATAAATAGTTTTTTAAAAAACAATGAACTATGAAAAATGTATATCTCATGCTAATAAATGAGAGCCATTGGAACAGTTCTACAGCTAGGCCATGCCAAAAATAAAAATGCCTTTTCCATCTTATTGGAGGATATTTTAACAGCTTCTAAACTGACCCTCATATTCTTCAGGAAAATCACCTGGACCTGGAAACTGATAGTCTCAACATCCAACAGAAGCCTTTGTTCACAGAAGCCATGGACAAAAGAATGTTCCCCTTTTCCTATTTTCCTGTCCATGCAAATTATATGCATCCCTAAAGCTATTCCAGGTAGTGTAACTGAGTTTTTTCTCTAGTCAGTCCTTACATGAGGATATTCATAACATCGACCAAATCTTCCAAAAATTAGGTAATTCCTTTATGAACTATATTTCAAGGGTTCATTCTAAAACTATATATAACCAGTTGTCACTTTCAAAAACACAAGTCAACCACTATTTCCATCAAATCATAACACAAAATAGACCTAGCCAGAAGGCTTGATGCCTTTCTGTACAGCTTTTTGGAAGAAAGGCCAAAAAAGAATCCTTCTCTACCAAACGCATCCCCCCTACACTTCTGAACGGGTCAGAATTCGATCCAGCACTGTTTGAAAATGATTTGCCAGTGTTTCATTCTTTTTGCTATTAACACCTGGGATGAAAGTTGATAGGATGGGTATTACCTCATAGGGTTTGAGGAAGGAGCAGCTGTGCTTCAGGAAGAAAAGCTTCTTTGCACACAAATAAAACCGGCAGAGACTATTGTCTCCCAGCATCTCTCCAAACACACCTGACTAAAATTTCAGAGATTCACAGATTAAAATTACATAATACACCCTGGAGGTTCCAAGCTGCATCATGCTGAATTTCCTCCAACATAAAGGAAAATATCCTGAATTTTTTAGTACATTTTCCTAAGGAGGAATAGCTGATTTTCATGAACAGGCTGAAAACCTTTCAAAGCAAATTGAGTAATATGCAAGCTCAGGGCTTAATATAGACTCCTCATTTCCCTGTCCTTTTCCTTTATTTTACTTATTATCAGTTGTAACTGTTTCATATGGGATTATTTGATTCATACATGTCTCCTCCAAGAAGTTAAAACTCATTGAGGATAAATAGCTTCTGGTTTAGTTCTCTTACTTCTATATCATTGCCTAGCAAAATTTCTAGAATATAGTGGTAAATGAGTTAAAAATTATTTAATGAATAAAAGAGTCCATAAGAATAAATTTCCTTCAAATTATTTTATTTTGCCTTGCCACAGTCTTTCAGGTATCTTCTTAACTTTATCTAATTCTTTACCTATTTCTCATGAAATGAAACTGCCCCATGCATCTGGCTGAACCCTAATTAAACCCTTCCTCTCCTGCCATTGATAAATCTAAGAAACCAACCCTTACCCCCATTGTAATGCTCCCATATGTTATGCCTCAAATCATCCCAGATAAAGTAGGTGTTATGAGTCAGCCACAACAAAAACAAACCCCAAGCAGCTAAAGGCGAAGAGCTGCACTTTAGATAATTCTGAAAAATGCTAACTGTACTTCTAAAGTACTAAAATTCCTTCCCTGGAATTTAGCTATATAAACACGAATCTAGGCATGAGATGGTTTGCATAGTATTAGAATGTTTTAAATAAACTAAATTCCAATATTCACTGTTTCTGGAGATTTTATAAATAATATAAAAGGAACAACAGACCATTAGCATTTGAATTTGGCATCTGTGGTTGAGATTACTTGGGGATGACCAGGAAGGTCACCAGAAAGTATCCATTTGTAACTTGGGTAAGAATGTCAACACTTAGGTGTTTCACTCAATACTCTTCACTCAAAACAGATATGCAAGGCACTTCTTTGGTAAAAGATCTAATTCTCTGATTAATATCTTTACTTTGGTTAATGAAATCTGTATCTCAATTCTTGAATTCTTGAATCGGCATTCTTGAATTGGGAAATTAGCTTTTTCTCTGGAGTTATCCTACAGGCAGGTAGAGGTCTACTGATTATTTGCATAATCCCAGAATTAAACAATAATTCTTCCACCTGGTAACGTGACAGGTTTCTGATTAAATATTCTTTCATGAACACAGTTTAACATGACAATATTTAGGAAAAGGAAGTGCAAGAGTTATCAAAAAGGTACTTAAGGGGAAAATAATTGGTAAGATGATTTTTTTACCTAATTTTTTTTCCTTTTTCTTTTTGTATTACCTCTGGAAAGTGAGCCTTTAGAAACTGCCATTTCCACACTAATAGGGAAAACATGATAGCATTTTATGGGGTATTCCATTTCTCTCTTGCCCTCAAACACAACCAAGATAAACAAGAAGATGTGTAAACGGCAAGTTAAGTCTGGGTGACGGCATCATGGCAAACCTACTGCAGTGAGCAGTAGAATGAGCGAGAGAATGGAGGTTGAATAAGAAAGCGAATTCCTAGATGCTATGTACATTTTTTTCTATTCTGAAGTAGGGACTGCTTTGAGTTTAAGATGAAGAAAATTCCTTATCCCTTCTAAATGCATGATAAAGTTAGTTTAAGACAAAAGGTCATGTGGCTGCCTCATCCTGCTGATGCCATTCAAAGTAAGAACATTTCTCTATGGGGTGCTTGCTCTTCAGGCTTAGCTGGTGGACGTCATTTCTGAGTGGTGACAGAGGGAGTATGAGCTTGAACCGCCACGGAGGAGTAGTGCCTCTTCTTCCAGCTCATGTCACTCTGCTTTGATCTTTGTTTCCAAATTACTGGCTGCTAAAAATGCTTATAGCTGACCTTTAAGGACATTCTGCACCCTCCTAGGTACCTGTAAGATTAGTCCCAGTTTGGGCAGAGATGAACTCACTCCCTTATGTTCTCCGGCTAAAGAAAATCCTTAAGAACTCAGCCAAGCTGAGTTTATCACTCTTCATCCACCTGCTATATTTTTAGGGCTCCAATATTTTGTGCCTTTTACCCTCTTCCTATTCACTTGTCACCATATCAAGTCAATGTGATCACCATTTCCAGGTGATTTCTATTCCAACTTCAACATATCCTCTGGTGCTTGATTTGCCTGTGGTCAGGATTAGGTGTAAAAGTAGAAGATAGTATAGTATCTGTTTACTTTTCCTACTCTAATGTTGATTTTGACTATTCAGTACCAGGTTTGAACCGGAGATCAGAAGGTGGCTAATCCTGAGAACAGAGATTCAGATCTGACAAATCTGCCTTACTTAAGGTGCTCTTTTCTCTAGCTACCGGTGGCACTACAATTTTAAATCAGTCTTCTCAAGGGCCTTTATTAGCCAGGGCTTTAAGAAGTGGTATGAACAATGACCCCTAGATAACACAAACTAGTTAAGGTTTTAGCAGTTTGAAATTACTTATTCATTTATTTTTTAGCGGACTCAGGCATGAAATATAAAAATCTAGCAGAGGGAACAGAGATAATAAAAGGGAAAGAATGGACCTTACTTTACAAAGTCAATTTCTCCATATCTCTTGTTATGGGATTTTTTCTTAGCTAGTTTCCCATTAAAAAGTTTGAACTTGTAGGAGGGCCAGCCAAAACAATTTCATTTCTCATTGAAATTAAGCTTTTAACCTGATATGGTATATGTCAGAACATATTTCTTAGAAACTTTGTCCAGTTTTGGGTTAAAACCTAACTGGAAGCATTCTATCAATACAGGTATAAAATGCCGTCATGATTCTATGCTTCAATTGGACAGCCTTCTGAGCATCACTAGAAGTCATCTACCATCCATCTCAAACAGGACTTGGATACCATGATTAGCAGTGGGTCTACTGTGGTTCTACTGTGAAATATCATTCATAGAAAACATGAATGGGAAAATATTGTTTCCTCATAAGCCATTTCTTCATAGAAAACACTTTGTCTTGTATCAATACCAAAAATACTTTATCAAACTCATTTATTCCTGTAAATGATATCTTTATCACTAAGAAAAGCCCACAATTTATTGAATACTTCATCATTCCTAGAGGTAGAGCTTTTAAATATATTTAAAAGCCCCTCTATATTTCTTTATTTTTTTATTTCTTTATTTATTTTTGAGACAGAGAGAGACAGAGCATGAGCAGGGGAGGGGCAGAGAGAGGGGAAGACACAGAATCTGAAGTGGGCTCCAGGCTCTGAGCTGTCAGCACAGAGCCCAACGCAGGGCTCAAACTCACGGAGCGTGAGATCATGACTTGAGCCGAAGTCAGACCTTCAACTGACTGAACCACCCAGGCGCCCCAATATACCAACCCTCTATATTTCTGCCCTAAGTTCTGACATTTGACATACAAGAAAAGGAATAGGGTATCCTTTTCTAAAGTCTAAAGCTCTCCTAACATTCTTACCAATTTTCTTTGGGGGAAGCTTTTTCACTATGGAGTTTATTTTGCAAGAGTTTGTAAGAACCAACCTGTCTCTTCCATATTGTAACTGAACCCCGGTTCGTATGCCCAATGCTCAGCAATGCCAATCACTGAGAAATCAAGTATGCAGCAAGGAAAGGGTTTATTTGAGAGGCAGCCAAACAAGGGGACAGCAGGCAGGGTCACATGTCTCACCCAACTGAGGTTAGAACAAGTTTTTATAATCATAGGGATTAACATACATATTGATAAAAAGGGTGGGGAAACATGACTATTCATGAGGAAAGATGGAGCATGTGCATTGAGCAAACATATATGTGACACACATTCCATGTTTCCTTTGGGGTGGAATCTTAACATTAAAATGAGGCAAAACTCAGGCCCTGATGTCTGGAAGTCAGTAGGACAAGGAGAGGGGCTATGCCCATACTCTGAGAGCCAGTATAAACTGGACGTGGTCTTGGACTCATTGTCTTGCGAAGGAATGCAGGACTTTTCTTGTTCCAGGCTATAACCTTATCAGTGACCTTCCATCTGTGTCAGCCCAGGCCTCTGCAGAGACAGCTGGTGGATTTGCTAGTGGGGTCTGAAAAGAAACAATAGCTAATTAGGGAGAAACAGGTCTCTGAAAAACAAGCTTTAAATTTCCTGTTAATCTTAACACTACGGGGAAGTTTCTATATCAGAACATTAGGAAAAGGAACAAGCACATTGGTAGATAATTTTTAGCAAATTAACATAATCCAATTAACAGTGAAAGTATTTGCATGTATTGGCATTCCCTAATATTTAAGTAGGCAATACTAAATGACCTTACCGAGCAGAATTTTATTTATTTTTATTTTTTAAAGTTTTTATTAAATTTCAGTTAGTTAACATACAGTGTAATATTAGTTTCAGGTGTATAATATAGTGATTCAACAATTCATACATCACCCAGTGCTCGTCACAAGTGCACTCCTTAATCCCCATCACCTATTTCACCCACCTCCTCCACCCACTCCCCTCTGGTAACCATCAGTTTGTTCTCTGTAGTTAAGAGTCTGTTTCTTGGTTTGCCTGTCTCTCTTTTTTCCCTTTGCTCATTTGTTTTGTTTCTGAAATTCCACATATGAGTGAAATCATATGGTATTTGTTTTTCTCATATTGACTTATTTCTCTTAGCATTATACTGTCTAGTTCCATCCATGTCATTGCAAATGGCAAGATTTCATTCCTTTTTGTGACTGAATAATATTACATTATATGTATATATATATATATATATATATATATATATATATATATATGTATATATATAAATCTTCTTTATCCATTCATCAGACGAATGGACACTTGGGCTGTTTCCATAATGTGGCTACTGTAAATAATGCTGCCATAAACATTGGGGTGCATATATCCCTTTGAGTCAGTATTTTTGTATTCTGATCCAGCAGAATTTTAAGAGATAATATTTGAAGATGCCCAGTGAAAGCAGTAATTAAGGATTACTTTGCTGTTGTTCTTGTTGTTATCATTTTATTGTTTACTAGGTTATTTCATTTAGATCTTGTTAGACTCATCAGAATGTTCTCTATATAGGCAATGAAGAGCTTATTTTTTGACCAAGGTAATATATTATCAACATAAATTTCAAAGTTTTCAAACTAAAATTATATTCTCAACCCTTTATGGTATGAAAATTATTTAACTGATTGAATAAATTCAAAATGATTTTCCAAGTTAGAGGGACTTTTTGCAAGGTCTCTGAGGGCTCCCATTCATGGAGACAGGCTAAGAACTTCCATATGCACCATCATAAAAAGGACCCTCTGAAATATTCACAATAGAATTTCAACTCTTCCCCTATAGGTCTGATACCTGAAGCATTTGAGATTTACTTTCATAGACAAATAGAATCTCAACAATGTGGGCACTCATCAGAGAATTCAAGAACAAAAGACCAGAGCCCGAACAGTATTGTTAGAAGCTTTGCTAGAAAAATCCAGTATTTGAAAGTCAGTCAGAGAAGAATGTTAACTATCCAATCCCAAGAGAATTTGGGCTCCATGCCCTTAATTCATCAGAAAGCAAGCTGGGCTGTATTACCTTAGTTTTCTGATAATAATATATCTTTAGCTTTTAATATATTAGATATAATATAATTATATGATATATTAATAATTATATTTATATAATAATTAATATATATTATATATTATATAATCACATATTAATAGGACATGTTATAATAATACATATATAACAGTATGCATAATATAGTAATTAACATAATGATTATATTAATATATTGGAAGCATCCATTTGAAGAACATTTCTGTAGCTTTGGCAAAACTATTTTCCATTGTGTTACTCATTATTCTTTATATAAAGATCTACATGATATATTCCTCTCAGAATTTTGTGCCAGGGGGTGTTTCTTTTTATAAATTAATACCTAGACTTTCTTTTTATCAAGTACTTCATAATAATGATCCAAAATTCTTCCCTCTCTTTTTATTTTGTTTAATAGAAACCTCAAGGTTAACAAACTTATTGTGGGTTATTGACTAATATCAGGTATCTAGTTTATATTCTCTTTTCTTCCTTCTGATTGATTTTGACTTAATCTTTTACTGTTAATTTTGGTTTAGGATCATTAATTGCATCGATCTTCTCTGAAATAGATGAAGTACAATTACAGTTACCATACATCCTAGATTTTACAGGGATATTTTGATTTCAAGTGGCATTATTCTTTTACCTACAGATGATTAATTGAAATCTAATAATATACTTGCACATTCTTATATTTGTAAAGTTTTTCATGAAAATAAGTTCACTGACCATTAAATATTTGAAAGACCCTGGCTTCCATTTTGGGTCAACATAGCTTCATATCATAAATAAGCTCAACCTCATTCCACTACTCCAGACCCATATTTCCAGCGGCCATTAGCCATCTTCACTTGGATGTGCCCCACATACTCCAGAGGCAACATATCTTTTCCACCAAACCCAGTACTTCTTCCTGTACTTTTCAAACCTTGATTACTGTTAAATTACCTAAGCAGTTTCTCTCACTCTCTCCACCCTATTCACATTAATCATCAACTTTATTTGTTTTGATCTTTGAAATGCCTATGTTATTCCCTTGTCTCAGTCTCTTCACTTTTCTAGTTCATCATTATTCCTTGGCCCCTTCCTGTTGCTTCCCACCTGTCCTCTACTCCAGCATCTGAGTTTTCTTTCTAAAACTGACTTCTGATTATGCCATCTTTAAAAGAAAATATCAGTAGTTCTTCCATTATCTGTAGAATATAGTTCAATTACATAACCATGACAAATAGTTGTCTTCTACCCCAATTTCCACTATTTACTCCTTTAACACACTTGTTTGCAGCGTTCACCCTTCATCTACCCCTGCTTCCTTCCCCTGCCCATATCACAACTCCTTTCAAGGATCACTTTCCTAGTATTTCTGGGAGAAATTATAGGTGAGTCAGTACATACCACAGCCTGCTTTTCTTCTGCCAGCAACTACCTGCTGCTGTTAGGTCTGGTTCAAACTTTCATTTGCTTCCCTAAGATCATGGAGTTCTGGAACAGCCAAGGAGCCTGCCTCTAATGCCAAGGGGCCTGCTCTTCCCTTCTCTGCCCCATCCTTGAATTCTCCATGGTTCTACAAATATGAGGTTGTTATACATAGCTGACTTGTATGAAAGGTTTGAAGACATTAAAAGAGAAGGTACAGAATAATTAGGAACAGGGAATAGCTTCATATTAAATATGTAATATCACTGATCTTCAAAATCCTAAAGCCATCTTTGCAGTGGGGAATTTGTCAACAAGTAGACTTTCCTTCTGAAGCCTATGACTTTCTTGGGCCCTCTCCCTCTGCCCTTTTCTCCCTCTGTCCTCTTTTCTCCCTGGATGGGTATGCCTAACTTGCAAGTTCCTCATTATTTATTATATATAATAAAGTAATTACATATATATATTATATATAAAGTATTTATATTATATATAATTTAGTATATATAATAAAGTAATACTTTCCACCCTCTCTCCCCCTCAGAGGGGGAAGTTCAACCTGTGAGTAAAAAGCTACAAAATGGGTCCACTGTTATAAAATGGAAAAATTCCTTTTTTAAAACCAGTATGGTTTAGCATAGTGAGAAAATAAATAACTTCTCTACTAAACTATTTTCTTACGCAGTTGGATAGAACTTGACAATAATAAAACCAGCTTCTCAGATAATTATAGGCCTCTTGGCAAGTCAGAATATTTTTTGATTGTGAAACAGATAATATCACCTTTTCCTCTGACGTATGTTCTGACATAAAACCTAAACTCACAAAAACCTCATAAGACGAGGAAGGAAAACTGATGAATACAGTTCAGCACAAATAATGCCATCTAGCTACCAAATAAATTATTCATTGTAGCTATTTATATGGTGTAATTCCTATACTTACCTGACAATATGCTGACAAGTTCTTCTCTCTACTATATTTTTCGTCAGTCGACTTATTCAAGTCTGAGAAGAATGATAAGAGAATAATTGCCTCTCTCTCTCCTTCAAAATTGTGTAGATTATGTTCATTATTCTAAGTTGTAGACAAAAATATTAAATTATTATATTTACAAGAAGGACAGTCTTGTCTCTGTGACTCCTTTAAAGGATGAGAGTATAAATGTAATTAGGGAACAAACTGGGTCACCCTGGTTCATTACTTCATGAATCACCAAATCCTAGGCCTGGCAGGGGACCTTGAGAGACACCCTCCCACTCTCAGCAAGAAGAGATCACCAATCCCATTTTCATGTCCCTATTGAGAGGTTCTCACATTTTGCCTTCTAAGTCATTCCGGCATAATAATCCTGGATATCGGGATGGATAACTGAATTCTTCATATTGCTTTCTTCCTCCCTGCCCTCCCCCCCCCCAGGAAGCATCATGTTTTGTTTTGTTTTGTTTTGTTTTTTGAAAGAGAGGGAGAGAGAGAAAAATAGAGAGTGGGAGAGGGGCAGAGAGATGAAGAGAGAAAGAGAATCCCACGCAAGCTCTGCACTGTCAGCACAGGACCCTACATGGGGCTTAAACCCACAAACTGTGAGATCATGACCTGAGCTGAAATCAAGAGTCGGTCACTTAATGGAATGAGCCACCCAGGCACCCCTACATGTTGCTTTCTTATCTTCTTATATTAGCCCAGGGAAGTCAAGATCTAAAAATAAATTGTTATTTTTTCCAATAAAAATTATTTTATTTTATTTTCTGGTTCCAAAACTTTTTCACTGTCATAGTACAGTTAAGTGCATGGGCTCAAACCCTACTTCCACAACTTACTAGCTGTGTGACCTTGAAGAATTTTAAACCTTTATGTGCCTCATTTTCATCATCATTAACATTGAAGTGACAATGGTAGCTACCTTATAGGGTCCATATGAAGATTAAATTAAAGGAGTTCATAGCTGTAAATGTCTTGAATGAAAACTGGCATATAGTAAGTATTATAAAAATGCTTGTTAAAAACTAAAAGCACATTTATAAAGAAAAAGAGAAATTCAGGAAATACAACAAAAGAAGCAAATTACTAATAACCTTACTCTAGAGATAGCTATTTACATTTTAATGTTCCTTCTTGCCATGTGTACCTATAAACTACGTACCTAGCACATAATTGGGATGATGCTGTATTCGAGAAAAGGCCCTGTATCATGAATTTCTTCACTTAATGTTACATTATGAGCACTTCTCCATATCCTTAAAAATCTTTGAAAAGCTTTAGTGGTTTTACAGCAATCCTTTTATGAGCTTACCTCATCTCAACAATCCCTCTATCCAGCTATGAGATTGTTTTCAGTGTTTCACTTTGTAGCTAAAGCGGCAGTAAATATCTTTGTAAATCAACTTTTATCCATCTCCTTGAATATTTCTATTCTAAGTTTTCTTGAAGTGGGATACTGGGGGAAAGAATATTTCGAAGATTCCAGGTACATACTATTAATTTGTGTTTCAGAAAGAAATGTATTAGTCGATGCCCCTATGAAGCTATGTATGAAATAATATCTTTCATGGCAACATTAAGCATTGCTTTTTAAAAAGGGGGAAAAATGTTCCCAATTTGATACAATAAAAATTGTATCAGTTTTAATATTTTAAATTGAATGTTTTCATTCCTGGTGAAAGTGAATGTTTCTGCATTTCAGCTGTTAAAAACTAGTGAATTTTTCCTGAGACATGCCTTAGCCTTTGGCTCTGCAAGTAGAAGCCATTGTTCTTTTACATTTTCCCTTGTGTCGTGGTTTCTAACTTTAATCCACTTCGTGGCTCTCCTCTAAAGGATTTTTCCTTTTTTGGGTTCTTCTCTTATCCTGGAAACCAGGATAAGAGGCTACTTTAGTATTGGGGCCAGACTACTCGTTTCTGGCATAATGAGAGAATTCATCATGTTTCTATTTCTGCAAGTCATGAGCAATCAAGTGGTTGGTACGAGTTAGTATTGATCTGGGTACTACGGAGGTAAGAGAGGGTCCTTGCCCTTCCAGAATTTAAAGCTTAATTGTAAAGAAAACTCTAATGCATGAAACAATTAGTGATCAATACAAGGCAGCCTACACTGAGTGAATTTTAGAATACAGATACTAAGTGCCATGGTCATTTAAAGAAGGGAGAGATCAATGATGATGTGAGTAATCATCAGTGAGGTTGGCCTTGGCAGAAGGAAGGATAGGCAGTTGAGGTGAAAAGAACTACAGAAGTAAATGACAGCCTATTATAGATACAAAGAGCATGGATTTTTGTGTCAGACCCAGGTGGGAAGTCTTAGCTCCACCATATACTAGCTTTAAACTTAAGCAAGGGTATTAACCAGTCAAACTCTGGGTTTGAATCCCAACTCTGTCACTTATGAACTGTGTGTCAGAGCTAATATTTTGGGCAAGCTAATAGATTCAGTGGTAAATCTAACTTTGTTCATGAATAACATTATGGTAATCAGAGTACCTACCTCACAGGATTGTTGTGGGGATTAAATGAGCAAATGTGAGAACTGGGTCCTGGTACATTATAAGCACTCAGTAGTTTTAGCTTTCATCATTAACCTCTTTAGGCATCAACTTAGTAAATGTAATAAATCACTATATATGTAATCTATCACTATAGTAAATATAATCTATCACTAGTAAATGTAAATGATAATATGCAAATGTAATCTATCACTAGTAAATGATAGTAAATGTAATCTATCACTATAATAGATTACTATGAGTGTCTTGACTGAGAACTAGATAGATTTGTAATTGCAAAGGAAAGAAAGAGCCTGGAACTGAAGATTTTTCCCCAAATTATGATGAACATGTTATAATTTGAAGTGAAATGCTTGGCTCTTCCCTCAATGTCAGTTTATTTATTCATTAGCCCACATGCACAGACCTATATCTTCCTCCATTTGGGCTTGAAAGCCTTTTTCTCTGCCAGGCCCAAAGTCAACTCTGATTGAGGAAGGAAGTAAAAGGTATGCAACTTTCTTAACCACTTCAGTCAGGAAGTGACACCCATCACTTTGCTTACATTCCATTGGCGCAAATTAGTCATGCGGCCCCACCTAAGTGAAGAGTGAATGGGGAATTGTAGTCCCTGGTTGGGTCACTGCTCTCTAGCAATAACTTGACACAAAACTGCCATGATCTCTCTCTTTTCCTTACGCACAGCATATAAACTCCCAAGGGGGATGACTCAAAGATTCATCCAGATATGTCATTAATGAACCTTTATGTTTCAGAGACTCTCTCAGCCTCATCTATTACTGTTTTGGACCTAGTATCAGTCTCTCCCAACCCTCTTTACTTCTGTTTGCAACCAGGGAATTTTCCTGAGCTTACCACTTGTTTAAGGAATGATTTGACATAGGTGCTGGCTTTGTTCTCTTCCTTCTCTGGTGCACCCAGTTTCCCTGCTATGGATCTGCTCAGCAGCAGGGGGCATCGCTGACTATGCCATTTAAGTATCAAGGGAAAATAAGTTCAATTTTTAGCAACTGTTCTTAATGTCATCTGTATTCCAGAGTAGTTACATTTGCTAATTTGGCAGAACATGGACAAGGTAAAATAAAATTCAAAGATAAGTTGAATATAAGCACACACACTCTCTGGTCTGGACAAACGGCAGTGAAGAACAGCCTTTTGCCAGACTGCTCACTGAAAAGTATCTTTTAAGTTTTAATACTGAGAAATGTTAAAAACAAGAAAAACTTTTCAACCAAATAAAAGGATTTTGTTGGGCTTTTCTACGGCAAAACCCTTCTATTCAAAAGACAGAGTTTTCTGCCACATAACATTGGAGCTAATGATTGGAGCTATGGCTACTCAAGGTCTGGAGGCTTATGGTACAAGATATTAGCACATCATACTTTACAATTGAGGAAGACAGTTTTCAGATTGATTTTATGTCTTATGAAGAGAAATAAAATTTTCTTTCTCAGGCATGTCTATGATGGTAGAAATAAGAGACCTCCAAATGAATAGTTTCCACATAGATGATTGATAATGATGAAGGAGAGGAGGAGGCTAAGGAAGAGGAGGAAGGGAAGGAGGAGAAAAGAGGAGGAAGAGGTGGAAGAGGGAGAGAAGGTGAAGGAGAATATTATTTTTTATCATGATGATGGCCCGGTTCACTTATTTGTCAGCCAGTACTTAATCAACATGAACACAGCTCCCACGTACTTCCAAACACCTACGTTGTGCCATTACAAAGCAGCCCACTGAAGGGGCACCTGGGTGGCTCAGTTAAGCGGCCGACTTCAGCTCAGGCCATGATCTCACGGTCCGTGAGTTCTAGCCCCACGTCAGGCTCTGTGCTGACAGCTCAGAGTCTGGAGCCTGCTTCAGATTCTCTGTCTCCCTCTCTCTAACCCTCCCCTGTTCATGCTCTGTCTCTCCCTGTCTCAAAAATAAATAAACGTTAAAAAAAAAAAAAAAAACTTAAAAAAAAAAAGCAGCCCACTGAAGATAATGGTGAACCTAAAGATGGAATACTCGACAGGGTTCCCTCTCAGCCTTTGTCCCATTTATCATTTTTAAGTTTCATCCTGCAAAGCAAACACTATTATCCCTATTTTACAAATGAAGAAACTAGGTCTTGGGGCGCCTGGGGGCTCAATCAATTAAGTGTCTGACTCTTGACAAAAGCACAGGTCATGATCTCATAGTTCAACAGTTCAAGCCCCCCATTGGGCTCTGTACTGACAGTGTGGAGCCTGCTCAGGATTCTCTCTCTCCCTTTCTCTGTCCCTCCTTGTGTGTGCACACTCTGTCTCACTCTCTCTCTCAAAATAAATAAATAAACTTAAAAAAAAAAAAAGAAACTAGAACTCAGATGACTTGACAAGAGTAGAGGAGCAGGCATTCAAACTTCAAGTCATTTGTTTCCCTGATTATGAAGTTCTCATTATACCATGTGTTATGAAGACTAAGCAGGATACTACATGAAAGCTGAATGCCTGGCACATAGCACTCAGATGGGACTTTCTTCCGTCTTTGAGCTCCTTCCCGGAGAGTACATAAATCCTTTGGGAACTATTGTGCACACAGGAAGAATAACTACATTTTCTTTTCAGCTCTAAGGAAAGTGTCAGTATAAGCTTATCTGAACCTCGGTGGGGGAAGTGAGTAGGATGACTGTGAGTTTTGATGGGTTTAATTTGGTTTTATATTTTGAGAAATGGCTATGTTCTCTAAAACAAAATATTGGTACGATTGCCTTACAGAAAGAGTTTATTTCTCAAACCCCATGACTATTATTTGACTTTATAAAATGATGAATACAAAATGAAATAGCTAGTATAGAATTTTTTGTTGTTGTTGCAGGGGTAACATTCCTTCTAACCTGGAATAAGTAATGACTCTCTAGTGAAGTTGTCCTAGGTTTCAATCTTTTCTCTACTGCTTATTAGTTGTGTAACTTTGGCCAGTTATCTAATATTCTTGAGCTCCAGTCTTTTATTTTTAAAATGAAGGTAATAATTCTTAGCTTGCAGGAGTGTTGTGAGAGTCTAGTAAGGTATAAATTCCATAACATATAGTAAGGAATTAAGAAAGTGCTTCCTCCTGCTCAGGAGTTCAAAGAATTGGGATTGGTATTTTAATCCCTTCATTTTTATGATAAAGTAATACAACAAAATCATAATAGGTAATCTTAAAGTAAATTGGGAGCATTTCCCTCGTTAAAAAGCACTACTGAATTTTATGTTTCTGGGAGTTTTTAGAATAGTTTTTTGTTGTTGTTGTTTTTCTGGGGTATTTTTTTGCCCTCAGTATAAAAATATTAAAAATAAATGGATCAAGCAGTCATCAGAGAATGCAGGAATTTTTATGTTGATACATAATATGCTTTAACAACACAAAGACCTTAGAAATTGTGGTGGTTATTAGTGTTTGCCAAACAGCCCTAGGTCTCCCCACTTCAGGGCACATGACGGAACTGCATTTCCTGGCCCGACTGGGACTATGTAATTAGTCCTAGCCGGCAAGTTGCCAGGAGGTCCAGTGCCTGTTCCAGACCATTCAGACTCTCTTCTTCCCTAGAGCCTGACAACCAGCAACATTGGAAAGGTAGCTAAATCAGATAGGGTCTCTAAGAGACTTCTTGCTGACCTGTAAGAGTCATATAAAAAAGATACTGTGGAATTGTAGCAGCATTATGTAGCTCATTCCAAATGATCAGAGGTGGTTAAAAAAAAAAGTCTTCTAGCAAAAAGTACATAAAACTACATTATACATATATGTTTATTTATATATGTGTGTGTGTGTGTGTGTGTGTGTGTGTGTGTATATAACTAGTTCTTTTCTTTTATACTACATAAGAATCTTGATCCAATTTTTGTTTTAAATAAGTGTAGTAAATTATGAAGCTTCACTTTAAACTGCCCCCTTAGAAGTCTCAGCCTTGACAATACTAATACACAATAAGGATAACATTTCACTTAATAATATAAATTATTATTCATCCTTCAAATGAAAATGGAGATCAAAAGTAGATTAAGAGAAATTTAAGAGTAGGATCATAAGTTAATTTGATTTTTTTTCATCTAAAAGCTTTCTAGATATTTGGATAAGTATTTTTTAAAATATCAATAAATACCAATTCATGTGTTTTTCCCACATCGTGCAATTCACACTCTAAGTTTAATACTGAGTAAAACCAACTAGCTTTGACTATTTCATACAAAGTAAAATAATAAAGTATGGTTTATATTGTTCAATGATATAGTAGCAAGAAAAATGACATATTGGAGTCAGGGTAAATATCACTTGCAATTTTTTTGCACAAATAATTTCAAATATAATCTTAAAAGACCAAATCAGCATCACAGATTCATATTCAAATCAATAAAAGTTAACAAACACAATGAAACATCTTTATAAACAGTTTTATTTTAAAATGATATGACACACTTGCAATTAACACATAAGGCATCACATGCCCAAAGGAAAAGCCCATAACCTTAATAACTGCCCTTTTAGAATATTAAAACACATAATCAACATCAAATTATTTTTCTTGTTTGGCAAGAAAAATAAAATTAAAAGCAGGATGAGAACCACAAAATAGAAACTCCCAATATACTATATAGTAATAATCCATCGTTGCATTCTTGTACAACATTTGTTCAGAGCCTGGGTAGGAAGCATAAAGATGGCAGTGGGAGAGTAAGACTGGCTCTTCCCAAAACACAGGAAAATTGCTAAAACTTGGAGCAGAGGAAAGTACTGTCTGCTTCCCATATTTCCTTGAAATAAAACAAGAATTCATGGTAAAATAACTTCTAAATATGCCACACTCTTATGAGCCCGAAATTGAGTGGTTAAGAAAATAAATCAAACATCTGTGAGATGCTGACCAGCCAAAAGAGAACTATGTAATTATGGCATTTCATTCTGAGGTTGATTCTAAATCCTTAATTCATGACCTGTGAAAGACTTCTGTTATCCTTAAAGTCAATGTTAAGGCATGCCAAGTTTCCTATAAGAAAATTATTCTAACAATAGCTTTGGGTATTACAGTTCTACAATTATAAAACATTCTCCTAATACATATATAGACTTGAGTGGACATAAACTTACGCATTAACAAACATAAACTACAGGTATGCTCTTAAATGTAAGCCACAGATTATTGAAATCACTTTTACATATTTAAAAGAACATCCCCCTTTTTACAGTGTCAGTGCACAAATCAGGCAAATTATTTCCCAAGGCTTCTGACCATAAAAGTTGGAAGGAGAGAATATTATAGAGTACTATGAACCATAAAATGATATAGCTGAAAGACAATGATATGTTAATTCTCTTTCTTATGAACCCTTTTATGCTGGGAAAAGCCAGTGAGACTTCATTATAATTCTTTTCATTGTAGTCATTCTTTATGCCCAGTTCTGGGAAAGGTCAAACCCCATTACAGAGAACTGTAAGGATCTGTCTTATTCCTTTGTCACAGTGGAATCTAGCTGGTGGTATTAAATCTTGCTGAATAGGTGAGCCATTGGTGAAGGTTGTGAATCTCTTTGGTCAGACCACATTTTTGTGGTGGCAGTAATTGCCGCAATGGTATCTGACCTTCAGATTGAAAAACCTTCTCCTACTAGATATATAGAATTTTTTTTTTTCCTTAACTCTAGATGACTAATCCAGGTAAGGTTTTGCATATGCCTGTCATTGCACATATGAAAGATGAAGGCTGAAATGTTTAAATGCTCTTGCTAGAATTTTTGCCTGTCACAAGAAGCAACAAAAAGTAGAGCCGCTTGGGTTCAGACCCTAATTCCTGCCATTCAGCTGGCGTAGTGCTCACTCAGTCACTACCCTTACTCTGGAGGACAAAGGGAAGGCACAAATGAATTTAGTAGGGCAGTCTCTTTGTCTAAATTTGCACCTCAAAGGACATGTGCCAGCACTGGTCCAATTGGGTCCCTAAAACAAGTAAGTATGAGAGGGAGGTATTTTCAGCTAAGATATTTTAAGTAGCCATCAAAGCATGTAATACCAGTATCAGGCAAGTATCTAAGCCCCAATAAGGAGCCTTTTATTAAAGCCATTAGGAGGATCAGGGGCACCTGGGTGGCTCAGCAGGTTGCACGTCCAACTTTGGCTCAGATCATGATCTCACGGTTCATGAGTTTGAGCCCACATTGGGCTTGCCGGTATCAGCACAGAGCCTGGCTGTCAAAGTAAAACCCACTTCGGATCCTCTGTCCCTGTCTCTCTCTGCCCCACCCTTGCTCACACTCTCTCTCTCAAAAATAAACAAACATTTAATAGATAGATAGATAGATAGATAGATAGATAGATAGATAGATAGATAGATAGATAGAAGGATTAAACTGTCCATTAGCATATAGATCCCAGTAGTAATAGAGAAAGCTTTCTTTCTGGTACTCACCCCTTTGGACCGCATTACTGAACAATGAACTGCTTTACGATTAGGAAAGTACTTTAGTTTAGTTTTTTAACACCTGATAAAAAGTTTAAGACCTAAACCACAGACCTCTGAAAAAGCTTTGCTGTTCCAGATCTAGCAATAAAAGGTTTCATGGACAATGACCAGCACCATGTTAAAAAGATAGATGTAAGGTCATAATCTCCATGTAGGATCCAAGACCAACACCATAGCTATCATCTGTTCAATGTGTGTAATATAATCACCTGATCTGCCAAAGTCCTTCTAAATAAATATATTTAGAGCCCAAAGCCTCTGTATCTGATTGGAAACAATAGTGTCTAAAGTCCAGGGCTTTTTGTTGCTTGTGTTACCAAGGCTTTAAATTCAAGTAATCCTTATCTTGAATTCAGGCACTGATAGGATCGACTAGGGCTATACAAGGGAATACTGGAGGAAAGCTGATTAAGGCAGTTATCTGAACTGTGTCAACACAGCACTATAGGAGATGTCCAGATGATTTCTGAATTGGTTCTTTTTGGAGTAATAGTCTGCCATCATATAAGTAGAGACTTGAAAGAGATGTGTCCTATATATGGACAGATTTAAATAGTGTTGAAATAAGTAAGCATTGATTACTATACTTCAATTTTAAAATTTTAAGGAAGGGAAGGAAGAAATATATTCTGACTTGTTAGGTCTTTCCTCATGCATGTCTTTTACTAATTGGGATACATATACAGATATAATAGGATGGATATATATATATATATATATATATATATATATATATATATATACACACACATACATACATACACATATATCCCTTAGATCACATCAGAACTGTATGTGATTTGGTAGCACTGGAAGATTCATTAAATGTTTCCAAATGAAAAGTTCTGGCTTTTTCTCCTTTATCCAGTTTTACATTATTGAAAAACTTCCTAACACTTGATTCTCAAACTTGTCCTCCTTCATGAGCTGAAAATCAGGCTGCACATTAATTCAGTTTAGCCTGCAATTTGGCTAATTAATCATGTTTCTCCAATAAATAAAAACAAAACTCAGCTGATCCCACTTAGCTTTTAAGAACAAGCATTATTTTTTTAACGTATTTTTTTTAAAAGACACACAGCCCAGACCTACTCACTCATCCAAGGATATCATTACCTTATTGCCCCAACTTAATGTATGGTGGGGCCCAAGCAGGTTTGAATCTGATAATTTATAAACCTTCAAAATATTGAATTTATACTTCCAGTAAGCCAACTTCAGCATAAACCGTGACATGAGAATCACAATAAAACAAAAACTTTTTTCAAAAAGCACGATGAAACAGCAATAGAAAACAAAAATCACGTTTATGATGTTTCAATTATTTCCAAGTCAGTTAATAGCCTGTTATATAGAATAAGGTAATTCAGCTACATCTAGCTTCCTCTGATGTCCACGTAAGTTCTCATTTTTACCTAATAATTCTTTCACATGCCTGCCCTCTCTATTTTTACTATCTTCTGATCTTACCTTTTTGATTTTCATCTTAACCCTTAGTAACACACAGTGTACCTAACTCATCAAATCAATCTCTGACATCAACAGGAGCTCATTCACATAAACATCCTGACTCACACACTCTGCCAGCCAAAGTCACCCACATATTCCAGTCCTCAATAACAACAAAAACTTCAGGCATTAGAATTAGGCTTTAGAATCAATAAAGAAATCATGTTCTCACTTACCCATCTCTGCCCTCCCACCCCAAATTCCAAGTTCCAGCCCTTTGTAAGATCCTGGTAATGCACTAATGGAAGTTAAAAGAGCTCTTGCAGTGGGAGGATGGAAACACCTCAAAGATTAATTGCAAAATGCAAGCTATTTGAGGCTCCATTTCCTACCCCTTCCCGAACCATAACTATACGGAGACAGTGTGTTAGTATGGACACTGGGTGTGTGTTTTGCAAAGTTGTGACCACTTCGCCCATCGTGCCTCTCACAGAGCAAGTGTAAACATCATGAGGCAAGGCATCACAGTTTCCGAGGGCCTGGATGAGGAACGGAGAGAGACACTTAGACCATGTTAGGAGGAGGCGAGTTTTCGTGAGGATGCAGTTCCCACTGAATCAGTTTCCTCTCTCTTTGTCACTCTTATCTTTTAATTTTTTGGCTGTGGGCTTAAGGACTGCTTCCATTCTGGGGCAATGGTTTGTTGCTTTGCCAAGAGTAAGTGATACCAATTTCTAAATGTTTCTAACAGTCTAGCTGCAATTGTATTGGAAATTTTCTCCAAACAATAACAAAATGTCACCTGGGTGTGTCTGAGCTAATCATGGCTCTGACCTGCCTAGAGGTTTATATGTCTGGAAATATATTAAAAATGTCTAATGCTTTACCTCTCTGGTGTGAGAACCAGGAGACTTCAAGAGCCCGGGTAACCTGTGGGATAGCTAAACCACAAACAGAAAATAAAATTTATGTAAGCAATTAATTTTACTGTACCTAGAAAATGGGCATGCAACACCAGCTCATATCTGGCACTAACATTCTGGGTTAAATTCAGATTGGTCTAATAATGATTTATATATTTTTCTTTTCCTAGAAAGTTTATTCTAATGATTTAGTTACCACTTCTGAGTACAGGAATGATTATAAATACAACATATATATTCTTGCATTTTTAAAATAATCAACATCCTCAAGCTTCAAAATATTCAAATTCAAAACCCTATATTTTAACGTTCAGCCAAATTAGAGGAAGAAAAAATTTAGCAAGAGAATGGATAAGCACCTTTGAGAATTAAATGTAAGCCTTATTGTGTGATTAGTGCTTAGGTTCTTTTTCACAAAATAAGTTACTAATTGATCCTACTGTGTGCAGGACTTCTTAATGTCCAAAGAATACCCCATACCATGTTAAAAAATCATTTGTACGCTGGTTGTTAGAAATATTTTGCTATAGAAACAGAAGCTGATGGCCATTATAGATTAATTAATCTCAGCTCTTTACAAGGACAGGTGTAGCTGGTTGTAGTTTCTTAATGCATCTTAACACAGCTTTTCTTGTAAATAAAAAATACATATAGAACAAAAACAGGGGCGCCTGGGTGGCGCAGTCGGTTAAGCGTCCGACTTCAGCCAGGTCACGATCTCGCGGTCCGTGAGTTCGAGCCCGGCGTCGGGCTCTGTCTGGGCTGATGGCTCGAGCCTGGAGCCTGTTTCTGATTCTGTGTCTCCCTCTCTCTCTGCCCCTCCCCCGTTCATGCTCTGTCTCTCTCTGTCCCAAAAAATAAATAAATGTTGAAAAAAAAAATGAAAAAAAAAAATAAAAAAAATAAAAGAACAAAAACACTCACTGGCTGTTGGTTTGTGAAATGAGCATTTCCTGACAAGCAAATAAACTGCACTGTTAATAAGAAAAGTGGTTGGTTGGTTTGTTTTCACAGAAAATGCTAACACAGACCCTCAAGAAGTTCACAACCAGAATTAACTCTGTACATCAAGAGCGTCTTCTTCTACCAAGGACAGTTCCAGGGTGTTTTCATTCGTGCCGGTTTTCATCCTGAAGTTGAAAGAACCGTAGAGTTTTGCAGACTCTTTGGAAGAGGCAAACCTGTTGCGACGATATAGCTCCCCCTTCCACATAGACATCATCAGCAAACAGGACAGAACGACCCCCCCAAGAGTGAGCAGGCAGAGTCCCGCAATCACACAGCGATCCAGGTGAGCCCCCAACCTTGCGCTCTCCTTCTCCAAGCGTTCCATCTCCCGGGCCGCCACGGTGTTGGGATCCACAGTCACTTCCCGTGGAACAATGTAAGAGATGATCACCAGCAAGATGCCAGTGACCAAGAACAAGATGGCACTGATGAAACCATAGTCAACTGACCTCCCTGAAGATGTGGCTTCCGAACTTACATCATCCTCATCTTCGGATATCAAGGATACGGCAGCCTCATGGGACCACTCGTTTGGATTTCCCCAGCCAACGTCTCCCAGGTGATTGCTCCCTTTTGCTGAAGGGGAGCATCGGTTCCTTTGCTCTAAGTTGACATTCTCATCCACACAGGTAAAAGAAGTTTCTAATTCCTGGCTGCAGCAGTTGCAGACTTTCCGCCCTGCTGTTATTTGGTTGTTCCCTGAGTTGAGAGGTCCTGGTGGCAAGGAGTCTGTCTGAATAACTCTGTCTTGCAAAGAGGAGGAGGGGGATGCTGGAGAAGGACTAAGTTTAGATCCTTCAATCTCAGCTGCTTTTGGTGTTGACGTACAGTGTCTCTGGCAGCAGAGAGCAGCTTTGATGGCTGCTGCATCTGCCTGGCCATCAGGAGGGCCTCCTGAATGCCAGTCCCCAGCATCGCACAGGACAGCCTGGCTGCTCTTCTTAGCAAGGGAGTGGAGCTCCATCGGAGCTAGTCAGACATCCCCCAGCAGCTTCTGAGAATTCTGCCAACAGCAACACAGATAAGAACCCAACAAGAGCTAAGGCTGCACTACCAAGAGTATCGCTCCTGAGGTCCCCATCTCCTTTTCAGCCACAACTGTAGACACCTCAGCCCCAATTCCTCTAAAAGGAGTAAAAGAAAGGAGAGGATACCTAGTGGCAAGAAAGTATGAAGAGGGCAAGTCCTCTGACTTATCACCAGGATTAACACTGAGAAACTTAGGTCAGGGTAGAAAAGAAGCACAGAGGAAGTAGCAGTGTCTCTGAAGAAAGCATTGCCGTCACCAAGCCAAATTTATCCAAGGACTCACACATTACTGTGACAGGATCCCTCAAATAAGAAGGCAAGTTTCCTGTAGAGAGACACAAATGAGAAAGGCAGGGACCTTTTTTAGCAGAGCCGCGATTTTCTGGAGAACCTGGGGAAGCACACACTTCTCAACAATTCAGTTAAATTACGTTTACACTATCTTTGTTCAGAACAGATTCTAATACAGATTAGCTTTACAGCATCACCATGGACGAACAAATATGTCATCATCAGCTGGGCTTTATTGGAACTGGGGCTCAGCATTTTGATTGAGTAGCTGAAGTGGGTAAAAGATGGCTGGTTTAATCAGCCACCTTTCTTAAACTTACACCTCATACATCCAATGACCTTAGTCAACCAGCCCTGTATTTTCAAGACCCTTGCTTGTTCGTTGTGCTTTCTTTCTCAGCCCTTGTGGCTACATGACACCAGCTTGTTATGGACCCAGAAGTATGCAGACAACATGCCTTAACTGTGTGACCCCTGCCAAATACGAGGGGCCAGCCCACTCCACACCCTTCCCCCCAACACACCTACCTGCTCTGGGTACAGGTCTGCTACTCTTGCTCACTGCGTCTGAATGGGTCTGAGTTCATCTCCCTCTGCCTACTTTGCTAAGAAACATGCATGCCAAATTGACCATCTGAAAGTTTTTATTTAGAAGTAAACTGACAGTAAAAGACAAATTATAAACCCACAGAGTCAACAGTTTGTGAGGTAAGCAGGTGAGAAGTTATTTCCAAAGTTCCAAAATTACGTTTGGCACTTTGTATCCATGACATGCCCTTACCCCCACCACAGCACGGGACCTTTCTGTGATAGAACTTTGGGTTGAGCAGAAAACTGCCTATCTTTCTCTGCTTCTACCATCCTTTGCAGGATAGACTCCCTTTTCACTGTCACCAAGTACAGCAGTTTCAAGCAAAGGCCCTCTTTATTTTGCTTTCCAGTAATAATTGATTTAAACCATGGTTTGTGGGTTTATTATGCTCACAATCCACAGCTCCAACACCTGGTTACCCACACAGATGCACAAGTAAGGCTCACCTAATGGTCTACCTGGCAACTCAACTTAAAATACGGGAGAGGAAATCCACATCCTTGCTGCTCTACGTTACAGTTTGTTTTGTTTTTAAACAAACCACTTCTCTCCTACTACCAAAGTTTCTCTGTAGCTAAAACAGAAAAACAAAACAAAATACAAAAAGACCAAATGCAAAAAACATTCAAGTGAACCAGAACTTTCCTTTAGCAAATGGATACGGATCTCTACAGCTGGATCCCTCCAGGAAGGAAGTGGTGACAATGTATTTGATCAATTCCTGAAATGAAAAATCATCTCGCTGTGCCCTCAGACATGAGGTTCTCTGATTAACTTTTGGCACGATTAACTCATCATATTGGGCTTTTTTTTTTTTTTTTTTTTTTTTTTTTTGATTAAAATGGGCAGAGCCCCTCATGAGACTTCCCATTTATAACAGAGGGAATGAAATCTCCACTTAATTCCCGTCTCCTGCTTCCCTCTCTCTTTAAAGAAAAGATAGACTCTGCTTGTTCCATCAGAGATATACTAGCTGCACAGTCGATTCCCTTTGCAGCTCCGTAATCCGGGGCTTCCATCCTCAGTAGAGAAAGGATAATCCCATGGGACCAGCTAAAGGCTCTTTCCTTCCGTCTCCTGCCTCTCCGTCTCTCTGGTTAAGAGCGCGGTTAATGAAATTGCACCTCAAAGCGAGGGGACAGCACTTTGCCTCCTCCGTCTGCCATTAACTAAACATTAACATCTGCATTGGAACTAACTAATACGGGCGAGGCTGATCTGGGGAAGCGACCTCGGGATCCGTCCAGCGCTCACTGTGCGAGAAGAGCGCGCAGCAAGCTCCGGGAAGCGATGCTCCCTGCGAGATCAATCCATCCATTCCGGGTGAACCTCAGGGCGCCCAGAGTCCGGCTGCGTTCGCCAAATACCCCGAGGCGAGGCAAGCAAGCACCTAGGGCAGGGAGTGGGGACGCGCTCCGCTGCTCCGCCAGGCTCCCGGGGTGGGGGGGGTCTCTCCCTCGCCCCAGCGCCTCCTCCCGGTCCCACTCTCCGTCACTCACCCCTGCTTTGACCACCACGTGCGGCTGGAGCACCGCGCGCCTGTTCCTGCGCGGCTCCACGGGAAAGTCTTCCGATTACCAGCCGTGGCACTTGTAGCCTCAGCGCGCCGCTGGGCTCCACGGGGTGGGCAGCGCCTGCTGTGCCGGTTGGGAGGGGCGGGGCGGGGCACTTCTTCTTGCTGAGCATCCCGGGAGTTGTAGTCCAGGGGCAGTCTCCATCCGTGACCTACCCCCACCCCGTTCTCTCTCACTCCTGACTTTTGCCCTTCCTGAAGACATTCCCGCTATACCTTCAGACTCCTGATTGGCTCTTTGGAAGAAATCGCTGTGTCCTAAACTCAAGGTTGGGTCCTTCAGCCTCAGGTAGGGCTGTAGGATTATGGGGGAAGGAGTGTATATTTAGTTCCAACCCTGTGCCAGGCAGTATGCATCTTTTGGCTTATTTAATAGAACAGATCTTCGAAGTAGATTTTATTAATCCTCATTCTACAGATGAGGAAAGAGGCTCAGAGGAATTGTTTCATCCAAGATTACAAAGACAATAAATGGTACCTAATAAATTTTATTCAGCAATGTATTTCCAAAGTCATTGCCTTGCCCACAAAATCAGGAGAAATATGACCATTGAGGGTAAGGGATTGTTCTTTTTGCCTATGCATCCTCTGTGCCTAGCCAAATGTCTGATATCTGTTGAATTATGAATAGTAATGACCTAAAGTAGCAGAAATTAACATAAATAACACTTATTACTGCCATGTTCTCTTGTGATTATTTCAGATACATTAACTTATTTAATATTCACAATTAATTTTTAGAGTCCTACAAAAAAATTATCATTTTTACAGGAGAGGAAACTGAATTACAAAGAAGCTGAGTAATTTGTTCGAAGTTGTAAACTTGATACTCAGCAGAGGTGGTGCATGAACTCCAAAAGGTTCTAAGCATTATGCAACTTGAATGAATGGAAGAAAGACCAAAAGGTAAGAAAAGAAAGTGTTGGGAATAAAGGAAATCTGTAGGTGAAGCTACTGAGTTATGACTTTCAAGATAGAGCAGAGTAACTTCTTTGGATCACCCACCTTTGTAACCATAGTAGATTGCAGCAGCCAACAGCCAAAAGGAATGTGTGGTTTGTGGATCATCTCTCAAGTTTTCGGAGTCACCTTTGGGACTATTGTAGGGTTATTGATTGTTTTCATCTAAGGGAAGCAAAAGAATGGCTGTAATGTAACTTTTTGCTACTTGTGAGTAGCTCACATAAACTGTGGTTGCTTGCTTTCAAGTGAGAAGTAAATCTCCTATAATGACAGTTTTGTTGGTTTTCCTTTATAGTGATCGAATCCATAGTATCATAGTTCCAGGGACTTCACAATCCAGCCACTTTAAGATCTTTTTTCCCCATGACTCCCTTTTAGCCGGTTAGGCCCATTTGTTGATAAGCATGCCTTGTGTATTTGTGGTTTCTTCTCCGTTGCTTATTACACTTTTTTCCAGTGAGAATATCCTTCTTTCAATCCCCTATTCTTTCCACTCTTTGAGGACTATCTCCTCAAACCACACCTGCAGGGATACATACTGTTTTTAGTACTTCACATTTAAAAGGGGAACACAAAGGCACCATAGGATCTCGAGAAGACAGCAACTGAGAAGTGGAAGAAACTTAAACGCACATTGGACAGGCAGACACTGAAGGAACTTGGGATATTTAGTCAGAAGAGACTTAGAGGACACAAAAACTAGCTTTAAATAATTTGAGGTTTGTGAAAAGGAAGAGGTTAAAGGGGTAAAAGCAGAACCAATGACAATAATAGTAGTATTTATTATTCCTAATGTGTTCTCATCTTTAATTCCTACACCAGCTCTATAAGGGAACATGTATTATTGTACCCATTTTGCAGTGTAGAAACCGAGAAGTGAAAAGTGGAGTCTCTGTCCCAAGATTTCAGAACTAATAACTGACAGAGCCAAGATTCTAACTTGGGTCTGTCTGATTCCAGGACCCGGATCTCTTCACCACCACACTATACTGAGCAATGCTTCACAGCACAGCATACATAAGAGGTGATAGTATTTACTGCACTGGGATAAACATAAGAGGTTTCTCAGGGCCATAGTTCTGGGGCTATGGCTCCTTCAGGCCCTGCAAAACAGCTAGAAAGGCCAAGGGAACAAATAAGCCAGCACGTCTATAATACAATGGAGCACCTGAGGATGGCAGACACAGGGACTGAGAAGTTTTGGGTAGCACTATCACATTTAACAAGAGGGTTGATTTGGGGCTGATTATAAGGAATAACATTCTCTCCAGGAACTTGAAATAGGGTGTCTCATGAAAGTGAATTCTGTATTACTGGAGAGGATGAAGGAAGAACCATTTATTAGTGATGTCATGGAAGACATTCATCCAGTTGGATTAGAGGACCTCTATAGTTTCCCTACCATAGATATAAAAGTTACATCACTTTTATGAATCCCTTTTCCTCCAAACCAGCCCGCCAAAGATTCTGCCTCCTATGAGCTTTACTAAGACTTGTCAGCCCTGATTTTTTTTTTTTTAATTTATCAGCCACTGCCTTGTGACATTTTTTGTATGTCTAGATAGCTACTACATATTGTTCAACTTCTCACTTTGGTAACTAGCCCTCTAACAGCAATGTAAGCTCCTTATGGTCAGTATTCGTGTATTAAATGTCTTATTACCTCCTTCAGAAAGTGCAGCATTTCTATTGAATAGAGGGAGGGAAAAAGAACTGATACTGGAGAGGATTATCTATCCACATGATTCTCTCTCATGCCCTATTTCTATATATAGTACATTTGACTGTCTACATATTATTGGGCGTTAAAAAAAAACATCATCTCTTTGCCATATACTACAAAATCTCATTCAAAATTCTGCAGAAAAAGAGTAAATGTAGACTGACTGAGCTCCTGGAAAGAAAACCTCTGCCAAAAATACCACTTGCTGGAATAACTTCACTCTCTCTCCTGTAAGTCCATATCTAAAACATTCCTCAAAATCTGACCTGAGAACCTTTTTCAAGATTCAAGAGCCTTTCTTGTTCAACATCCCCAATTTCTTATTACTCTTCTAATTGGCATTCTCATGACATAATACATTTCCTTTTATACAGTCATTTTACATATGTAGAATTATTTCATGTATATTTTATATTGCTTGCTATGTAGTATGTCTTCCCAGATAAAATTTAAGCTCTTTGAGAGCTTTCTATAATTTTGAAGCTACACATGGGCATGAAACAGCAAAATATGTGAGCAACATGGTTCCTCAATATATGCTTACAAAATAATTGACATTAGTAAAGTGGTGATATTAAGGTCTAAATAACGATTTTGATCTCACATAATTTTTAACATATCACATTTTTTGTTTGCTTATATTCTGTGAATCTTGGGGGAGCATTTATGATTCACTAAGTTAATCAGGTAAAAAACGGATTCTGAGAAGTAAATCTACCAAGTGAATCAAGGGTAGTGAAGGGACTTGTTCTGTTACAATCAGTCTCTTATAATGATGACTGAGGATGCTTTCCAGTTTTCTCTCTTCAGCAATGATAATAAGGACAGATTGTAAATAAATACCCTTAGTAGGTTCAGAGTTATCAGAAGATGCTAGGCTGTAAAGAGGTAAAAAAGGCATTTTTACAGTTGGCTATGTAGAGGCTCAGTCATTTAATGACAGCAGCACAGGAATATGACTTACTTTGTGCACCAAACTGGGGACTTCTGAATGATGGAAGAAAAGACTTACAAATGACCAAAATTTAGAGTAATGATCTCATTTACTAACTAAGTTCTGGAACAAAAAAAGTCATATTAAATTTTAAAGTTTCCTTTAAATAAAAATGCTTACAGTGGCCAGGCAGGCATGCTATTTAAATTAATAAAGTATCAGATAGAGACAATTAGGATCAGGGAAGACTTCAGCCAAATTGAGAGCAAGTGTTTTTCCTAAAGGGATCAGTATCCACTAACTGCTTTACCTGATTTTTGTCAGGTAAATAAAATAAAAGTCAGATAGCAATAAAAGTCAGATAATCCAATTTGTATTCAAAAATTAAAAATATTGGGGCACCTGGGTAGCTCAGTCAGTTGCACATCAACTTTGATTTCTGCTCGTCATAATCTCAGGTTGTGAGATCAAGCCCCCACGTCCAGCTCCACGCTGAGCACAGAGCCTGCTTAAGATTTTCTGTCTCTCCCTCTGCACCTCTCCCCCTCCTCGAATAAAATAAAACAAAATTTAAAAAAGCAAAAATTAAAAATATTTTAATTTAAATTTAAAACATTTAAACTTGTGTGGGTCAAAGGAAACATAACTACAGGAAACATCTATTTCCAGTAATAAGGAAACTAGATGACTTAGATCCACCCACTACTGAGGATTATTAGAAAATCTAGACAAAGTGTATAAAAATCATGTGCTTAAAGTCATGCAAATTTAAGAAGATAGAGAATAATTACTGGGCCAGAATCTTCAGAAGGAGAGAGGCTCAGAGAGGCAAGTCAGAAGCTTCGAGCTTCCTTTTACTTGAGGATGTTAGATATTTACAGAGGGGAGAGCAGAGAGGCTAAGAACCTAAGGAGAGTAGGGGTTGGGGTCCTGAGTCTGCCAAAGGAAGGAATTGTAGTGAACTACAATTGACGCTGGTAAAATGGTGTCCATTCTAAACTCTGGGTTGAAATCGCTAGCAGTGTGAACCAGAAGATAGGCCCTCACAGGTAGCACACTTCAGTCTCTTAAAATGTCAATCCCTAAAATTGAACCAAGGTTATTTCAAAGTGTTAGGACACCAGTTACTTGGCAGAAGAATTCTCTGAAAAAAAAAGAAAAAAGAAAAAACTACAGCATCCTCTCAGACCAATTCTACAATTTTGCTAATACACTGACTCATAGTGAAAAATAACCATGAAAAAAGCCAATTTCTAAATGTCACATACTATATAATTTTATATGTATATATAAAACACATTTTCAAAATGACAAAATTATAGAGATAGAAAACAAATTAGTTTTTCTCATGGGTTAAGGATGGTGGAGGGTGAGGGAGTGGGTGTGACTGTAACTCTAAGGGATAGCTTGAGAGAGATATTCATGGTGATGGAATAGTTCTGTATCTTGATCATGGTTGTGGTTATATGAATCTGTGGTTACATGTGGTTATCACATGTGGTAACTGATAGTTTTTTGGTTTGACATTCCATATAGTTACACAAAATGTAACCATTGCGGGAAACTGAAGGATATACAAGATCTTGCTGTAATACCTTTGCAACTTTCCAAGAATCTATAATTTTAAGATAAAAAGCAAAACAAAAAGCGAAGCACATCAGAAGATTATATTACATTCATGAAAACAAACAGAAACATAAAGCAATAGAAAAGACCAATGGGAGTCCTTGGATATTGGAGAACTTTAGCTATATTTACTGTGCTTAATGAAATAGACAAAAATTTAGAATTTTGTCAGAGATCTGGAAATGAAAAAATAAAACATAATCAAAATTAAGAACTCAAAAGATGAAATAAGAGATTAGACACAGTAAAGAGAAATTAGTGAATTGGAGATAGATCAACATCTCAGGGCACCTGAGTGGCTCAGTCGGTTAAGTGTCCAACTCTTGACTTTGGCCCATGTCATGATCTCATGGTTCTGAGATGGATCTCACAGTTCTTAGGATTCTCTCTCTCTCCCTCTCTCTCTCTGCCCCTCCCCAACTTGTGCAAGCACGTGAGCATGCACATGCACACATTCTCTCTCTCTCTCTCAAAATAAATAAACTTATAAAATAAAATAAAATAAACATCTCAAACAAATCACAAAGAGACAAAAGAATGAAAAATACAGAAGTGAAGGTTAAAAATATAAAAGCTACACAGTCAAGTTCCAATCAGGGATTCTTGTGTCTAAGGAATAAACTTTTCTCTCTCTCCTGGGAGGAGAAGAGAAGGCAGTTTTCTCTTGCTCCTGTATATAAACAGGTAATATCAGTTTTTCTGATCCTCACTTGTGATACAGACTTTGAAGTTTGTACACATAGGACATGTGACTTGGCTTTCATTACATTGTCCCAGGAGTAAAAATTGGGGTGTTGGAAACCACCTGGTCATTATTTTCTTTTTAAATGAAAAATGGTAAACTGTCTGTGCCCCAAATCATGTGCACATTCAAGGTAAAATTAATAAATATTAATATTTTCTAAAACAATAGCAGGAATGAAGAAAAGAGGCTAGCTACTAAAAAATACTAATTATAGTTGTATAATTCTACTTATATTAAGTTAGTAAAAGAGGCAACACTATACCGGAATATTTTGGTGAAACAGTGGAGAAAAGTAAGAATGTGGTTACCATAAATGTCCATATAAAGGCTATCTTTGCAAGGGATGGAGGGAATAGTGATTTGGAGAAGGCAAAGTGAGAGGCTTCTGGGACATAGCACTATTCTATTCCTGACCCACATATGTTTACACAAGTATTCTTTTTGAGCTAAATTATGGGAGGTAACTCTTTATTTCATGCATTGTTCTCTGTGTAGGAGATCACAATAAAAAGATAAAGATGCCTTTGGAGAGGATTCAGGTTTTAAGTACCTGATTTGAATCTTTGCATTAAGAATTTGTACCAGTCTAAGTATTTATTCTCCTATCTTAAGAAGAACTTGAAGATGGTTTCCTTTAGCTTGGTTTCACTTGGCATAGTGTTTTTTTTTTTTTTTTTTTTTTTTTTTTTAATGATTATTTCTGAGTCAGAGAGAGAGACTCTGAGTCAGAGTCATTTATTTATGAGTGGGGGAGGGGCAGAGAAAGAGGAAGACACAGAATCAGAAGCAGGCTCCAGGCTCTGAGTTGTCAGCACAGAGCCCGTCGTGGGGCTCAAACTCACAAACTGGGAGATCATGACCTGAACTGAAGTCGGTCGCTCAACTGGGTGAGCCACGCAGGCACCCCTCACCTGGCATATTGTTATGTATGGAGAGTGGGCAAGTATATGATATTACAGGACCCCTGATACCATACTACCATGATCTTTTTTGTTATTTATTCAAAAACTGTTTCAATTCCCTTCAACTCTCTCCGTGTCCTTTATCACATCCCTTTCCAGAGATACGATCCAGTTTATAGTTCCATCACTGCACTGAAGTTCTTTGTTCAATTCATTAATAACATTCAGTAGTTCAGCCATTCACTCAAGTATTAATTGAATGTCAAAAGTTGTATGGTAAGTGCCAGATGTAGAGCGGTGCACTGAATGGATACATCCCAACTTTCAAGGAGTTTACAATCTGGTGGGAGATGTGCCAATTTAACAGACAAGTATAATGCCATTTCATCAGTGTTCTGACAGAGGAATAGTGATATAGTAGGAATATACCAGAAGAGTACCTAATTCAGAATTGGCAGGTCAAAGTCGACTCCCAGATGATGTACTATCTAGACGAGACATATATATAGAAAAAAATTAGCTTTGAAGAATGAGGTAGCCTGATGAACAGTGGGTGACAAATCAGAAGTGAATTACTGCAGTTCAAGAAAATTCAGTATGTATACAATAGAAAGTGTGAGGGGGGAAAATGTCAAATAACGATGTTGGAAATGTCAGTAGAGGAAAGGTCACTTTGGGACTGGCAAGTAAGAATAAGGTGTGTGGACTTAATTCTAAAAACAGCAAAATTCCAATGGTGGCTTTTAAGTAGGAGAATAATAAGATCATATTTGAATCTTAAAAAGATCATTTTGGGGGATATATTGAAGAAAAGCTAGGCTAGTGTGATCAAATAGTTTATAATAATTATCCAAGCAAGAGATAATGACAGTGAGATATAAAGATATAGGTAAGTTACAAGGTAAAGATATATCATGCAAATATTAATTAGAAGGAGGCTGAGGTGTCTATATTAAAGTGGGCTTCAGGACAATGAATGTTACAAGGGATAAGAGAAATAATGATAAAATGTCCAGTTCATCAAGAAGACACATAACCAGAAGTGTGGATACACCCCCCTGCATCTCTGTAGAGCCACATGTCCAGTTGTGTTGAATGGAATGTGTGTGGAAGTGATGTGTGTTAACTTCCAGGATAAAATAGTTAAGGGTCTGATGTTTCTGTCCATTTTACTCTTCATGCTGTCTGCTCTCTGTATGATGTTAAAATGACCTTGAAGCCACAATATGAAAGCAGCCTCGACTGCTGAATCACAGCATAGAGGAGAGCTACTTGATCCATATCAGACTCAGACATGAGCATAAAATAAACTTCTGTGGCAGTGAGGTTCTGAATCTATTTGGCACAACAGTTAGCCTTCTCTCCTTAAATGCAACAGCAAAAAGGAGCTCAGAAAGTGGACAGAAAGCATCTGGTCATCTCTACCTATGTAGATAATGGTTTCAGCAGTTACTGTGTTTTGTTTTGCTTTCCTTTACTATTAAGGAGAATAAAGGTTTTATTGTAGATTTTTCATATCATATTTTTTATTATTGCTAATCTTTCAAGTGATATTATTTCAATACTTAAACTAAGTTACCCTTCTACTTGAATTTTCTTCCCTCACTTTCACTTTCTTTTTCCCTATAAAATAAGTATGTTTGAAAAGCATAATAACTTTATAGCTGAATTTCATACTTTTGAATATGTGTCAGAGGAATAAGCAAGTTGGATTCCTATAAATGTATAAACATGGCTCCAGCCCATTATTTGCCTCAATGTGTTTATATATATATATATATATGCATATATATGTAATATATAATATGTACATATATACATATATATTAGTAATATATATAATATACATGTATTAGTTTTTAAATATTAATTTATATATAATATTAAATTGATATTAGTTTTGTGGGGTATAATTAAATATCTAGGAGGAAAGGAGATTCAACTCTTTAAAAATTCAACAGGTTTCATTATTGTAATACTTTGAGACCCTTTATTTTTTTTTTTAAATTTTTTTTTCAACGTTTATTTATTTTTGGGACAGAGAGAGACAGAGCATGAACGGGGGAGGGGCAGAGAGAGAGGGAGACACAGAATCGGAAACAGGCTCCAGGCTCTGAACCATCAGCCCAGAGCCCGACGCGGGGCTCGAACTCACGGACTGCGAGATCGTGACCTGGCTGAAGTCGGACGCTTAACCGACTGCGCCACCCAGGCGCCCCTTTTGAGACCCTTTAAATGGCCAATGTATGATTTGACTCTAACAGTAAGGCATGTTTTTAGGTTTCCCAACCTTATAGGATTATGATTCTTATTTTTCACAAACACAAAGCATCCTGTAGAACTATTGTTTTGTAAAATAAACTTTGGGATACACTGCTACAAAGGAATGATTTTTTTTTTACAGAAATATCAAATAAGACTATTTCATATTTTGGTTCATATTTCTCAAGGCCCTTTATAATTCAACTCTGTTATAGTACTATTGGAGACCTGACTTTAATAAGCGTCTCAGGTGGTGGTTGTGCTTCATTATTTGTTCTCTTCTGTTGTTAAACTTTATGGTATATGGTTGACTTTAGTGTTTTATCATTGCTGTTAGTATCAGTATCAGTTTTCTAACTCTGTGCTTGGTTCTTCTTGGTGTAGGCTCTCATCATCTCTTGTTTGGGTGGCTATAATTATCTGGTACATAGTACCTAAAAGAATCATAATAGTACTGCTTATTTGACTAGTGTGAGAAATAATTAAATAAAATGTTTGCAAAGGAGTTAGAACAGTGCTTGACATGTAAATGATCTAATTAATGTTAGAATATTATTATATTTTAGCTATTAATTTGTTTCTCACCTGTTCCCCTGATGTTTAGTCCATCTATTAATTTTTAAAATTTCAACAATTATGTGTTTCACTTCCCAGGCCTTTAATTTTTTTCTTTTGTGTAACCATTTGTGCTATTTCTTATTTTATAAATGTGATGTCATACCTTAACTTTTCAGGGATTTTAATTATACATATCTTCAAATTTACAATCAATATCACTTTTGATTCCTCTTTTAACTATTTCATAGGCATAAGGTCTTCAGTTTTGTCTCTCTTTAATGGGATGTCTTTCCTCAGATATTTGGCCATTTGTATTGTGTTTATCTTTACAGTGGAAATTTTGTGTTGGATTTGCTGCTCTGTTTGTTTTGGTAGCTTGTAGTAGCTTCTTATTTCTTCAGGCACGTCTTACCTGCTTTTCATATTTTAGAAATTTTTCCTGATTTCTGCCCCACTGATAGTCCTACACGTTTTATAGAGAAGGTTATTAGTGACAAAGTTCATGACTTGGCCTTTGTGTAACTCTTTTTCCTCACCTCCCAGCATACACTTCAGCTTCATAAACTATCTGCAATTTACTGAATATTTCCAGCTTTACTCTTAGCATTCCTTTTCCAAAGCTGCCTTTTCTGCTTAAACTAGCTGGTTCTGAATTTCGTTCCCTCAACTTGTCAGTATAGGTCAACTCTGCTGGAGCATGGCTTTCTCTATAAAATTCTTCCCTACCCTGAATAGCATTGACCACTACTTCCTGGGTATCTCAGTCTAACCCAGCTCTTATACACTCATCAGAACGCCAGTAATATATATCTTTATTTTGTCTGTTTGTGTGTGACAGGGAAGAACATTCACTTCCAACCTTCACTTCCCTTCTAAAGAGGGCAAATGTCAAGGAATGTCTTTCAATTTGCTGAGCTGGGTGATATATGAAAGTGCAATCTGGGAAGCTGAGAAAGATTAAATAGTGCTATATATGGAAAGAGGTGGGGGAGGCAAATCCCAGAGTGAGAAGGAGACTGAAATCAGACACTGAGAGGCTGGAAGAGAGGGACTTTTGAGGAGGAGGAAGGAAAAAAATCACACACAGTGAAAGGAGATTAGGGAAGATTTTGTGAGTAGGATAGGAAGAGGAAAAAGAAGAAAGGTTGGGTAAAAAGTTTTCTGTGCAAAATGGATTTTTGCGTCCTCAAATTCTTGAGTCCAGTATATTTCAAGAGTCAGGTGTTTTGTTTGCTTTGGTTTTGGTTTGATTTTTTTTTTTTTTTTTGTAGTTTAAAAAGCTAAAACTTTGCATCTACAATATATTTTGTAGCCCCAGTGGGATCTGGGGCAGGACCCTATGGTCAAATACATTAATATATTTTTTTAGTGAAAAGTATATATATCCACACCAGTTTGGATAAAGAAAGAATGTAAATAGTCTTTCCTAAGCACACATTTGGTTTTGCTGCCAAATGAATTTACTACAAATTAGTAAAAATCCTTTTGGTTTACTAATTTTGGAATCATGACTAAGCAACTATGGTCCTGTATAATCCTTGCCTTCACTGCTCTACCAAATCTTCCTGTATTTGACTGGGCTCACTCTTGTGTCTATGGTCAAATGCTGGGTCATTGGTCTAGGATGTCCTGAGCTGGGGGTGGTTTGTCTCTGTTCTTCCAGGTCATCCAGCCAACTAGACCTGGCTAGTTCACACGGTAGCAGCAGGGTTCCAAGAGAGTGAGTAGAAGCACACAAAGCCTCTTGGAGGCTAAGCTCAACACTGGCATGTGGTCATTTCCAACACATATTTTAAATCAAATCATCAACCTAGCCTAATACAAGGGATAGGAAAGCAGACTCTACCTCTTAATGTGAGGATCTATAAAGTCACATTGCTAGGAATGTAGAACAATTAGGACTTTTTTTTTTCAATCAAGCTACATATGCTGAGTCTGAACATAAAGTGGAGATGGTTAGAGAACTGATGTTATCTAGGTCCAGTCACAAATTCATTGGTTGCCTCACCACTATCAATTTCCCACCATTCTATTTTATAGCAGTATTTGGATTTCCTTTTAGGTAGCCATCTTCCTTTTTTGTGTAGTAGCTTTTTGGGTTGAGGAAATTGACTCTACTGTCTGCTCAAGGGCATAAATCGGTAAATCTAATCACATTCCCTTAGGCTACAGGTTAGGGAATGAGTCCTAAACAAACACGGGACTTCTATAGCCAAAACTGGCTCAGAAACAGTCCAATGAAGGTTAAGTACAAGATTTTGATCAATGATTGAGGATGGAAGAAGCATGTAGTCCCTGTTTCTGCTCAGAACCACAAGATAAGTTAGCCTGAGGACGAAGCTGACACACAGGAAGAGGGAAGAGGCTAAAGAATCACAAAGAAACAGAATCAAAGTCAAGGTCAAACTGCTAAGTTTCCTCTTGGTCTTGAGCTTCTTGGTAACTTGAGTGAACAGATCTCCAGCCTGAGTTGCGTTTTCTAATACCTATGAAAGCATTCAAACGTGACATATTTTCATACCTTTTTCCAACTCATTAGACTTCTTGAGGTAGGTACCAGGTTTAAGTTCTCCAGCTCTCCAGTTTAAGCATAGTGCCTTTGTCATGGTAGATCTAAAATAAGTGTTTGGTTAAGAGCCCTATATAATCTAAAGCCTGCTGAAACATAGTTCTCCAGTATGAATAAAATATAAGCAATATTTATAAATAAGAAAACAAAAGGTAGTAAGCAGGCCCCAACTCATAGGGCTCAGTTCATATGTATAAATGAATGTATAAATCAGTTTATAAATGAAGAACTTAAGCCTGAAATCTATCATTCCATACAGTTCTATTTTGCTATAGCAATATATTTTAAAAAGCTATAAATAAATGCCTTTGGTTAAAACAAAAAATTACCACACACACACACACACACACACACACACACACACACGACCCTAACCAGAAGGAAGGAAATGTTCCAGAAAGGACAATCCAATCGTATTTTTATGGATAGTGGGTTTTCAGAATAAGAAAAGGAAAATAAACAACAGAAGAATTAAAGAACAAGTTCATAGTGAAATATCATGAACATGGCACTTCCACAAATAATATTCTAATTTCGTAAAATATGTAAGCAAGCTAAACCTAATTCTGTAAGTCCTTATTAACATTTTGATTTCAGTGTTCCTAGGAAAAGGGAATTTGGTTATTTGGCAAGGGGTGTTGTGAAAATTAACTAGAATGGATGCTTGACTGAAATGAAAACCAAATAGCAATGCGAAATGTTAGTTCTGTGAGACAGAGACAGAGCTCTTACATGGTCAGAGTTCTGTCTTTCTTTGATCTTAATGGGAATTAGAATGTAATTTATGTCTCAACCTTCAAGATAAAACCCATCCTTTATAAAATCAAGACAAATTAACTTTAAGTAGCAATAGAGATAAAGGGTAAATATTGGGGGAAAAAACACTGTAATGAACTGTGAAATATGTAATGAGAGAAAGTCTGTCACTGTGCAGAATCAGTGTCACGTTCACATTTGCTAAGCTAGGAATCCGTCTATCAAAAATATCTTAGAAATAATTAGTGTATCATTACAGTATTACTCTGTGTTCCTCTCACTTTAGGGGCAGACTTAAGTAACTCATTACCAAATTCTCTTAACCCAAGAGAGTCCTCATTTCTATGTTTATGCATCTATCAAAGTCTTACTTCCTTACAGTCTTATCAGATAAGAGTATCGTATATATTTCTTCAAGATTTATGATTAAGATAATAAAAACAGATGCTATCTTCAAATAATACCCAAGAAAATGAAATTATAAATTTCAAGTACAGGACAACTTAATTTGTTCAGTCTTTGTTTAGCTATAATTGGTGACTTTTTTTTATTATGTTATTGTCTGCACATCACATTTATTGCTTGACACATTGGTGAAATTTGTAGAGCACACACAGTCTAGTCAAGCACTATGCTAGATTCTGGGAATTCAAAAACAGAGGATCAATATCTTTACTTTCAAGTTTCTCCCAATGTAGTGCAGGCTAGTTTGTAGAAGGAACATTTTCCTTATTTTTTTCAAAGAAAATGAGAAGCCCCAGCATTTTAGTCTACAAGCAATTGTTCCTGTGTATTAAAAGTCTTACAGCTCATTTACCTACTCACAAGATGCCTTTAAATCTCTCTGGAACTTAACCAAATTGCTCAATTGAATCACCTCAGGCACCTGACATTCTATTAAGTAGAATGATTAAATAGATGACCTCCTATAAACTAAGTTCCTCTTCCTCTGTCTTCTCTCAACAAGAGTGACAACTCCAACTTCTCTTTGGGGAAAGATGGGAAGAACCTACCTTAAAATAATCCGTAATTTAAGCATTCATGTGATTCCCAAGCAAAACCAAAAGAGAAAGAGTTGGTACATTCTGTCATCGAAATTATAATGAAGTAAAAGACTCCAAAGCAATTCTCCTTTCATCTAACTCTGAATTAAAAGTGAAAGACATTGTTACAGGCCCTTTATCCTCATAAATATTTTAAATCTCATGAGCAGATGTGCTTGCTGTTTCTCTTAATTGAGCTTTGAGAATCCAGTCACTGGAGTGGGTTAGCACTTCTGGCAATCTCAGTGGGTTTTTCTGCTATCTCTGCTTCCCCCAAAGAAGCTGACTTTCAATGGTTTGACCATTGGGACAAGGGATAAGTTGATTTCAAATTAACGCATCCTTTCAGGCATTTGTGTAAATGTGGATAATTTTTTTAATCTTACTGTCAGGAGGTAAAATCGTTTATATTTAGAAAAATAAATGATCCATCCAGAAACGTGTGGGTGTCATAGCCATGTATCTCAGACCTTAAATCTGTTCTCTCTCACTCTTAAAAAATAAATTGAGTATGAATTTTTACTGTTCTCTCCTGAATAACTTAGATGTCGAGGAGCTTTAGTCTTGCTTCAGTGCTCTCATAATCCTCTGCACATAACCCTGCAATCACAATTTCTACAATATTTGTCAGTTCAGTTCCCATATCCCCCACCAAACTGCAGGCCTCCCTTAGAGCAAGGAATATGGTTTATTCATCTCAGTATCCTCAGTGCCCAACAGAGTGTGAAACAAAAAAAAGTCAAAGCACATTGACTAAGAAAGGAAGGAAGAAAATATGGAGGAGAGGCATATAAAGATCAATTATGTGGGGAAATGTTTTAATAATGTAGTAGGAGATGGTTAGAAATTCTCCATTGTAACATCTACTTGGGAAAATCGTGTTGTTTGTTAAAAGTTTAATATGGTATATTTGTCAAGGAGAAAAAAATACTCAGGGGTAAAAACAATTTCAAACATGTAATAGTGTGGGGCTAATTTTAGTAAACTTTTTAAAAGCACAGGGACTTAAAAAGCCTGTTTATAGGATGTCTCAAAAATACTACAAAAATAACAGCTTGGGCTGCAACAACTTGACCTCAGCATGTATACTTCTTGTGGCTATTTAAGACAAATAGTGACAAAGTTTTTGACTTGACCAAGTGGTGGGATCTATGATCTGTCTCCTTGAATCTGAATGGGGTTCTGTCTTGTTACTACCAATTGAATGCAGCAGAAGTGACACTGAGTAGGTCACTCATGCTAGGTCAAAAATGGCTATGCAGCTACCATCTTTGTTTACTGTGACACTGGGAGCTCTGAGCTTCCAGGTAAGAGGTCTGCCTACTCTGAGACCAATATACAAAAAGGCTATGGAGGTATGCAGTGGACATGACAGCTGATTTAGTAAATGGCTTTCATCATCTGCCTTCCCTGTGAGTGAGCCGTCTGGGACATTCAGACCCATTAAGCATTTATATACCTGTAGCTCAGCCATTATTTGACAGCATCTGTATAAGAGATTCCAAGAAATGTCCAGCTGAGCCCTTCCTGAATTTCTGACCACAAAATTGTGAGCAAAATAGAATAGTTGTTTTTATCTGCTAACTTTTTAGAGCAATTTGTTACACAGCACTATTAACCAGAACACTTCTAATTATGGAGCCTCTAATCAAGACCTACTTAAAGCAGTTGGGAGGTCAGGTAAAATTCTGTTTAATAACATTTTTTAGAGATGAGCAAATTTGAAAGGATTTTGACACATGAAAAGATGCTCAACATCACTCATCATCAGAGAAATGCAAATCAAAGAAGATACCACCTCATACCTGTCAGAATGGCTAAAATTAACAACTCAGGCAACAACAGATGTTGGCAAGGATGTAGAGGAAGGGGAATCGTTTTTGCACTGCTGGTGGAAATGAAAACTAATGTAGCCACTCTGGAAAACAGTATGGAGTTTCCTTAAAAAATTAAAAATAGAACTACCCTACGACCTAGCAATTGCACTACTAGGCATTTATCCAAAAAATACAGAAATGTTGATTTGAAGGGGCACATGCACCCCAATGTTTATAGCAGCACTATTGACAAGAGCCAAAATATGGAAAGAGGCCAAATGTCCACTGACTGATGAATGGATAAAGAAGATGTGGTATGTATGTATGCATGTATGTATATACATACATACATGTTGTGTGTGTGTGCGTGTGTATATATATCCCTTTATATATATGCAATGGAATATTACTCAGCTATCCAAAAGAATGAAATCTTGCCATTTGCAACAATGTGGTTGAAAGTAGGTTATATTATGCTAAGTGAAATAAGTCAGAGAAAGACAAATATCATATGATTTAACTCATGTGAAATTTAAAGAAACAAACCAGATGAACATAGGGGAAGAGAAGGAAAAATAAGATAAAAACAGAGGGAGACAAACTATAAGAGACTCTTAAAATACAGAAAATAAACTGAGAGTTGCTGGTGGGGTGTTGGGTGGAGGGATGGGCTAAATGGGTGATGGGCATTAAGGAGGGTACTTGCTGGGATGAGCACTGGGTGTTATATGTAAGTGATGAATCACTAAATTCTATTCCTGAAATCATTATTATACCATATGTTAACTTGGGTTTAAACAAAAATAATAAATAGATAAATAAGCAAACACATTCTTACATACATACATACATACATACATACATACTCTGCTTGCAAAAAAAATTTTTTTGAAGGACCTGAATCTAAATAGTTTATATTAGTGATGGGGAATAGCTAAATAAAGGAGAATATTGGTCACATATATATCATTTAATAAGTTAGAAATAGTTCAGTATTTGTCACAGTTTATCAATTTAGAAAGCAAACTTGGTTTGGGGCACCTGGGGCTCTCAGTCAGTTAAGTGTCCAACTCTTGATCTCAGCTAAGGTCATGATCTCGCTGTTTGTGGGTCTGTGAGTTTGAGTCCTGCATCGGGCTCTGCCTGACAGCACAGAGCCTCCTTGGGATTCTATCTCTCCTTCTCTCTGCCCTTTTCCCATTTGCTCTCACTCTCTGTTCCTCTCTCTCTTTCAATATAAATAAATAAACTTAAAAAAAAAGAAAGCAAACTTGGATAAACTCTCAGGCTTTCAACTTGCTTCAGTCTTTCTTGCTGTATCTTCTCACTATTCTCTCTCTTCCTCTTACCCCTTTTCAAATTTGTTCCCTGATTTTTTGAAAATAAAATTTTGTTTTTATCAAAATATTTTATGCAAAGAAATATTGACAAAAACACATGTAAATAGTGTTGAAATACATAATTATGACATTCACTTTATCCCCTTGTCCTGGTCCCTAGAGACAACTGCTTTCAACTCAGTGAGCTTATTATCTAGAGATTTACCACCATAATTTAAAAAATAAGCATACACTGCATTTTCTTCTTTATCAAAAAATTTTTCTATTATGGTATATGAGCATATAACCCACAATTCCTCTTCTCCTTCCTTACCCTTCACACCATCTCATGTGACTATTAAAAGAATATTCAGCATTTTTGCCATTATGCCTACATAAGTATTGCTGAACAAGTTAGAATACTATAATATTTCTGATTTCTTATACAATTTATTATCCCTGTAGTTACTAAAGCCCTTATTTTATTTGTTTGTTTTTAACTTAGTTTTCTTTGAACACCTGAGTTCTCTACAACTGTCCAATAGCTCTTTAAAATGCCTCTCAGTACAATTTTCTTGACCATAAAACATGTCAGATGAGTTATTAGTTCCAGGTATTTTTCCTGGTAACAACTTTCAGGCTCTGATCTGAACAGGTTGCTCTCTAGGCCATGTTTTATTTCTTCTTGGAAAGGTTGTTTACTTTCATCCTAAGAACTGTCTCTACTTCTACGCTTGGTTTCTTCTCCCCTCTTTTCCCCTTCTCTGATGTATTATTTTAGTTTAGATTCAGGTGTAAGTAAAACAAACAACACCCTCCCCCAAAAAAACAGCTCCCCTAAACGTTGCTTAAATATGGAAGTTTATTTGCTTTCATCTAAAAAGAATCTAGCAGTAGACAGTCTGGACTGGTGATGTGGCTTTATGAGTATCAGATACTCAACCTCCTTATTTTGTTCCTCTGCCATACTTACTATGTTGCCCTATGGTCCACAGGAGTTGCTCAATCTTCAGCCATCATGTTTTCATCCCAATTAGTATCAAGGAAAGGTGAAAAAAGTTACACCTACTCCTTTAAAAGCACTTTTCTTACATTTTCTTGACCAAAACACAGTTCTTTGGCCATATCAACTTGCAAGGGAATTTAGGAAATAAATTTTTATCTAAACTGCAATATTTCCATCTAAAATTTGGAATTGTATTATCTAGTACAATGTGTATAATGGATGTCAGGAGGTAACAACTACTATTTGCCAAAATCAGCCTCATTGGAAGCAGGGGTGGGGGAATCAGGAATGGGTGGAGGGAGAAGTCACACTGTGAAGTAGACTGGGTGACATACTCAGCCAACTGCACAAGAAGCTCAGGAGCTAAAATAGCTCTTTGGAGATATCCCTTTGGGGTCATGATGGCTGGACCTTTATATCCCTGCCTCTATCACTCATTAGATGAAGGTCCCTCTGATAAGCATATGATTTTGGGTGAAGCAGCTCTTTTTAGCTAAGGCAATCTCTGAAGAGGCTAATAGCTGCCTTTGACAGCTCTACCTACATACTTTTTTATCCTACCAGGGTAAAAGGTACTTCTCTGAATGGAAAGCCAGAGAGCTCAGCCCCATTGTTACCATCAACCACATGAGACTTGCTTCTACAAAATATTTTTCAAAAGTTGGTTGAATCCAAAGGAAGATCCTCTTGGTTGTTCAGAAGATTGGTAGATAAATAGATAAATAAGGAGAGTGAGTGATGAATAAATGTGCCTCTTCTGACCACTTTCTTGTCTGTGCAATTCCTCCTTCAGAGAATCATTCTAATGGGTTTTTACAGTTTTGCAAATATAAGGGTCATACACACTCACTGTCTAGGGGAATGGCCTTACAAGATGTTTCTGGGCTTGAGAAATGATGTTCTTCTGAATAATAGCCCTGGATATGTGGCCCTGGTTGCTACAGAAGAGGTAAATAAATATGGATAAGGATCAAAGACCCTTTTCTTTCAAAGTTCAAGCACTTCTCTGATAGATGGAGATGTTCTCACTAATGTTTTATAGCTGGAAAGGAAATTAAGACCCTGAAAGGAAACTCATGAGGGAAAGAGAAGCCTAGACTGGTGACCCAGGTTCAGTATCTACACATAGGTGTTGATGGCAAAGGCTATGTTCAGTTCCATGCTCCACAGTTGAACAGACATTTTATGGATCATGGGCACCACTATGACCTGTTCAGAAATGGGACCAATTAGGGAATTACTGAAGCACAGTGCTCTGTAGGACAAGTATTCAATCCATCATTGTGGTAAAGACAGAAGCAATATAGGCAAAAACCTGGGCTCCACTGGCAAACCAATCTGATTTTTATGTTTTCTATGCCTAAGCAGAATAGACTTTTTTGTACGGATTAAGGCATAAAAGTTCTTAAGTAGTTTAGAGCTGGAAGTGGTCTCAAAAGATTCTTAGCCTCCTGCTTATTTAACTACATGGAGACTGGATTAATTAATTTAAAAATAAAACAAATGTGACTGTTATGGACTGAATGTTTGTGCCCCTCTCCCCAACATTTCTATGTTGTAGCTTTAACTCACAGTGTGACTATATTAGAAGATGGAGCTTTTTGAAGGTAATTAAGGTTAAATAAGGTCATAAGCCTTGGGCCCTGATCTGATACAATTAGTGTCATTAAAAGATACCAGAGGGGGGCGCCTGGGTGGCGCAGTCGGTTGAGCGTCCGACTTCAGCCAGGTCACGATCTCGCGGTCCGTGAGTTCGAGCCCCGCGTCAGGCTCTGGGCTGATGGCTCAGAGCCTGGAGCCTGTTTCCGATTCTGTGTCTCCCTCTCTCTCTGCCCCTCCCCCATTCATGCTCTGTCTCTCTCTCTGTCCCAAAAATAAATAAATGTTGAAAAAAAAATTAAAAAAAAAAAAAAAAAAAGATACCAGAGGGATCCATACTCATACCCTAGTCATTCTCTCTCTCTCTCTCTCTCTCTCTCTCTCTTTTTTCTCTCTATCTCTGTCTCTCCACCATGCAAGGTCTCTCCACCATGTAAGAAGGTGGCTGTCTGCAAGTCAGGAAAGGAACTCTCACCAGGAAGCAGATTGGCTAGAATCTTGATCTTGGACTTCTAGCCTTCAGGATTGTGAGAAAATAAATTTCAGTTATTTAAGCCACCCAGCCAATGAAATTTGTTATGGCAGCCCAAGCCACTAATACAGTGACCACATTTGTACTCCAAGCTAATGAATTAGGTCATAATAGTCCCATCTAAATAATGAAGAACTTTTTTCTTGGTTAGAGGTAGAGGGTCGAGTTGAAAGGGAGCAAATGTGTACAATACCACAAGCATAAAACTGGAAAGTTATTTCTAATGCTCCCAAACGCATGAAACCGCATGGAAATAAGAATTTAAAAAGAAAAAAATTCTGAGTCCTGGTGACCTTGTTACCCAGGGTCACTTTCAAATTGTATGCAGTTGGCTATCTGTTACCCTAGGCTAACTAATATGGCATTTTAAAAGATGAAGCAGAGGGGCGCCTGGGTGGCTCAGTCGGTTAAGCGGCCGACTTCTGCTCAGGTCACGATCTCACACTCCGTGAGTTCGAGCCCCGCGACGGGCTCTGTGCTGACAGCTCAGAGCCTGGAGCCTGTTTCAGATTCTGTGTCTCCCTCTCTCTGACCCTCCCCCATTCATGCTCTGTCTCTCTCTGTCTCAAAAATAAATAAACGTTAAAAAAAAAATTAAAAAAAAAAAAGATGAAGCGGAAAAGGAGATTTTCTTTTTAGTCTGAATATTGTCAATACAAAGTCCTGGAGTTATTTTTAAGAATCCCCATCTCTCTGTGATCACATTCATACATGACAACTTTTGTAACTGTCTTTTTTACTTTATTCTTAAAAGAATAGAAAGTGGAAGAAAAATCTATTAAAATCAATGTTCTTTCATTCAATTCTTGGATGATTAAATAACTAAAGCACATTACCTATGACCATTGAATGTGATATAATACCTCTGCTGTGGGAAGTCATCAATAAAATTCTGTTACATTTCAACATTTCTTTTTTCTTTATAAACTAAAATGAACTCTATTTACTAGTTAAAAAGGGTACTATGGCGATGAGGTGACTGCATAAAGTGACAGGGAAATGACCCTTCCAGGATCAGTGCAGTGGTTGACTGATGTCTAAGCAATCTTACTAATTTTCTCTTACCTTAGTGACAAACTGTAAACATACAAACATCATGAACAGATTTGCTGAGCTTAGGACATAAGCAATAAATTATTCATTTCCAGTTAGCTTTGAAAGAACACCATTTTGATTCAAGCCTGATTTTTTAGTCATTTGGAAATGTACGCACTGGAATGTATCTTTTGGAGGAGTTTTTTGTTGTTGTTGTTAATTAGGATTTTTTAAGAAAAATAAAAGCACTAATTCATTTCTCTGGATAAGTTGTAACTTGCTCAGTTCTCTCTCCTGCATCAAGGTCATGGATTTTAAGTCAACCAGGTATGGGCATGATTCTGGGTTCCACTACATGACTTTGAGTATTCTTCTTTTTCCTTCTGTGTAAAGTATGGTAAGATGATAGTGAGGATTATATGAGAACATACATAGAACAGGGCCTGGCACACAGCAGCCACTCAATAAGTCGTAGCTACTGGTTTTGTGAAGATTCTTCTGATGCTGCTGATGGTGATAAGTATGCTAAGGCAAGAGTAGAAAGAGCTTCCTTCCTGCATTTGTCAAATTCACTCAACACTGTTTCTCCAATCATGAAGAACCTACCATAAGTCTGTGGGTTAGACACCTGGTATGAAGAAAAAAAACAAAATAGATATGACTCTTGTGTTTGTTGTGCTTACATACTGGTCATGAGACAGATACTAAACTGAGAATCATAAACATAAATATAGATGAGCAAATAAACATGAACTTTCTAAAGAAAAATTCACAGGGCTATGGAAGAATACAAAAAGGGAATGGAGATTGAGGGATGAAGAAGGTCTCTTTGAGGAAGCATTGCTAAGACCTGAAAAAATAGAATGTGACACTATGCAAATAATTTGGTGAAGAGCACTCTAGGCAAAGGCATAGTAAGTGCAAAGACCCTTGGGTAAGGAGCAAATACATGCACCTGAAGAACTGCAAGAAAACTAAGGGGGCTGAAATTGAGTTGAATGGGAGTTGGGGGAAGTGGTAGGACATGAAGAGGGAGAAGCAGACAGGGGCCAGAGTGGAGTTGTTAAAGACTAGAGTTTTTCCTAAATGCAATGAAAAGCCATTTTGAATAGACAAATGACATAATGTAGTCTACATGTTTTTAAAAACCCTTTGACGTCTCTGTAGATAATGGAGTAGAGAGATGCAGAAGCAGAACAGGATAATTACTAGTTAAAAGCTGTGGTATTATTCCAGGGAGGGTAGAATAGCAGCTTAAGGAAGTACCATGGCAGCAGAGAAGGAGATGGATGAATGGATGAATATTGTGTGTGTGTGTGTGTATATATATATAGAGAGAGAGACAGAGACAGAGACAGAGAGAGAGAGACTGGCATAGTTCTGTCATAGTTATTGTAAAGACGGTAGGCATACATACATATGTCTTCAGCTGCATACCATCTTTATAGTAATTATGATTATGGTAATAAAATAATATGCCAGGCAAGTTATTAAGCCTTTTCAAATGCATTATGCCACTTAATGCTGAGAACCTTTTTAAAAAGTGGATACTGTTTTAATAATCCTTCTGTTTTTAAATTAATAAAACAAAAGTCAAAAATGTTATAATAACTTGCTCAAGGCCACACAGGTAGAAAGTAGGGTTGCTGGGATATGACCTTATATCTGTTTGATTCTAAAACCCATCTCCTTAAACATTACTTTATTGTGCACGTGCCCCCTGATCTGGAGGATACGTGTAGATCCTATCCCTCTGCACTGGTATCAGAAGCTATCCTTCAGCTTCTGAACCCTCAGGTTTTGGAGTGACCATGGGGACAGTGGCTATGTCAAGAGCATCTGTCCGAAGCAATTGCAGCCAGTTTTAAATCTTGCCCAATATCATTATCACCAATGGTTCTAGGAGTTCTCCTCCAGAGTGCTCTAGGGTTTCAGAAAAGTGGCCTTTATAGAAAGTGAGAGGAATTACTGAAGCTTTACCCTTGTACATTAGGAAGAGTGGAATGGTAATTGCTTTATATTGTGTGGTGCTGCAGATACTGATGCAGAGGAATTGGAATAAGTGTTTTGAAAGGAATGCGGAAGATCACCAAACCAAGTGTTTTAATGAGAGGAGCTAGGTGCAGAATCTGAGCAGGTGGTGAGTAAAGTATTCAGAATAGATCACTGAGAGGATCTGCTTTGATGGGGGAAGGGGAGAAAAGAACAGACTGCTAAAGTATAAAAATATTGACATAGTTGCGGAGAGGGAATTTGGAAGAATATGTCAGATGTTAGAGGAAAATGCAGCCGTAACTAATACCAGTATTGAAAGGTTACTGTGTGCAATGAAATACATCACCTCATTTAATTCATTCCCACAATTGCTCTTATTTAGCAAGGCTTAAAGGTATCAAGAAAATTGCCTTGCATTATACAGCTAAGTGGTGGAGTCAGGATATTAACATTTGTCTGCCTCCCATGTTGAACTCAAATACTATACTGATAGAAGAGGGGCGACAGGGGCATGGATTTTGAATGAATCCTCTCTATAATTCTTGTTTCTAATCGCAAAGGGAAAGGGAGCCCATAAGAAGAGTACAAAAGAAGAGAGGAAAATACATTACCTGCTAGGCTTTAGAATGACCTCTCTTTAGAAGACAACTACTCTGGCTGAGAGATTGAAGTGAAGGCTGCAAAGCTTGACAAACAGCGCAGGCAAATCCTAAAAGGCTGTATCTCTAGTGACAGAATGAGGTTTCTTGGGAGTTACTGCAGATACCAGACAAACAGCTGTACATTTGAATCATGCATAGGGGATAATAAGAGTGAAGAAATTTCTGTTCTCACTGTCCCCTTCTTTAGTTTGACATATTGTGTGTGTGGCAGGGGCGGGGAGGATTTACACTAGAACCTAGAAATATTAAAATGTACGTGATTGCCATTTGGTCAAGGGAGCCTATTTCTAGTGCAAGAAAACATTATCTGAGACAGAAGGGACTTCTAGATCGAAGTCCAATGCTGGTAAGGGGAAAGACAGGGTGCTTCTGAAATCTGTGACTTATAACAGTCACATAGCTTGTTGCTGGTTACAATGACAGCTGTCATTTGTCACATACTTGCTAAGCTAGGACTGTTCTAAGACCTTCCCATGCATTAAGATCATAGCATTAAATATTCATAAAACCCCATATACTAGATGCTATACTTATAATAATTCCTGTTTTGCAGATAAATACAGGTAGTACAGGTATTACAGGTAGGATTGGAGTGTAAGTGATTTGGTTCTACAGCCTGTGTGTGTAACCACTGTACTGTGCTGTCTCTCTTTAAGTCCCATGTCTGTTTTTCTATTTTTTCTGAGTTCTCTTTGGGTTCAGGGTATAAATATCTCACTTGCTTTAACATCCTAGAATTCCGGAAATGAGTATGCAGGTTGTCTTGAGACACTCTTCACTTTGCCTGTATTAAAAATAATGAGAGATCACTTTTAAGCAGCAATGAAAATTAACTGACTGAAAAATAAAGTTCTTTACTATGAAGCACTCTACAAAAGTCTTGTTCTTATATATAAAAAAAAAAACAGAACCCTACCTAGAAATTTGGGTCTTAAAGTACTTATTGCAGAACTTAATACCCAAAAAACACATTAAATATTGTTTGAAGAAAGGAGGTGTGAATTGACATACTTAAATAGTCTGATTCTATAGAAGTTTTTAACTTTTTCTTTTCAAAAAATTAGGCTTAACTATCCCCCCCTGAGTGGGTATGCTGGGGATTGGCTTGGTTGGAAGTGTACGAGTGGATCAAGACTTAGAAGAGAGTGTCTTCCCTTTAGCCTGTTACCCATGATGACATGAGAAGATGAGGCATAGTCAAGGGTTAGGAACTAAGCCAGAGAAGGAAGGCCATATGAGCCAACAGTCTAGAAACCAAAAGCTAATATGGAAAGCTAGGGTCCAGTGTCACCCTGATTAGGAAGAATTAGCAGTCAAGAAAGACTATCTGGACCAGCTGGTATTGTCACTAATGCTTTTAATGCAGAGGCTGCGGTGATGGGTCAAGTTGAATGTCTCTGGCTCGATTGTTAAAGTATTTCCGAGTGGCAGGAGAACTTGGAGTCAACTATGATAGTTTTTCCTTCAAATATTCACTTTTCTTACTGTACATTTTCCTGATTATTCTCTCATCTTAGTCACTCTCAATTAAGTGATCCGAATCTCCCTCCTGTATACCACAAATGGAAAGAATGAAGTTTGTCTTTCTGCTCTCAGAGGCATCTGGCAGCCTGCAGAGCCAAGGAAGAGACATGAGCTTTTCTAATTTCAACCAGAAATATATTAGTTCAAATGGGAGTCAAAAGAGAGTTGTCAATGTATTGGTTGAGAGCAAAGGTTTTGGCCTCAGACAATTGGGCTCCAACCTAGGCTCGACTACGTACTCACTACGTACTCTACCACTCTGCCTGCATGGCCCTGAGCAAGGTTCTCTATCTGCTCTGTAAAATGCTATACTCATTTCAACCTCATAAAGTTGCTTAGGTAATTGAGTTAGAGAATGCAAATGAGGCTTAAGCATAGTAGGCACCCAATAGATGATGACGATTATTTTTATTGGGATTATTGTTATCATTAAAAATGGTCAACAATTGTGGTTTTTGGATGGTAGGGGAGAAAAAGCTTATTTAAAACACCCCAGGTCCCTCCTGGCAAGCAGTGAGCATTTACTAAAAAGGTCTTACAATGTTCATGATCAACATATGGTTATTATTATTATGAGATGATGACATTTGCAGGATAGCCTAAGAAGAAGCTTAAAACGTAGGGGCACCTGGGTAGCTCCGTTGGTTAAGTGTTGGACTTTGGTTCAGAGCAGGATCTCGGGGTTCATGGGTTTGAGCCCTATATCAGGCTTTGTGCTGACAGCTCAGCACCTGGAGCCTGCTTCAGATTCTGTGTATCCCTCTGTCTCTGCCCTTCCCCCATTTGTGCGCTCTCTCTCTTTCAAAAATAAATAAACATTAAAAAAATCTATTCAGTAAGGTCTCTTTCATCCTCACTGCACTGAAATTCTCTCTCACTCTTATACTGAACTATATTTCAGCATAGGAAAGGACTATCTGTACCTTGAACAGGGCCATTTTCTAACTTAAAATATTTGATGCCTTACTGGAACAAAACAGAGAAAAAACATAATGTACAATGCTTGATTTTGGTATCATGCAACTCTGTTAATACTATTTAATCACCCTGCTTTGGGATGCTGAATTATCCAGCCTCTATTAAAATCACTTGGATGATTTGAATTATGCACTCCAGTTTGATAATGGAAAATAAGAAGTTTATCTAGCTCAGGGAGCTTAGAGAAAGGGATTGATAAACTTCAGGATTAAAATGGGGCAATAGGGATAAAAAGAAGAATGAATTTATGAAGGATAGTTTTGGAAATATTAAAATTACCTTATTATAAAGTAGAACTAAGGCATTTATTAATCTAAATTTGAAAAATTCCAAATACATGATTCAATCAAATTTCCCATTCACTCACTCATTAGTTCATTCAGCAGATATTTATTTAGTGCTTACTATGTCCTAGGTGCTTGAAATTTACATTGTCTTCATCTCCAACAATGGGCCATAGAATTGGACTGAATAACAACAACAAAAGGCTAATGAATTCAAATGGAATTTTATAATTGTCTCAGGTTACACTCCATTAGTGATTTTTTTTATTTAGCAAGCTTATTCTCACACTGTACCACAATCACTGTCTTCTTGCCCCATCCAACCTCTGCCCAAGATTGGAAAATGATTGGAGGGCAGGAGTAGAGAGGCCAGAGAATTTCTCCTCACCATCTTGTTTACTCTCTTCATGTCCCTTTCTTCTCTCACCTGGCTTAAGAAGTACTATTTCCTCTCCTTGCGCCTTCAGGCTTAGAGACAGTAATGCCTTTCATTTTTCATTAGTACATGAGTGCCTCTATACCCTTTCCTGGCTTTCTCATCTCTGTCCACCTCTTTGTAGAGTCCTTTTATTACATTTTCTTCAAAATCCCATCTGTGAGAGCCTTTTCTTTGCTACCTGGACTTCAACTAATAGATAAATAACTACACCTGTCTAGCTGAGATAAGAATTTATTTGTTACTAACAATGAACAAAAAAATCACCTAAAACAGTTTAATATTTCAAAATAGACATCTTTACCACTGAACATCATGAAGTGAAACTATTTATCTACTGTTATAATTCATGTTTATATACCCATATCTAGGGATGTATGTAAAGGGCATTGGCCATCAGTGATTTCTAGACGACAATTTGCTAGCTTTGACTGTCCTAAATTTTTAATTGACATACACATTGTTTTATACAGGTGAGTCCTACATGCCCAAACATGTCTAGGCAGGTGCATCAAGACTTTGTCATAAGAGATTGAGTTATTCCAACTCAATGCTCTTGATTGTAGAGAATAGTGGCAAGAAACCAGAAAGGAAACACCATGTTTTACAATTTAGCAGGAAAATCAAAAGGAATAGACAGGCAATCTGCTGCTTCTTTCCCATATGGGTGACAACAGTGCAATTGGAAGAATAAGTACTAATTAGCTAAATGAAAAGCTCAAACTGTGATTGTCAAAGAGTTTAATTTTAGGGCAAACTGAGATGCTTTCCCAATCCTAGAGATGTAGAAACAGAGAGAAACTAAGGATGTCCCATCTGCAAAATCTGGTCAATAAAATCCTTTATGTCTCATAGGGAACATCAGTGAAGTTAGTTAGCAGAAATACTAAAAAAGATTCTAGCTGAGAATTGAATAATTTGATAATTTATTCATATCTTACTCTGAAAATCAAAGTAAAAATATTGTTCAGAATAATTCTTTAGTTATATTCATTGAGAGTAGGTTATCAAAGTATATATTAGCATTAAGTTTGCTAAGTAAAATATCTATTGGAAACTCTGTAAAACCCACTATACAAATATACTGCTATGTATTGAACAATGAGAGTTTCTTTCTGCCTGGGTCAAATGGCTATATTGAAAATTAGTTGAAGAGTATCTACAGTATATTTATTGAAACATTTCAAATATTTATTCCCTTTCTGCTATATTAGTGAACATATCTAGAAGAAGAACAATTATATTTGCTCTTAGGATCATCAATTGCTAATCTAACAATTTGTAGCCCATTCCTTTTCTGGAATTAGGTAAGTAAATCTCACTCTTCATCCCTCAAATACTCTTTCAAGACATTCACATTACCTTCAGTACCCCCAGCTGAAATTTCATTTCCTGTTGTTACCCAAAGACTACTAACTGAGAATAAATAATCTAATTTGCAGTTTTTCTTGGTACCCTAGGTTATAATTTGCCTATGTCAGGAGAAAAACTCATTTTGAGATTATATACTATTGCAAACAACTCACTTATCTTGAGATTCAGTTCTCTTTTCATCAGCATTAGATACAGCTTTTTGTGATCTGAGGCTCTTTCTTCTGGATATCTAGAACACAATCAAGACAAAGAAAACAAAAACAAATAAGAGTTGAATAACTGAACATTCCCTTTTTCCTGGTGATTTTTATTTCCCCTGACTGTCTGTGTTGGGCTTCAATTAACTCTTATAAATACAAGAGACCTGACTTTTAGGGAATGAGATCTCAGAGTCTTTTCTTACCCTGCCTTCAAACAAAGTAATTTTGATAGGAACAAGATTGGGCCAACCACATTTATCTTGGTAATTCCCAAGTATTAGATTTTGAGATAGTTCATTCTCAAAACAAAAATGTGTTTCACTTGATATCAAGCTTCCTGACAAGCTGGCCTGGTATATATATATATATATATATTTTTTTTTTTTTTAATTTTTTTTTTCAACGTTTATTTATTTTTGGGACAGAGAGAGACAGAGCATGAACGGGGGAGGGGCAGAGAGAGAGGGAGACACAGAATCGGAAACAGGCTCCAGGCCCTGAGCCATCAGCCCAGAGCCCGACGCGGGGCTCGAACTCACGGACCGCGAGATCGTGACCTGGCTGAAGTCGGACGCTTAACCGACTGCGCCACCCAGGCGCCCCTGGCCTGGTATATTTTAACATGGAGAACTACTGATGCTAATGTGTGCACAGATTTTCTGAACTAGATATGGTCTCTTAATTCACATTATATTGGGAGATCAGCAAGATAGACCTGGCAATAATTCTGAAAAGAAGTCTTACATTGAAAATCTCATTTGGAAAAACTGCCTCTTACTGGCTATTATAATGGAGTAGTTATATTAATGAAAGATGGATATTCTTGGTTACACTTTATATGAGTATAATCTTCAGCTACTAAATAGGCTTCTAATTAAGCCCAAGGGAAATTTGACTTAAATTTCTGATTAAGGGAGAAATAGACTTAATTATGTGATGATCAACACTTTTTTTCCTCCCCTTCCCTAAAGAAGACATTTTGGATTCAGGTCAGAATCATCATTTTCCCCTTAACTTTACTCTGACCTTGAATCTTGCACCTGATCTGATAAAGCATATAACTGGAATAGTGAAAGCAAAATGAGGCTCTTAAGAATTTCATGGGTGACCTTAAGAAGTTAATAAGATGCCCAGTATTCTGTTTATGGATCTTCTGAGTCAGATCTTTTCTTCTAAATACGTATCAATATATACAGCCTACTGAATAGCACAATAAAGGAAATGAAAGGGTCAAAGTAACAAAAAGAACAGAAAAAAAAATAATAGTGAATTTTTGAAATTAGACCTAAGTAATAATCTCATATAAAATTAAAATTAATATTTTGTTGTTTAATAAACGACTTCACTAGAAGTCAAAAGACAATTTGGCTCTAATATAAAGGTCAATATAAAATAAAGATTAGGCAATAGGGTTACCCATTACTTCTGTGAAAATATTGTAAAATCACAAATCTCTTTTGATGACCATATAAGATATTTATACCTTTTATTTGTCAATTCATACATGGTAATGTTTTATATATTAGGTATTAAGTAACAATTTATTGTTCAAGATAATATCAGTTACCTAAAAGTTTAAAAGAGTCACTAGTATATTTATTACATTAGGAATAGTTGGAGATTTATCCTTAGTGGTAGATTAAAAGACTCACTATTGTATCTTAATTAATACATTTAGTACAGTTCTATCCAGATAGGTATAAAGTCTACTCCATCTTCAAAACAGAAAAACCCCTTATATACTCAAATTATAAGTCTATTAATCTACTCACCTTCACTGTAAAATTTAATATTAATTCCCAATACAAACTATATTTGATTGTAGCAAAAACAAAATAAACTGGTTTTTTATATTGCCCCATTTAAAAAACTAGGACATGAGGCCTGATGGAGTTAAGTAATTTTCTCAATGTCTTAATAAATTTTAAGACTTTCTTTTCATTGTAATGTTCCATGGAGACTAATTTCTTAGACTGTAAGCTTAATGTTTGGTTCAATGTTATATCCACAATACCTAACTCTGTGCCTGGAGCTTAGTGGGCATTTATGCATTTATTGACTGCTCATGTTAGTCATAGCCAGCACGAAATGACCTCTGTTTCATTTTCACCAAGAAAATGGTATAGGATAACAAAAAAAATTTTCTGCACTATTCAATAACCTATTTCATCTCTTTGATTTCATAAAATAACAGAATTTTATACTTTGGGGCAAATTTCAGGATTATATGCTCAGTTCCCTCATAACCGGATGTCTCTATTTCCCAAGCAAAATAATTTTATTGTAAATCTCAAGTTAGTCTTGCTTTTCAAAAGTTAGTAATATCGGAATGAGAGTTTTTGAAAATCACTGTTTGATGGATGAGATGTCAATTCTAAACAGCTTGGAATAGGGTTGTGTCCTAGTTTCCATTCTTAGTTCCTAATTTTTTTTGGTATAGCTAATGATTTTGGAATTACGTATCATCCAGTGAGCAGGAGTAAAATCCAGGAAACTACCTGCATCAATGCCAATGACATAAACTAGATATCTTTGACTAGTTATTGTCCCAAACAAGTTTACATTAATTGAGTAGCCGCCAAGCAAGCACTTTCAATTGGTCAAAGTTTCCTGGAAACACAGTCAGCCTTTCCTACAGACAATTTCTCATTTACAACTGCCTGCCTAGCACCCAAACTATTTGTTTAAGACTTTTATTAAATAGTTTTATTTTGCCATTTATTTAGAAACCTATATTGTAGGTCATAAATACAAAGTACTCATAAAATTCAATATTATGAAAACCAAAGGTTATTAGATTTTAGCCATATTCTGCATTCAGCACTCTGGTTACAAATCCAGACTCAAGTACTACCTAGCTGGGTGGTGTAAGACAAGTTTTTTTAACTGATCTTTTCACCAGTTACCTCACTGATAAAATGTAGATAATAATAATCCTTATCTCAAAGAATTGTAGTGAAAATTAAATGAGATAAAGATGTCAATTCTCCATAAATTGATCTATAGATTATATTTTTTCTGAATCAAAATCTCTGTAGATATTTTTATTTTAAATAAACTGACAGTCTGATTTTAAAGTTTATATGAAAATACAATGCAGTTTATATGAAAACTAGTCAAATGCAATTTTGAAGTAACAGAAAAAATTTGGAAGTTTTCATTGACTACCATAAAGTTGTATTAATCAAAACATTGGTATAGTGCGGCAATGTTAGAAAAACTGATCACTGGGATAAAATAGAGTGCCAGAAACAGATCCACATATATTCAATCACCTGAAATACAGTAAAGATGGCAGTGAAATATAGTGGGAAAGGGTGATATTATTAAATAGAGCTGCATCAATTGGATATGTATGTGCAAAAAATATGTATCTTGACCCCTACCTCGCACCATATATATGTGTGTGTATATGTGTGTATATATATTATATATATATTATATATATATTAGAATTCTGTTCATTAAGACACTGATAGTGGTGTCTGAAAACAACCTATGGACAGGAAAATGTGGAGGACCTATTAAAAAAGTAAGGAAATTGTTACAGAAGTATTAGCATGAAATATCAGGGTGGTGATTACTCATTAAAGGTAGAATTTTGAGTAAGAAGGGACCCATAGGGTCTTCTGGGAGCTGGTGGTAGTGTTCTCTTTCTTAACTCAGATGCTGTTGAATAATCTTCATTTTGTAGTTATTTATTTAAACTGTATCCCTTTTCTGTATATATGCTATGCTCTATTTCACAATTTCTAAAAAGTTGAAATAAAAAATAAATAGGGAAAGAATATCCATTTTGCTGGTATGGATCACAGTAAAGACACAGGCAATCCAGTTCTTCAGTGTGTCTACATTCTTAGGAGCACAGTCCAGAGTGTGTTGTATGTTTCTTCAGCTCTTCTGGAATGACTAAAATGAAAAAGCTAAAAAGTACCAACTATCAAGGAGCATGTGGAGTAATTGTAATGCTCATAAACTATGAGTGCAAATGTATATTGCTATAACCACTTCAAAAACTCTTCTATTAAAGCTGATTATATGCATACTTATGACTCAACAATTCCACTCATAAGCTTACACAATAGAAATGTATTTATCAAAAGGCATGTACTAGAATATTCATAGTGGCACTATTTCTAATAGCCCCCAATTGGAAACTATACAAATGGGCAATAATGGAATGGATGGTAATGACATGAATAAATAAATGGTAATACTGTTATAAAATGGAATACTATTCAGCAATGAAAATGAGTGATCTGTAATTATACCACAATAATATGGATAAGTCTCACAAACATAATGTTGAGCAAAAGAGCACATACAGATATATCTGTAAGTACTTTAATAGGGAAAATTAATCTGTGCTTTTAGAAATCAGGATACAATTATCCTTGAGCAGGGAGGAATTGGAAGGAGTCACAGAGTGATGCTTCTAATATTGTTTCTTGATATAGGTACTAAATAAAAGGCTGGGTTCAATTTTTTTTTAAATTATCACTATACATGATTTATGTGCCTTTCAGTATGATACATTAAACTTCTCTGAAAAGTTTTAAAAATGGATTACATACGTGAAGTTCTTAGTAGTGCACCTGGTATGTAGTAAGATCTAAAGATCATCTATTATTAATTGTGTTGTTATTGATGTTCTTGCCTACAAAAAGCAACAAGCCTAAGTTCTGATCCTCATGTATTGAAAAAGGAAGTTAGTAAATGTTAGAAAGACAAGACAGCACCAAACTGAGATTATCTCACTAACAGAAACAGAATAATTTTTTAAAAATTGAAAAATGCATAACTTTGTTTTTAAATGAGTCCATGTGTTTTCATGCTCATTCTATGGACTACCTGTGACACACATCTGTCAATGTGGGAAACACTTCAACTGATAAATAATTTAGCTACTTTGAAGAGACTGTTGACATCTTAATCACCCTGACAGACTCATCACAATGAGGCTCCCCTCCTAACCAGCAATGTTCTTTTTTTTTTTTTCTATGAGATTCATTTATGTCCACTTGATCTTAAAACTGGCTAAATAATGTTGATTTATGGAATATTCAATTCAATGGTTACCTGAGTACTTGAGGAGTTCTAAAGTTTGATTATAGCTCGCCCTACAGATTAATCCCATGTGGAGAGAATGACTCTTTATCTGGAGAATATAAGGCATTCTCCCACAATTTCAGAGAGATTGTCTGTTGTTCTGTATGCTTGGTAGTTAGTCAATAACTACTAAAAGGAGTGTCTTTAGATCAATGATAAAATATATCAATATCTAATCAAAGAATATGATAAAGGTCTAGAGTAATATCAATTTCCATTGCTCCATAACATTTATGATAATATGGATCCTAACTCACAGATCAGAGAACTAGATTGAAAAGAGAAATAACTAAAAAATGAAATATTAAAGCAAGCAGAGATTGAGGTACCTGGATGGCTCAGTTGGTTAAGCATCCAACTCTTGGTTTCAACTCAGGTCATGATCTCATAGTTTATAGGTTCCAGCCCATCATCACACTCTGCACTGACAGCACGGAGCCTACGTGAGATCCTCCCTCTCCCTCTCTCTCTGTGCCCCTTCCCTGCTTGTTTTCTCTCTCTCTCTCTCTGTCTCTCTCTCTCTCTCTCTCTCCCTCCTCCTCAAAATAAATAAATTTTAAAAATAAAATAAAATAAAGTAAAATAAAATAAGCAGAGATTAGTACTAGTTTAGGACCCCATCTTCTACAAATGCATAACTTTCCATGTGTTTATCAAGTCTTCTCAAACACTGATATTTGCATAGAAGATGACCTCATTAACCTTGAGTTTGGTCTCAATAATAATACAAAACAATACTTTTATTATTTATTTATTTATTTATTTATTTATTTATTTATTTATTTAAATTTACATCCAAGTTAGTTAGCATATAGTGCAACAATGCTTTTAGGAGTAGATTCCTTAATGCCCCTTAACCATTTAGCCCTCCCACAACCCCTCCAGTAACCCTCTGTTTGTTCTCCATATTTAAGACTTTGTTTTGTCACCTCCCTGTTTTTATATTATTTTTTTTACCTTCCCTTATGTTCATCTGTTTTGTCTCTCAAAGTCCTCATATGAGTGAAGTCATATGATAATTGTCTTTCTCTCACTATTTTCACTTAGCATAATACCCTCTAGTTCCATCCATGTAGTTGCAAAAAGCAAGATTTCATTATTTTGATTGCCGAGTAATACTCAATTGTATATATATACCACATCTTCTTTGTCCATTCATCCATCAATGGACATTTGGGCTCTTTCCATACTTTGGCTATTGTCGATAGTGCTGCTATAAACATTGGAGTTCATGTGCCCCTTTGAAACAGCACGCCTGTATCCCTTGGGTAAATACCTAATAGTGCAATTGCTGGGTTGTAGGGTAGTTCTATTTTGAATTTTTTTTAATATGAAATTTATTGTCAAATTGGTTTCCATACAACACCCAGTGCTCATCCCAACAGGTGCCCTCCTCAATACCCATCACCCACCCTCCCCTCCTCCCACCCCCCATCAACCATCAGTTGGTTCTCAGTTTTTAAGAGTCTCTTATGATTTGGCTCCCTCCCTCTCTAACCTTTTTTATTCCTCCCCCTCCCTCATGGTCTTCTGTTCAGTTTCTCAGGATCCACATAAGAGTGAAAACATATGGTATCTGTCTTTCTCTGTATGACTTAATTCACTTAGCATAACACTCTCCAGTTCCATCCACGTTGCTACAAAAGGCCATATGTCATTCTTTCTCTTTGCCAAGTAGTATTCCATTGTGTATATAAACCACAAGTTCTTTATCCATTCATCAGTTGATGGGCATTTAGACTCTTTCCATTATTTGGCTATTGTTGAAAGTGCTGCTATAAAGATTGAGGTACAATTGCCCCTATGCATCAGCACTCCTGTATGCCTTGGATAAATTCCTAGCAGTGCTGTTGCTGGGTCATAGGGCAGATCTATTTTTAATTTTTTGAGGAACCTCCACACTGTTTTCCAGAGTGGCTGCACCAGTTTGTATTCCCACCAGCAGTGCAAAAGAGATCCTCTTTCTCTGCATCCTAGCTAACATCTGTTGTTGCCTGAGTTGTTAATGTTAGCCATTCTGACAGGTATGAGGTGGTATCTCAGTGTGGTTTTGATTTGTATTTCCCTGATGTTGAGTGATGTTGCGCATTTTTTCATGTGTCATTTGGCCATCTGGATGTCTTCTTTGGAGAAGTGTCTATTCGTGTCTTTTGCCTATTTCTTCACTGGATTATTTGGGGTTTTTTTTGGGGGGGGTGTTGAGTTTGATAAGCTCTTTATAGATTTTGGATACTAACCCTTTATCTGATATGTCATTTGCAAATATATTCTCCCATTCTGTCACTTGTCTTTTAGTTTTTCTGATTGTTTCCTTCATTGTGCAGAAGCTTTTTATTTTGATGAGGTCCCAATAGTTCCTTTTTGCTTTGTTTCGCTTGCCTCTGGAGACATGTGGAGTAAGAAGTTGCTGCAGCCAAGGCCAGAGAGGTTTTTGCCTGCTTTCTCCTCAAGGTTTTTGAGGGCTTCCTGTCTTACATTTAGTTCTTTCATCCATTTTGAGTTTATTTTTGTGTACGGTGTAAGAAAGTGGACCAGATTCATTCTTCTGCATGTCGCTGTCCAATTTTCCCAGCACCACTTGCTGAAGAGACTGTCTTTATTCCATGGATATTCTTTCCTGCTTTGTCAAAGATTAGTTGGCCTTATGTTTGTGGGTCCATTTCTAGGTTCTCTGTTCTGTTCCACTGATCTAAGTGTCCATTTTTGTGCTAGTACCATACTGTCTTGATGATTACAGCTTTGTAGTATAGCTTGACGTCCAGGATTGTGATGCCTCCTGCTTTGGTTTCTTTTTTCAAGATCGCTTTGGCTATTCGGGGTCTTTTCTGGTTCCATACACATTTTAGGATTGTTTGTTCTAGCTCTGTGAAGAATGCTGGTGTTATTTTGATAGGGATTACATTGAATATGTAGATTGCTTTGGGTAGTATTGACATTTTAACAATATTTGTTCTTCCTATCCAGGAGCATGAAATATTTTTCCATTTGTTTTGTCTTCTTCAATGTCTTTCATAAGCTTTCTATAGTTTTCAGTGTATAGATTTTTCACCTCTTTGGTTACATTTATTCCTAGGTATTTTATGTGTTTTAGTGCAATTGTAAATGGAATCGATTCCTTGATTTCCCTTTCCGTTGCTTCATTATTGGTGTATAGGAATGCAACTGGTTTCTGTGCATTGGTTTTATATCCTGCCACTTTCCTCAATTCATGGATCAGTTCTAGCAGTTTTTTGGTGGAATCTCTTGGGTTTTCCATAGAGAGTATCATGTCATCTGGGAAGAGTGAAATTTTGACCTCCTCCTGGTAAATTTGGACGCCTTTCATTTCTTTGTGTTGTCTGATTGCTGAGGCTAAGACTTCCAATACTATGTTGAATAATAGTGGTGAGGGTGGACATCCCTGTCTTAGTCCTGACGTTAGGGGGAAAACTCAGTTTTTCCCCATTGAGGATGATATTAGCATTGGGTCTTTCATATATGGCTTCTTTGATCTCGAGGTATGATCCTTCTATCCCTACTTTCTTTATGGTTTTTATCAAGAAAGGTTGCTGAATTTTGTCAAATGCTTTCTCTGCATCTATTGAGAGGATCATGTGGTTCTTGTCCTTTCTTTTATTGATGTGATGAATCACATTGATTGTTTTGCAGATATTGAACCTGCATCCCAGGAATAAATCCCACTTGGGCGTGATGAATAATTCTTTTAGTGTAATTGTTGGATCCAGTTGGCTAATATCTTGTTGAGGATTTTTTCATCTATGTTCATCAGGGAAGTGGGTCTATAGTTTCCCTTTTTAGTGGGGTCTTTGTCAGGCTTGGGAATCAAGGTAATGCAGGCTTCCTAGAAAGAGTTTGGAGGTTTTCCTTCCATTTCTATTTTTTGGAACAGCTTCAAGAGAATAGGTGTTAACTCTTCATTAAATGTTTGGTATAATTCCTCTGGAAAAGCCATCTGGCCCTGGAATCTTTGTTTTTTGGTAGATTTTTGGTTATTAACTCAATTTCTTTGCTGGTTATGGGTGTGTTCAAATTTTCTATTTCTTCCTGTTTCAGTTTTGGTAGTTTATATGTTTCTAGGAATTTGTCGATTCCTTCCAGATAGCACTTTTTTTTTTCCTTTGGTGTATTATTGCTGGTAATATTCTCTTATTATTGTTTGTGTTTCTGCTGTGTTGGTTGTGATCTCTCCTCTTTCATTCTTGACTTTATTTATTTGGGTTCTTTCCTTTTTCTTTTTGATCAAACTGGCCAGTGGTTTATCACTTTTGTTAATTGTTTCAAAGAACCAGCTTCTGGTTTCATTGATCTGTTCTACTGTTTATTTGGGAGCATTGATTTCTGCTCTAATCTTTATTATTTCCTGTCTTCTGGTTTGGGGTTTTGTTTGCTGTTCTTTTTCTAGCTCTTTAAGGTGTAAGATTAGGTTGTGTATCTGAGACATTTTTTCCTTCTTTAGGAAGGTCTAGATTGCCAAATACTTTCGTCTAATAACCGCCTTTGCTGTGTCCCAGAGGTTCTGGGCTGTGGTGTCATCATTTTCATTGGCTTCCATGTACCTTTTAATTTCCTCTTTAACGTCTTGGTTAGCCCATTCATTCTTTAGTAGGATGTTCTTTAGTCTTCAAGTATTTGTTATCTTTCCAAATTTTTTCTTGTGGTTAATTCAAGTTTTATAGCATTGTGGTCTGAAAATATGCACGGTATGATCTTGATCTTTTAGTGCTTGTTGAGGGCTGATTTGTGTCCCCATGTGTGATCTATTCTGGAGAACATTCCATGTGCACTGGAGAAGAATGTGTATTCTGCTGCTTTAGTATGAAATGTTCTGAATATATCTGTTAAGTCCATCTGGTCCGGTATGTCATTCAAAGCCATTGTTTCCTTGTTGATTTTCTGATTAGATGATCTGTCCATTGTTGTAGGTGGGTGTTGAAGTCCCCTACTATTATAGTATTATTTTCAATGAGTTTCTTTATGTTTGTGATTAACTGATATATTTGTTTGGGTGCTTCCGCATCTGGAACATAAATGTTTACAAATGTTAGGTCTTCTTGGTGGATAGACCCTTAATTATGGTGTAATGTCCTCCTTCATCTCTTGTTACAGTCTTTATTTTAAAGTCTAGATTGTCTGATATAAGTATGGCTACTCCAACTTTCTTTTGTCAACCATTAGCGTGAGAGATGGTTCTCCATCCCCTTATTTTCAATCTGAAGGTGTCTTTAGGTCTAAAGTGGGTCTCTTGTCAACAGTATATAGATGGATCTTGTTTTCTTATCCATTCTGTTACCCTATGTCTTTTGATTGGAGCTTTTAGTCCATTGACGTTTAAATTTTTTTTTCTTCTTTTTTTCAACGTTTTAATTTATTTTTGGGACAGAGAGAGACAGAGCATGAACGGGGGAGGGGCAGAGAGAGAGGGAGACACAGAATCGGAAACAGGCTCCAGGCTCCGAGCCATCAGCCCAGAGCCTGACGCGGGGCTCGAACTCACAGACCGCGAGATCGTGACCTGGCTGAAGTCGGACGCTTAACCGACTGCGCCACCCAGGCGCCCCAGTCCATTGACGTTTAGAGAAGTACTAAAAGATATGAATTTCTTGCCATTATGTTGCCTGTAGAGTTGGAGTTTCTGGTGGTGTTACCTGATCCTTTCCTGTCTTTGTTCCTTTGGTATTTTTTATTTATTTATTTATTTATTATTTATTTATTTATTTATTTATTTATTTATTTATTTTCATTTTTTCTTCCCTCAGAGAGTTCCCCTTAAAATTTCTTGCAGGGTTGGTTTAGTGGACACAAACTCCTTCAATTTTTGTTTGCTGGGAAACTTTTTATCTCTCCTCCTATTTTGAAAGACAGCCTTGCTGGATAAAGAATCTTGGCTGCATATTTTTCTGATTCAGCACATTGCCACTCCTTTCTGGCCTGCGAAATTTCTCTGGATAGGTCTGCTGCAAACCTGATCTGTCTTCCCCTGTAGGTTAAGGACTTTTTCCCTTGCTGCTTTCATGATTCTTTCCTTGCCTGAGTATTCTGAATTTGACTATGATATGTCTTGTCGATGATTGGTTTTTATTGAATCTAATGGGAGTTCCCAGTGCTTCCTGGATTTTGATGTCTGTGTCTTTCCCCAGGTTAGAAAGTTTTCCACTATGATTTGCTCACATAAGCTTTCCTCCCCTTTTTCTCTACCCCTATGATTCTGATGTTGTTCCTTTTTAATGAGTCACGGATTTCTCTAATTCCTAAATCATGCTGTTTTGCCTTAGTCTCCCTGTTTTTTTCTGCTTAATTATTCTGAATCATTTTGTCCTCTATATCACTGATTCTCTGCTCTGCCTTATCCATTCTTACCCCCATGGCATAAATTCCAAATTCCAACTCAGTTATAGCATTTATTATTTCATCCTGACTAGCTTTTACTTCTTTTATCTCTGCAAAAGGGGTTTCTAATCTATTTTTGAACCCAGCTAGTATTCTTATTATTGTGACTCTAAATTCTGGTTCAGACATCTTGCTTGTATCTGTGTTAAGTCCCTGACTGTTGTTTCTTCCTGCTCTTTTTTTGGGGGGTGAATTCCTTTGTTTCATCATTTTGAAGGAAGAAAAGGAATTAATAAGGTAAAAAAATTAAAATTAAAAAGTTAAAAACACACACACAAATAAAAATCAAATAAATTCTGTCAGATCCTAGGTGTGTTTTGGTCTGGTTGTTGAAAGGAGCTTGATAGATTAGAGGAAAGGGGTGGGGGAGAGAGAAAAAAAGAAAAAGAAAAAACAAGAAAAAAAATGGAAAACGTTTGAAATTTTGAAAAAATGAATTCAATGAAATAGAAATGAAATGAAATGCTGGAAGCAAAATATAATTTGAAAAATTTACACAAAAGTAAAAAATATAGTAGAAAAAAATAAAGAAAAATATTTTTAATAAAAATTGAAAATAAAAATAAATTTTTCCCTTTCTGTATTCAAGAAAAAGATAAGCCACGAAAAAGAAAAAAATTGAATAGGTGGACTAGTGAACAGACTGAAGTACAATTGAAATTACATAATTTTCCCCTAGAAATCAAACTATGAAGCACTTTATAGTCCATAAACTAAGCAGGTGGAGACCTGTGGTGTTCCTGAAGAGCGAGGTTGGCCCAGTGTGGGGGGCTTAGTGTAATGGCTCTGTCCTCCACTAGATGACGCTGCTTAGGTTATTGGGGTGGATTGTGTGGAGCTTGTAGTTGTGTATGCGCATGCGCGGGAGGGGTGACATGGCGTCACCCACCTTCGCTCCAGTGTCTAATATGTTCTCTCTGATAAGCAATTGTGCACCCGTCCTTTGGCTCCAGCTTCCATCCATTCCCTGCGTTTACACTGTCTGTGAGCAAGCCATCAGGATGCCAGGCGGCACTGCCCTCCTGAGTTTTATCTCAGAGGCAGCTGTGTTTCCTGACCCTTCACCTTTGAGGGACTGCGGCTTTGACTCGTTCTGCCCCTCTGGGGGAGCAGAGCAATGGCCAGGTGCCTACCGCACCCAGGAGCATTCATAGGACCATGCTGATGCCAATGCCCAGAAACTGCAGCTGGGTGCCAGCCCGCCCCAGAAAAAGTTCACGTGATCGTGTAGCAGCCCGTTTCAGGGATTATGGAAAATCACAACACACATCTGGGACCAGGCTTTACCCTTAACGACCTTGTTCCAGCACCAGTGAATGTGGTTGTTCTCTGGGGTCTTCTGGGACTGAGTGGCCGCACAGCCTCTACCAGCAGTAGAACCGCTTCTCTCCATGTCGCCGGAGAACCTCCCGGACTTTACTGTGCTCCTGGGGATTCTTCCTTCCCACCAGAGCACCACCAGGTACAGAGCTGCAGAGTTTCAGACTCTGCACTTCCCCTGTTTATAGAGTCTCAATGGAATTTAAATCCTCTCCTTTCTCTTTTCTCCCTTTTCAGTTCAGTCCCTGCGGCTGTTTCCACTTTTCCACTTTCTCTTCAGCTGCTTTTGTGTGTGGGGGGTGCTTTTCCCGTACTCCTCCCCACCCCACCATCTCCATCCTCTCTCTGCAAATGAAAACAGCACCCTGCTTTCCGCAACTTCTCTCTCCCCCAGTTCACCTCTCCGTCCTGGGTACCTGCTGAGTTCTGTGATTCAGGTTGTGCTGATTGTTGTGTTAATCCTCAAATCAATTTTGTAGGTGTGCGGGATGGTTTAGTGTTGATTTGGCTGTATTTCATGGATGCGAGATGCAAAAAAACCTCACATGCTGTTCCAAAACAATCTTTTTAAATAGCTTTCTATGTTAAAAATGATGCATTTTTATGGATTCAGAGACAAAGGTTACCAAACGAATCATTGTGTATCAGTTCTAAGGTGGATGAAGTGAAAAGCTCTGGTCAATGAGTATTGACCTAATGGCTTTTAATTACGGAGATCAATGTAATATCTTTCCTCGTCTTAGTTTGTCCACTCTGATAAACCATTTCTTCTGTGCTCCTAGAGAGAAGTTTAATTTGCCGTGGCAAGTGTGTGTAGAAGTATCTGTTTTGTACTGCCCTTGCTATAACAGCATCTCCATTCTATTTAATTGGCAACTCCTATAGTTCAAAATCTATTACCAACTATAATTTCTATTTACTCTGGCCCCATGTGTGTCTGACAAATTTGTAGTTGGAGAAGGAATAATCTCCACCACCTTAGACATTTCAGAAAACCTCAACTATCCTCATCTGGTACATTCTTTTGGACTCCTTGATTATATCCCTATTATCTGCCATTACATCAAGTTTTTCTTTTTTTTTTTTTTTTTAAACGTTTATTTATTTTTGGGACAGAGAGAGACAGAACATGAACGGGGGAGGGACAGAGAGAGAGGGAGACACAGAATCGGAAACAGGCTCCAGGCTCTGAGCCATCAGCCCAGAGCCTGACGCGGGGCTCGAACTCACGGACTGCGAGATCGTGACCTGGCTGAAGTCGGACGCTTAACCGACTGCGCCACCCAGGCGCCCCTCATCAAGTTTTTCCAAAAAAAGACTTGCCCAATAAATTAGATGATTCGGCACTAGTCTTTCCCCACTAAGGAATGGGTGCAGTACTATGCTGACCTAGTGTGGATTGCAACAGACAGAGGTTTCAGGTCTTGATGAGAAGGAAAACTCAGGTAACATCCCTGGGGGTGTCCTACCAGTTGAAACATATATAGGGCATCTCTTGTATCCTGCCTTATATCCTACTGACTCACTTTTTTTAAGCACTGCTGCAGCATTAGATTTTCTTAGGTATAACTTGACAGCACAGTATATCTGTCGTTTTGGCTTGGGATTCTTGGATACAGCAGCATGGGACGGATGTGAGCACTTACTGACACTCTATGAGGCACATTTTGACTGGTAGTAGAAAGAATCTGTTCCTTTCTCTCAGTGAAGTAGACAGTCTGGGGCATATTCTCTCTGATGCCTCAAAAGGTCTTGGCTGGATGAAGCTTCACTTGTCCACTCCAGAAATCAGTGTGGCGTTTACCAAGGGATGGCTCTCCATCCTTTACTGTTTCACTCTCTACTTTGTCATTCCCTTCCCTAGTAGACTATCTGCATGAAAACTCTTGTCTCGGTTTCTGCTTTCAAGGGAATCTTGGGCTAACACAAAATCATACCTAGAAAAAAATGAAAAGTTGGAGAAAAGAAAGGGTGTGAATAAGATAAACAAGGTATAGATATTTACCTTATTTTTTAAGTTTATTGTTTATTTTGAGTGAGAGAGAGAGTGCGAGCAGGGAAGGGGCAGACAGAGAGGGAGACAGAGAATTCCAAGCAGGCTCTGCACTCACAGCAGGGAGCCAAATGCAGGGTTTGATCTCACAAACCATGAGATCATGACCTGAGCTGAAATCAAGAGTCCAACACTTAAGCGACTGAGCCACCCAGGCATCCCCACCTTATCTTAAAACGTATTCAAATACAAAATAGTATTTGAGACAGTTATGATAATGGAATAGGTATAATAAACCAAAACCAATGAACACAATAAAAAATGCAAAAGTGCATTGTAAATAAGGAGATATTTACATCAAGTTCCCAAGTTGGATAACATCCCAATAATTGAATGGAATATTTGTATCTAGGTTTTCCAGCAGTCAGGGCAAAAATGGAGAGATGTGGCTCTTAGTGTTTATTGGTTGGGAGCAAACCAATTAGTTAGTAATGTAAATACATTCCACATGCTGGACTCCAAAAGAAATTGTTCACTGTGTTTTTATAGATGGAATATTGAATAATGTAATGAAGGGTATTCTTAATAACAGAGTTATGATAGAAATTGTAGAGATATCCCATGGAGCTGCTTCATGTACCGTATGTAATAGAACCAGAATATGATACCAAGAATGGTAAAATGTGAGCAGAACTGCATCCTGATGAGCTTCGAGCAAGGTGGTTCAATACTGCTCTCTCAGACAACTAAACAAATATGTTAAACGTTTTTTAATCATGCAAATATAACCTATTTATTGCAGATAGTACCATTTACCTCTGTACCTATGGCAGACAGTCTTACTGATTATGGCATTCTTTCCTCTTGATCTTGGGTGCAGCCTCTCAGTTTCTTAGCATGATACTCCGAACACTAAAAAGAATCAAACTACAGACGAGTTTAATCTTAGTAGTTATCATTTGTACATGTAACATGTACATCCTGGATGAGAAGACATACCTGCCAAAATGTCACCTGGATGAGAATCATCTGGACATTTCTGCTTAAAAAAAATGACTTTTGGTGGAGAATAAGAACTGTCAAGCTCTTCTTATTCACACAAAATGAACCACAGATTTCACAGCTTCGTGAGGGCTACTCTTGGGACACATGGTAAAATGTGTTCACTGTGTTCAATAGTGAGAACAAATAATGTGTGAAAATGGAGTGAGATTTCCAACATGACTAAGACACTTAAGAATCACAAAGAGGAAATTTTTATCGCATGGTATAGAAAGTGTTGACGTATGAAAGTGTGAGACAAATTAGGGGTAAAGGCAGATTCTGTACCCTAAGGAATCACTTTGCCAGAAAGATAAGACCCACAACAATAGATGTAAATGTCCACCAAGGAATATAATAGCTATCATTTCTTTAATAAAAAGAAGGCAGGTATAATACAGTGTAACTTCCATTCTGGGGAACACTTCCCCAAATCTCATCTCCCCTATTCTCAACCCTTCCCACGACCTCAACTACAGATTGGTGTGGTATTTTTCTTAGAAATGCTACTGTTGAAACAACAAACTCCCATCTGAAATTGCAACAAAAGTAACAACAGGATGAAATTCTTCCTAGATGAACTGCTTAAAAATGCATTGTAACTCTTATTTTTAAATTCTGTGTATCCTCACCTAGGCGTATGATGGCATTTAATACACTGAATGACAAGTTGTTCTAAAAGAAAAAAAAAATTTTGAAAAGGTACTATAAACTCAAAAAAATATCCCAGGTTGGGCAGAGAGGATATACCTAGAGCAAAAGTAGAAAAAAATAAGTTGAAATAAAATTATCCAAGAATTTCAAGGGCCGTTGCTATTTATTTATGAATTAAGACTTCCAGTTCCTAGAGTGCCTGGCTGGCTCAGTTAGTAGAGCATGCAACTCTTGATCTAGGGATTGTGAGTTTAAGCCCTAAGTTTGGGCATAGAGCCTACTAAAAAAAAAAAAAAAAAAAGACTTCCAGTTTCTTTGAGTAGGGGAGAGAGGCTAAACTTGCTTTGCAAATCAAACAGCGTAATTTCTGTTTATTATAATTCCTTTCATAGTACATTGATGTCATTTCTTCACTTGTTTGTCTCTCCTCTGAGGCTGCAAGTTCCTTAAGGACCTTACTCCTTATTCATCTATTTTTTACACCTCATAACTCTCATAGACACATGGTAGATGTGCTATTAATATTTATTTAGTGAAAGAATGCATGGATGAATAAATAGGACTGATGTTACACACCGTGCTTCTGGGTTACTTGTACTTTCTGGTTTCTCTCTAAAAGTCTGTGTTGTTCAGAATATTCTCACTTCAAAGTAACTTGGTGGCAAAAGTAGAATTATAAATCCAAAGTGCTTCCTCACTGCTCTCCATAGCATTTTGGTGACTTCCAAACACCCTTGAAAACCAAGTTCACTTTTACTCGAAATCATCTCTAATGGCACAGAGGGGTAGAACTCGAGCTCAAACAAGTATGGGGTGACTTTCCTTACGCTTCTTCACCTTCAACTGAAAAAGAAAACATACTGATACGAGCACATAAGTATGCATACACCTATATCCGAATAAGGCCTGTACTTCGTCTTTTTAAGTTCTTGACAGATTATTCATTTTTAGAGAAAAATAGTAGATATTATTTAATAAGCATGTTCTATGCCAAACACTACATAAAACATTCATATGCATTGCCTGATCTTCACAATATTTTTTTATAAAATAAGTTCCAATGTTATCCCTGTTACATAGTTGAGGAAATTGTTTAGAAATGTTAAGAAGTTACATATTGCTCGTACATTGAAAAGCTTGGTTTCAAATCCAGTTATATCTGATGCCATATACCATAATCTAGTCTCATTCATTTTTATGTATCAACCAGCATGTATTAGATAGTCTGGTCCAGAGTAGCAAAGAAGGAATGCATGAAACTGGCATGACCCAAACTGGAAATGTCTCACTGCAAAGAGAGCTACAAGCCCCAAAGCCTTTGCCTTTGATTTCTCCTAACTACTAGATTTCCGTGACTTCCTTACATCCTACAAAATAATATTGATGTGCATTTTCTTTATTTTATTTTTATTTATTTTGAGAGATAGATAGGGCAGGGGCAGACAACGAGGGAGAGAGAGAATCTCAAGCAAGCTCCAAGCTGCCAGCACAAAGCCCCATGCAGGGTTCAGCCCCATAAACAATGACATCGTGACCTGCACCAAAGTCAAGAGTCAGACGCTTAACTGACTGAGCCACCCAGGTGCCCCTGCATTTTATTTTTTAATTGTTATTTGTATTAAATCTCAACTATTGAGTACATTTAAAAAAGAATAATTAACATACAGTGTTATATTAGTTTCGGGTATGCAACATAATGCAACAATTCTATACATTATTCAGTGTGATCACTATAATTGTGGTCTTAATCCCCTTTATCTATTTCACCCATCCCTCCATCCACCTCCCCTCTGGTAACTAGCAGTTTGTCCTCCTATTTACAAGTCTGTTGTTTTGTCTCTTTTTTTCTTTGTTTTGATTGTTTTCTTAAATTCCACATATGAGTGAAATCATTATGGTATTTGTCTTTCTCTGTCTTATTCTACATAATATCATACACTCTAGGTCCATCCATGTTGTTGCAAATGACAAGACCTCATTCTTACTCATCTGCATTTTAGAAGTCCCCAACTGACATTTATCTGAGGTGTGGGTAAACGGGTGGTCCTCTTCCCACATACGCACCTTTAAATGGCAGTCTTCTTTTAGTAGGTAATTCAGTTTAGGTTCATTTGAAACAGAATCATCTTTCTTGTTAATTTACAAATGTAAAAGATCAGTGAAGTGTGAGAGCTAAATGGATATAAAAATACCAGAACATATGCAGAGGGTGTAGAAAAGAGTCAGACAATACAGTGTTTCTCAGCATGAGGGCTGCTCTGTCGCATTACTACTTGGGACATCTGTGCCTGCACCAAGCTGTCTCAGAGAACGGCTTCGAGCCAAACCATCATGCAGACCTCGTCCTCCGCACGTAGTGGTGGCGGTGTTGCTATTCAGAAGCACCTGCCCACGAATACATTTGCTCACTGGTGCTGCAAGGAGCATCCGAATTATGCACTGTCTCCATCTAATAACACCTTTGCAGTCCCTCCCCAGCAGGGGCTCTACGTGGCTCTTTTAATCTCCTCGCCCTCTGTAGGAAATAAGCACTATCATTTCGCTTCCCCTCACAAATTAAATTGTATTACCAGGTAGTAATGGGACAGTGCCAGCTGACTAAAATTGATGATAAAAGCAGACAGGAGAATTCCAATGTCCCCAGCTGTGTTTGAGGGAGAGAGATTTTATTTCAAAAGCAATACCAACTCAGCAAGGCGTGAGCCCTTGTGCCATGCAAGCCCGGTGGTGTTGCTCACTAAATCTAGAGCCAGTGGCACACAACAGGCATCACTTCCTAACAGCCAACTTAGCTTAAGGTGTATCCATCAGCAACCAAGTCATGCCCTCTTTTGTCCCATTGCAAATCTGTACAGCAAATCTGCATATTTGGATTTGCACCTATGTTATAATAAAAAACTGCTTTAAGATGAGGTGTTGCATTCACTTATTTAAATATTCCTAAGCATAGCCAGTAGGGCTGGTTTTCAGATTACTGAATTCAAACTCATCGGGCAGGTACATAAATGACACATAAATGAAACATGTTCTGAAAAACGTTTTAAGTTGTAGAAATCCTGCCGCTTATTTCTGACAAGAAGATGTAATAAAAGGTTGAATAATGTCTTTGGGATTCATAAATTAAGAATGCAGTCTTCTGTTGATGCCGTGTGGTATGTTATGTTGCTTACGGTCCTTCTGTTGCCCATGACTAATGCCTGTACTGGCAGTGCCATCCCCACCATCTTACTTTACAATAGACATTAAGATAGCTTTTCCAAATTACATTCGTTGGAAGACTAATACTGCATAATAGGGTTCTGTGGAGACACCCTACTGGGAAATGTTTTTGTGAATCTGTAGGAACAAAATATGCTCTGTTGCATTATCAAAATTATTTCATTAGAAATTTCCCTTTCAAAAGTATCTTGAAGGATAAATACCCCATTAGAATCGCCATTCAAGAGTAAAAACAAATAGTAGCATAGGTTATCACCATCCAAATGTTCATGATGAGTATGGAGGAGAAAGAAGCACAGTCTTCCCCTGTTTGAGCACTACCTTTCCCCTGAGATAGGACCCTGTACCTTGATCTCCACTGTAGATTCACACCGTATATGAGGCATATAGCAAAAATAGCAAAGACTGCCTGCGGTCCACTCTTGTATTTCCAGTGTTAGACACATAGGAGGTGCTCAGTAGGTAAATGCTTGTTGCTTCAGTAAGTGAATGAATGAATGGACGGATGAAAGAATTGAGTCTACATATGCCTCTTTCTGAATGTACGTACCTTTGATAATGCACTATTTTTCAAACGTAAGCAGGCTGCATTAGAACAGATGTTTTTAAGCCACCACGGTGGCTCTGCTCCCCTCTCTATAACTTGTAAATAATGAAATCACATGTGTGTTTCCAAATGTCAGCCTCTGTTGCTGGCTGTGTTGTTGCCTTGGCAACAGAGACTATGACATTATAAGCTATGGTCTCTGCCATGGCAGCTATTTGAGAATTAGCCTGCAGAATTCCACAATGAGTGTAATGAGCTTATGGATCCTTAACCACCCCCTGGTTTGAACTTTGATGTGCATGTACCTGTGAGAATGAAGTTTATGTTGATTTCTTTTATTATTCAGGGCCTAATATTCCAGTTGCTAAATAATTATTTTATCCTCCTCCATTTGCTTTAATTATGCTCACAGTACAGAAAGTTAGAAAATACCCTCAAGAGCACTGATGATCAGACTTTGGGATTTTACAGACTAGAAGAACTCATTAAACATTAGAGGAACAAATATATGCTTGTTCACTTTTATTATTACTAAGTAAAGACAAAATTAAAAAATAATCACCCATTTTCCTTGTTTTATAAAGAATGGACATTTTGTCCCCTCAAAGCAGTAAGGACAATTTTAAAATAAGAGACATTTTTTTTTTAATTTGAAGAAGCATATACCATATGAATCACATTGTCTTTATTCATATTATTGAACTGTTGAACATTTTATCATGGACGTACACTGATTGTTCCACAAAGACATATTTGGAAACCTCTTCCCAAGGGGACACTAGGAACACAAAAGTGAATATAAAATATGTGAAGCTTTATTCTAGATGAGGCCAGTGGTCTCTACAGCCTAAAATTCTATCCTGTTGGGGGCACCAGGGAACATGGAGCAAGGCTTAGCTCACCATGCTAATCTCCAATGTATGTGTTGAACCTCACAGAACATTAACCTCCTCCACCCTCTTCCACCCACCTATGTGACTTCATTATTTACAAGTTTTAGAGAGGAGAGCAGAGACACCTTGGTGGCTTAAATACATCTGTTCTAAAACAGCCTACTTACTTTTGAAAAATAGTGCATTTTCATAGGTACCTCCACCCATCTCTGCACTCTCCCTCCCTCTCCCTCTGCACATACAGCTTCACTTCCTCTCTCTTGAGAAAACTGAGGCAGGTTTCTTGAGTTCATATATGCAAGTTATCTAAATCCTACCCATATATTTTTTTAAGATTTTAGACCTTCTATTATTTCCATTTGTTTGAATTTTCAAATTCTACCTCATCACTCACATCTTTGCTTTAGCCTTCACCTTCTCTTTACTCACTTATCCCTAGTAAAGTGCTAAATCTGATTTATCTTGATCCATATTAATTGTGCATATAATTGACATAGCCCCCCCCCCCCAAAGCAATCATTTTCCTTGCATTTCTCCCAGAAGTTCTCATGGATTCTTAAGAAGGCCTAAGACTCGGGGCACCGGGTGGCTCAGTCGGTTGAACATTGGACTTCGGCTCAGGCCATGATCTCACAGTCCGTGAGTTCAAGCCCTGCGTTGGGCTCTGTGCTGACAGCTCGGAACCTGGAGCCTGCTTTGGATTCTGTGTTTCCCTCTTTCTCTGCCCCTCCCCCACTCATGTGTGCAGTCTCTCTCTGTCAAAAATAAACATTAAAAAAAAAAAGGTCTAAGACTCTTCTCAGTCCCTCTCTTAAAATGTAAGCAGATTGGGTATGATCTACCTCTAGGAGGCCTGGCAGGTCTATTCCCTTACTGTGCTAGCTCCTCGATTTACCATAGATGGGGTAAATCAGGTCAGATGAGTGCTTGAGGACCTGGTTGTATGTGGTCAGAGACCCACCACGTTTTTCCAATCCAGACATTTCCTGTGCTCCCTGAATAAAGCTGTGATCTCCATCTTGCTTGTCTGTTCTTTATGTGTAGACAGAATTGGCCACAATGGAGAGTCAGAGTTAAGTGGTAGGATTAGGCCCCAGCCTTACTCCAAACTCCTAATAGTTTACACAACCCTCAACCCCATCTTCTTTCACATCCACCCACTACAATCTGGTTTCCCCGCCCACAGGACACCCAACCATTCTGGCAAAATCTCACTGATATCTTTCTAACTGTCAAATTCAATAACATGTGTCAATCTTGTAATTTTTTAATATCTTGAAAATCTTGAATTTTTAAAAAGTAAAATTTAAAGTTTTTTACATCTTGAAATCTTGAATTATTTTAGCTTTTCCTTTATTCTCCCTTGTTCTTGTACTTCTGACCATTTTTTCTTTGAAATTCCTGAGTCTTTTCTTCTATAGAAAACACTTCAAGATTACTTTTACTTCTCTACTTCTTCCCAGATTCCTTCACTAAATACCTTCAATGTTAACATTCTTATAGGTTCTGATCTTGACCTTTTTCTAATTCTGTTACTCTTCTACCATTACTTCCACCACCAAGTTGACTCTCAAATCTACGTATCTAGCATATGTCTGTTCCTGCTACCCATTCCATATATCTTTCTGCCTATTGAAACTCTCCACCTACATAAATGATAAGCATCCCAAACTCTGCTTATTCAAAATCAATCATTCCATCATGACAGCATGAGGAGTTCTAATCTGCTCCCCAATGAAGCTAGGATAATTAAAAAATTATTTTTAAGACAACCACTTAAAGCCTCTGTAGTCCTAGGTATATGCCCAAGGGAAATTAAAATATATATCCACAAAGCAATAATAGCCAAAAGTTGGAAAAAAACTAAACGCCTGCCACTGAATTAATGTATAAACAAAATTTTGTATACACATATAATGGACTATTATTATTCAGCTATAAAAAAAAGAATGTAATACTGACACATGCTACAATTTGGATGAACCTTGAAAAAATTATCCTAAGTGAAAGAAGCTACTCACAAAAGACCACACATTATATGATTCCATTCATATGAAAATCTAGAATCTTTAGAGAAAGAAAGAAAGTAAATTATTTGTTGCTTAGGACTATAAGGGGAAGGATAGGTATATAGGAGGATGACAGTTAAAGGGTATGGGGTTTCTTTTTTCTTTTTGACAAAAATATTCTAAAATTGACCACAATAATGGTTGCACATATATTTGAGTATACCATTGAATTTCACACTTTAAATGAATGAATTATATAGTATGTGAATTATATCTCAATAAATCTGTTTTTAAAAAATGAAACAATCAATGAATCACGGGAATCTACCCCCAAAACCAAGAGGACAATGTATGCACTGTATATTAGTCAACTTGACAATAAATTATATTAAAAAAAAATGAATCAATCAGGAGCGCCTAGGTGGCTTAGTCAGTTAAGTGGCCAACTCTTGATTTCGGCTCAGGTCATGATCTTACAGTTGGTTCATGAGTTCGAGCCCCACATTGTCAGCAGGAGCCTGCTTGCGATTCTCTCTCTGCTGTCTCTGTCCCTCCCCCACTCTCACTTTGTCTTACTCTGTCTCTCTCAAAATAAACAAACAAACAAACAAATAAACAAACTTTAAAAAAAGGATTTAGTAATTTCCACTCAGGCCTGCTTTTTCTTGTCTTTCCCCAAGTTATTCTCTTAACCATCTAAAGCAGCAATTATCCTAGAAGTTATACTAGACTTCTCTCTTTACCTTTACCCCAGTGGCCAGTTCTTCACCAATTCTTGTCTAGTCTACTTCCTAAAATCGTTCTGACCTGTCCTATTCTCTTCATCCCACTATCATGCACTCAGTTCATGGTCTCTTAAGTATGATTTCTCTTGATATGCATCCCTGTCCTAAGAGTTGAGTGTGAAGGGAATGGTATTGGAATTGGTGGTGAGTGGAGGGAGGAATTATTTGAGGGATGCATTTATTTATATTCCAGTATTTTTTTCTTTTGCTGTTTTACTTGAAATGTTTTAGACAGGGATAATAATGACAGGGTTCTATTCACATCTCTATACCTCTTCCCTGCTTTTGATCTTTCTTTTCTCTCTCTCTTTCTTTCTTTCTTTCTTTCTTTCTTTCTTTCTTTCTTTCTTCTTTCTTTCTTTCTTTCTTTCTCTTTCTGTCTCTCTTTCTCTCTCTCTTTCTTTCTCTCTCCCTCCTTCTGTATTTATGTTGTTCTTTTTTATATACTGATGCATTTTAAGCCAAGTGAGGGAGTGGTATTTTCTCCCTCTATTTCTCATTGCAAGTAATAAAAAACTCCTGTTTATTTTACTTCTTTAATAGTGAAAGAATTAGAAAAACATATTTATATATACACATATATGTATAATTATTTGGAGTGACTATATATTAATTTTAACTACTTATGGAAATTAAAAATCATAACACATGGGAACTGTTGGGAATAAATAATTTGGGGAATTTGACTTATAACTAATTTTTGGTACAGGGGATTATTGTGAGGGTGAAGAATTTTACCACTATAGAGTAGTATTGTCTGTGGAAAAAGAATTTTGTTGGATGATATTAGAAGGTGAAGGGACAGTAAAGTATCCTCTAGACTGAGAAGGCACTTTGAACCCAAAATTTGAAGTGAGCTTCTCCGTACCATTTACAGTTTTATTCAGGGCAATTTACTAACAGGGGGATATGGCAGACAATGATCCAGGTGCTACACAGCTATTCTCTTCAAATTCCATACCTTAATCCACAGCTTTTATAGAGCAAGGGGATGTGCAGAGGTCATTGTGGTGAGGCCAAAGGTTTTTAATATTTAACAGACCTCATGGCACCATCTATGCACCAGAGGGGAGGAAGGGGAAGCAATTATGTTATCTCTGCTAGGTATCTAAACAACTTTAGGGGGATCAGAATAAACTTTCTTTCATGGTCAGTGCATACATAAATCTCCAAGGGGCCTGGAACACATAGCCCTGAGGGAAGTCATTGCACAGACGTGAACAAGATGGAAGGCCAAAGGTGGAGTCAGTATTGTCAGCACTCCTAGAAATGATCAGACTTGATGACAATGATTAATATATTAATTGTTAAAAAATAGCTATTTTACAACGAAAATCATTGTTGTCTACTTATTTGGAAGGTGAACTATACAATGGTCAGTAGGTTGGGAAAGATAATTTTGCAAACCACTTGGTAGCTCCATAAAGTTCAAACTCCTATTCAGTAAATGGTTTTAGGAACAATACTAAACTGGATTCACAACATCTGAAGAACAGGGGACCTCTGTTTCGCAAATGTAGGAACTAGATTTTTTTTTCATGACCTAAGGATGATTTGGCACAAGAAAGCTCAGTCTAAATGGATAGGAATGTTCCTGTCTGTGAATATGTGCACTGCCACTGTAGGTAAGCTATGTGGGTGGCCAGTGTAAAATCCAAGTTTTGCCTGGTCAATATAGATACAGAACAAAAGGATTTAGGTAATATTAAAAAGTATCTCAGAGCTGAGATAACAGAGCACTCCTTCCCTCTGTTGGGGCAACCTGTCAAGGAAATATAGTGCTTCAGTTCATCAGTCAAGATTCTTTCCTTGCAGGGAGAATAGTTTTTGTTTCTCCTTTTCAAGACTCCATCTTCCCTGAATAGCAATATATAGCATCTATTAATCTATAAAACAGCATACAATTGATGTTGCTTCAGTCTAAAAATAACAACTCATTGTGATTAGTCCAGCACATGTTTCCTGTATCTGATAAATTGCAGTTTCCTTTGGCTACCAATCCAGATATATATGTCTGGTACCAGGGAACTCTAGTATTGTCCATTTCCTCAATCTTTAACGCATCAGATCTCTTGGATTGTGCAAGTACCTTACTAGTTAAGCTTTCAGAGGACACATTTTTCTCTCATTTTTAAAAGTGTTTCGCTACAGGAAAGCCAGTATTCCCTTGCTATTTTTTCCTGTCATAATGCAAGAACATGCATTTTATTGTGTATTCTAATATGATGGGTATAATTTGACTTGCATTCTTATCAGAACCTTGACATATTATTTGCTCTTCATGAAACAAAGAAAGCCAGTTTATTTATTTAAATAACTATAGTTACATATTTGCAAATAACATTTGTATTTAAATCTATATTGTTTAATTTCCTTTTTAAAAAAAAAAGACATTTTCTAAGGGCTTTCCCAAGCATCTAATATCAGTGTAGGATTTTTAATCATCTATTTATCTTTACCCATAATAGAACATTCTCAGTCTAAGGAAGCTATGTCACCAAACTATGTCACCATTGTCAGAAAAGATCATTCAGTTGTTTTCTGGATGAACAATTCATACAATGAAGAGCAATTGGCCAAACATTGCATGCTTGAGATGGGTGACTATTCCAAGAGAAAATACGCTATAGTCCCTGCCCCCTCAAAAAATTTTCTAGACTAAGATTGCAGGAGACAAGAAAGCTAGACAAAAGGAATCAATGTTTTGCCAAGATGTGACTGAATGTAACAAAAGGCTGCAAATGAACAGGATTGAAAGCATAAAATGCATTCAATCCAGTTAGAATTGATTTATCTTCAAAACAGAATCAGCAGCTAAAAGATAGATGTAGTACCACTTTTGTTATATTCCTCTAGCACTTAGGCAAGCCTCTATAACACAGGATGCCCAATTCACCAATACAAATAAAAAGAATTTGCTATTTTATAATGAAAGATCTGTGGCTATGATCAGTATTGTTAGAAAGGAAAAAGTATAAACTGATTTACTGGTGTGTGCGTTTGTGTGTGTGTGTGTGTGTGTGTGTGTGTGTGTGTGTGTGTGTGTGTTCATAGCAGGTTATTGGCCCTAGATCTTTATGTGGGGTTTCAGGCTCTGGCATGTGTCTTAAGGTCTCCTGTTGCTCTTTTATTCTAACATCTAGACCAGAGTTTCCCAAACTTCGTGTCCCATGGAACACTACTTAGCAAGAAAAACATTAATTATGTTCAGTGCTCAAATAAGTTTGAGAAACTATTAAATAAAAGTAAGGAGACTTCCTTAAGATTTTCCAAAGACATTAAGATGTTATTCTACATTGTAAATATTTAAAACCAGTATATTATGCTCTCTTTCATTTTAAACATTAATATCTAAGTAAAACATTCTATGGAACACAGATGGGAACTTTTTTCCTTTGGATTCTCAGCACATTTTACCCAAAGCTTACCCCTATCTTAGTCCTTGAGATTGTGCCACTCAGGAGGCAAGAGACACAGTGTAACCAAACTCAGTTGCCCACTAAGGCTTTTCAGACCTACCAGTAAGAGGCAGTCCCTGACCTATGTTACTATATGAAACATGGTAGGAAACCTTTCACTAGTGGAGCCAAGAAACTATGATCTCTGAACAAAAAAAGGGGGGGGGGTGTCTCATATTGAATCTCTACCCCCAAGTGTTGTGATCCTTGATCTTGACCCATACCACAACCACCCCCTCATTATTCCATTTCTCTGCTGGGAGAGAGTAGAGTTTGATGAGATAGGGAGATTTTCATGTCTCCTGTTGGTCATTAGACTGTTACTACAAATGTACCCATTCATAGATACGGGATTATAACTATTTGTATGGTACTATTCTAACCACAGAACAATGTAAACTTTGCAAGAGAGCTCCTAATGATACTTTATTTAATTAATAACTTATTTTAAAAAGGTACCTAAAACTAAGGCATGGGGAGGAATTCTGTAAAACGAGTATGGTCTAGCTAAAATACAGAAGAATGTCCCACTCACATCAGGAATTACTTAATGCCTCACTTACAAAAAATGCCTGCTGGCATGCAATGTTCAGACTTCCTGTAGATTGGCAGAAAAAATAATTATTGTGACTCTACTGTGCAAGATGTGCATAGAAACAAAGATCCTGGTCACGTAGGGCTTCATTTTCAATAAAATCCCCTAAGGAGTTACAAGAGGGCAGCAACTGAACACTAAATTTTATTCTTTATTCGGTTTAGTGGGCCACAAGAAACGCTTCTTTCTGGATTATTTTTTCGTATAAAATAATAAGACTGATAATGTGAAGCGAACTGGAAGAGTGGGAAGTACACTCATTATCGAATCAAACAGACCAGGGACTGGATACTAGGTCTGTCACTTCCTATCTAATTACCTTGAATCAGTTTATTAACTTTCTCAGCTCCAATTTGCTCATCTATAATATGAGGATAAGAATATCTAACTCAAATGATCAATATGTGCATATCATCATGTTTCTCTCTCACAAGAGGTATTCTATAATTTAGGTGTCTTCTAGGCTAAAATGAAAACAAAGCAAATAAGCAAATACCAAAAGCAAAATAGCGCTAGCAAGAACTATCAATCTTATGTCTATGATGGTTGTTACTCCACAGTAAAATTCTTTTATCTAATTTCATTGTAGGCCATATCTGACAAAGTGTAGCGTTTTTATGGTTTGAAGTGAGCCATGTCGCTGACAGTCAGATCTTGCATTGACAACAGTAGAACTAATTGCTCCAGTTGGTGTCAGGAGCCTTATTTCATCTACCTGTAGGGAGTGTTTGTAAGACAGAACATTCACATCTGGGAACTAAAGTTTGGGTTTATTTTAGGTTTTGTTTTAAATCCTGTCTTGAAAACAAAGTCTTGTACTATTTGGCAAATGAAATAATAAACTGATGGATGATATTATAAAATACGATTAAAATCAAACATCTAGTAGCTAGTTTTGTTTTGTTTTATTTTGTTTTGAGAGAGAGAGAGAGTATGCACAAGAGAAGAGAGGAGAAGAGGGAGAGAGAGAGAACCTTAAGCAGGCTCCATGCTCCATGCTTAGCACAGAGCCCAATTCAGGTGGATCCCATGACCCTGGAATCATGACCTGAGCCGAAATCAAGAGTTGGACACTCAACCGATTGAGCCACCCAGACATCTCTCCAGTAGCTAGTTTAAATGCTAGTGTTAATTGTTCTTTGAACACCTCCACTTCAAACTGTAGGACAGAATATACCCTAGACTTCTTCTAGCCTAGACTGTGCTTTGCTGCAGCCCAGAAGTCATTAACCTGGCATACCTAACCCTGCATAGTAGCAGAGACCTACATATTAAAGATGAAATACAACCAGGCTACTCTATGGCAGATATATTTCCATGGGGGTACTTTAAGAGAATTGGAATGTGGGTTAGGAGATATCCTATACCAAATAAATATTTGCTAGAAAACATATTAGCCAGGAAGTATAATATCAGAGTAAGTGCCAGGGTACTCTGTTATATAAGTTGGAGTTTGGGTAGAAAAGTAGAACCACTATAAGTGTCACTGGAATCAGGAAATTAATAGAGGAATGAAGGTTTGTACACATATGGAAGGAACTAGAAAAGTGAAGGGCTGGCAGGCTGGAGGATTGTGAAACAGTCAGTAATGACTTCAGCCTGAAGTACTGGAGTGAGTAGAGGAGCTAGAGTCTAAGACACCACTGCTTCTGGTCACCAGGACCCAGAAGAGGGCAACCACAGAGATATCTATAAAAAAGCCATCATGCCTCGCCACCATGGTTTCTGAGAATATGGCTTCCTCTTCACTTTTGCCTTCCAGGTCTCACAGCTCCTCTCAGCAGCCTCTGAAGCCAGAGCCAGGAAGGAGAGGGATTTGGGGGAAATGTTCCCAGCCTTGAACGGGAGCAATGTTGGTACTGAGTTGGCAAGAGACAACCTGGTTACATTTTGTGCTGAGATGTCCTGGCTCTCCCTGGAGGCAATGACAGCTGTACAGAATGTTTGGAAAGATGTCAGTCCCTTGGTATCACCTTTAACATTCTTCATATGAGAACTTCCTATAACAGCTATGATTTAAAACAAGAAGAAGCAAAATGATTTTGTCAAAACATTAAATCAAGAAAAAAGAGAAGTCAAGCATTTATTGAGTACCTTTTGTGTGACAGGCTTTAGGAGATTTACAGCTTTTATTTCATTTACTCTCACAACATAGATTGTTGCTTTATTTTTCATTTTACAGATAAGGCAACTTCATTTTAAAGGTGAAATAAATGTCTCCTGAATCATTTAACTGGCAGACGATGAAGCAGATGGAACCTAGGTTGGATCTAAAGAGAGTGCTCTTTCTACCACATCATAATACAACCTATGAAGGGGACTATAATTTTGACATTGCTTTTAGCAAAACACAAATATATTTATATTAATTAATAAAAGCCTACACTGGCATTTATTTAACCTTCACTGTGTATTCTGTGGCCTACTTGCATCAGAATAGCTAGGAGAATTTGCATTTAAACTAGTTTTCTAGGTGATATTTGTTTACTCTGTGGTTTGAGAATCACTGATTTAGAGATTTCCTCAGTCATCAGGGTGAATATGGTTTTAGGAGAAAGAGCCAGTTTTACTGCAACTAGGGCATAGTGAGTAGAAAGACATATTAAAATACAGAAATATGCAAAGTTTGTGTAAAATACAGAATTAAAGGTAGTTCAAATTCCTTACCCATGTTGTCAATATTGTTGCCTTACATAATCACCTTTCTAGAATTAAATAACATGTTCTGATTATTTTCATATAAAAAGGAATCTCAAACTAACAAAAAGCATAAATGTTCACTTCTTTCCAGAAAAAAATCAATGCAATTATCTAACGACACAACATTTTCAAGTATATATTAAAGTTGTCCATGATTATTTTCATGCCCAGCTAATTGCTGCATGTTTACCAAACAGCCACATTCTGCAGTCAGGTAGCAAGGCAGTTGAATCCTTGCTGTTTTCCTACACAAGAACCTAGTATTCAGCCCTCTGGTGACCCAGCAGACACTATAACATTTCATAGTGCTTGCACTCACTCAGGAACCCTGCGCCTCTGGTCCCAACTTCTAAGTAGACTATAATGACCTTAACTGGGGAGACATTTCTTTGTTTTCTTTTAATTTTTTTTAATGTTTATTTATTTTTGAAAGAGAGACAGAGAGTGAGCAGGGGAGGGGCAGAGGAGAGGGAGACACAGAATCCGAAGCAGGCTCCAGGCTCTGAGCTGTCAGTACAGAGCCTGATGCGGGGCTGAAACCCACAGACCATGAGATCATGACCTGAGCCGAAGTCAGATGCTTAACCGACTGAGCCATCCAGGTGCCCTGAGACATCTCTTTTTGATGGAGAGATTTTTGCCAGATTGAAGCTTATGTTCTAAATGTATGAAAGAGCACAAGGAAAATTGTATTAGGAGCATAACCATCAAATTTCAAAATCATCACCTAGAGGATTTAACCAAAGAGGAAATTCCTAGTCATGCTGTTCTCTGTGGAGCTGAGCAACTATGCTACTAATTTTCCTGTTTGGTGACCAGTATATTTTAAAAACCAGTTCTTAGACCCAGGATGTCTACACAAAAGGAAAACACAAAATATTTAGATAGAGTAACCTAAGGAGAATGTCAGTTAAGCATAGCCAGTTAACAAAGTGTTAACATTGAGAAACTTAAGGAAAATTATTTATTTCATGGCTTCATGAAGAAAATATAGACTAAAGAAAATTTTTATAATTACAGACATTTCAAGTTGGAAAAAAATTCATTGATCAAAGTTCCAACTCTGACTTATCTGCTCTCAGTTGCCTCATTCCTTCCTAGAGGATGTGTTTCTGCCGCTTGAGAACCATGAAAAACCAGAACCATGTTCTAGAACTACCTCACTAGTAAAGTCTCCTTACTGGTGATTTGCTTTATGTTCTTTGTGACCCTGTTTCCTCAGTTCCTACAGGATCTTTTTTGCTCATTTAATCTGGATTTCAGGCGGTGTGTCAGCTACCTTGTTGGTTTTCTGTACCCACCTCATCTGCCTTTTGATATTCTTGATCCTTCTTCTCACTCTTACACATGCTTCAAACTCAAGATGCCTGACAATCTGTTCTACCTGGGAGCTTTTGTGGTTTCTCTAGCTCACTCAATTCCCTTACCTATTGTGGTCATATAGAAGTGTATATACTTGATTCTAATAGACATGAGACCCACAATTCTTTGAACAAAGAATCAACTATTGAGAAAGAGTAATTAACCAGTCTTATTCCAGACATCTATTTCCCTATGCTTAACCTGGAAATTTTCATATCTTTCTCCTAAAGTAGCTTTAAGAATTAAATGAGATGACAGATGAGAAGCACCTAATGCCTATATACATGTGTAGCGCCTCTCAGTAAGAACTCAAGCACTGATGCTAATATGTTTTTCATTTTATTACTTCTATATTGCTTTGACACCTAAATTTAAGAATTTTTTCTTTTTCATGAAATATTTCATCTGCTCTTCCCAAAATAAATACAACATTAAATAAATGTTTTAAATCTCCAGGGGAAGAATTTTGTGCTCTCTTCCCTTGAAAGACTCATTGCCTAGCACCAGGCTGGGCATGATAGTAGGTGTACAATAAATAATTACTGAAGTGAATTAAAGTGAATGGGGAGCTGGAAGGGCTTCGATGGCCATTGCCAGGCTGCCTGTTTCATGTTATTCTTGACAGAATGTCTTCCATGAATTAATGATTCAGAACACCAGGTGGTCAGCCACAAGCTTCCTCAAAAGGGAAAGGAGCAGGAGGAGAGGAGAATTTTCGCATAAAAGCTTTAAGTTTCACCACAGTGAATTCAAAATCCTCCTTTCTCACTTCCCAAACTAGGCAGCTGGTGTCACAGCTTTACTCCAACAGTTAGGAGTAGGGGTAGCGATATCTGTGTTGTGAGGCATGATGGTACCGGACTCCCATCTCACTCCCACACTGCTTTCAGGTTCTAATGATTTCCAAAGATTCATTTACACTTAGATTAACCTTGATAGATAAAATACTTCTACATCTCCAGTTTTTAAAATATCAAAGTGAATGAAAAACTATAAATGATTTTAAATCTTTCTAGGAATCAAACTTGGCAAAAATACAGCAACTTGGAAGAAAAAATTTCACTGGTGTTAAGACTCTTTATTTTATAGTCCTACCCTCTTGAAAGTCCTGAGAGTCATATAAGGGCAGAGTGATCAGTTTGGCTTAAGAACTTTGGAAGACTTTATTATGCTCATTCCTACCTAGATAATAAGAGCAAAGCCATAGCTCTCTCAAACCTAGCTCCAAAGAATACATATCTTGACAAAGGATTATTTAAAGTATTTTTAATGTTTATTTATTATTTTGAGAGAGAGAGAACATACACATGAGTGGAAGACAAGCAGAGAGAGAGAGAAAGGGAGATAGAGAATCCCAAGCAGACCCCACCCTGTCAGCACAGAGTCTGACATGGGGCTTGATCCCCTGAACTATGAGATCATGACCTGAGCTGAAATCAAGTGTTGGACGCTTAACCAACTGAGCCATCCAGGTGCCCTGACAAAGGCTTATTTAAACATGCACATGTGTACACACATACACACACAAAACAGTTTTCTCATTGAACTATTGAGTAATGTTCTTACATGTAAGCATCCCCTCTCATTGTCATAGCAAACCATGGCCCAAGAAAATGAACTTAAAGAGACTTCCAGTACAACCTTTATCCCCAGTTTAAATAATTTGACTGCATATTTCATCTTGACTTTTGGAGAGCTCTTGGTATCTTATTATGTACAGCATCTGTCCATAAATGGGAACATATTTTCAAATAGATTGTACTCTGCTTGACATCCCAGCTTATATCCTCTTCTATGTCTAGTGGAAGTAGATCAGAAAAATATGATTATACAAATCCTACACATTAACTTGATAAAGGGAGAAGGTAAGATGCTATAATGTTGTAAGACAAGAGAATGTACAGATTATCACCAGTTGATCCTATTTAATAATTAAGAAATTATAGGATGGAGTATCATGGAGAAAAATGTGCTGACATATTTGAACCCAGACCCCCACCACCTAAGTGGACAGTCCAAAGAGCTAATTCTAATCACTCATCTAGTGGGACTTACTCCTTCACATATGTCAGAACTTCTTCAAGTTCCTTTGATAACTCTGTTCTGTACTGATGCTATGGTGGCATATCTTGGAGAATGGTCTTAATAGAAAGTAAGGGAATAATGTGACTCTAGTCTAAAACTTTGGTGTTGGTATTTCTTGAGTAGTATTGTTACTACAAGTCTGTTTGAAATATTTATGCTTAATTTGAACTTAAAAGTGAGGACACCACGGGGCACCTGGGTGGTTCAGTTGGTTAAGTGTCCAACTCCTGATTTCGGCTCAGGTCACGACCTCAAGGTTCATGAATCATGCATCAGGCTCTACACTGACAGCACAGAACCTGCTTGGGATTCTCTCTCTCTCCCTCTCTCTCTGCCTTGTCCCTGCTCTCTTTCTCTCTCTTAAAATAAATAAATAAACTTTAAAAAATAATTGAGGACACCAGATAACAACAAGGTACAGCCAAGTTAGTCTTTGTGGGCAAAGACCAACTGTTGGTGAGGATGTACAGTAATTGGAAATCTTAAATTTTGACAGTAGGAATACAAAATGGTGTAGCCACTTATGGAAACAGTTTTGTATATTTTTATGCAGTTAAATATACACTTGCCCTACAATGAGAAGTTACACTCCTATATATTTATCCAAGAGAAATAAAAGGGTACTGTATTTTGATACAAAAAAGAAGTCCAATGATCACAGCAACATAGTTCATAACAATAAAAAACTGGAAACATGACTTAACAAATGAATGAACCCAAAATATTTATGATTGGGTGATAAAAATATGGATAGTTTTTTCTCCTTTTGGAAATTCTTCATATTCTAAATTTTCTACAGAGAACTTATATTACTATTCAACTAAGGAAAGAATACATACTTTAGATGGCCCAGCAATTACTAACATAAAGATGGCTAAAACTTCCCAGACTATTCCAGGACTTTAGGCTGTTCTGAGTCTAGGAACAGGCTCAAAATTCAGGGTCTTGAGAATGGGCAGGACCTGGTGCAGGGTGCCGTGTCACTTATGTCAGTGCTGAAGTGGATGAGGCTGAGATGGAGGAGTCCAAGGGGTGAGGGGTATGTAGCTTTTAGAGAAAGACCTAATGCAAAGCCAGGGCAGGCCACCCAACTGAGTCATCTTCCCACAGGGACTGGGAAGATAAACTGCATCTAGTGGTCAAGCACCAGACAGATTCCTAGAAATCTGTAGAAAGGAATGTGAGATGAATGGGTAAGTGAGACAAGAAACCTGGAGCACATTTCTGAAGCAAAGAAAAGATCACAGCAGTTTCCTTTTTGTGGAGAATTTACACCCTCAGCATGGGTGGAGAGGCAAGTTCAACACCAAGAGGATCATTTTATGGCCAAAAGACCACTGGAATTGTTGCCATAAGACCAGTATTTTGCAACTTGCTTTTTGTGTGTGCTTAAAGAAAAATATATCTTTTGATCTTCATTTCCTCCTGTGTAAAACTAAAGGTTATCTTAGCTGATCTCTTTAGTTTTTTTTTTCTTTTCCATTAAGACATTCTGTGTTCTCTCATTCTAGGTTGAATGCCTAAGATGCTCAACAAAATAAATTTATTTTAAAGAGATAGATACAGGATAGAAGTGATCCTCCCTCCCTCCCTCCCTTCCTTCCTTCCTTCCTTCCTTCCTTCCTTCCTTCCTTCCTTCCTTCCTTCCTTCCTTCCTTTCTTCCTTCCTTCCCTCCTTCCTTCCTTCCTTCCTTCCTTCCTTCCTTCCTTCCTTCCTTCCTTCCTTTCTTCCTTCCTTCCCTCCTTCCTTCCTTCCTTCCTTCCTTCCTTCCTTCCTTCCTTCCTTCCTTCCTTTCTTTTTTTCAAGTAGGCTCCACACCCAAAAGGTACTTGAATTCATACCCCTGAGATCAAGAGTCACATGCTCTACTGACTGAGCCAAACAGGTGCTCCTCACCTGTATTTATTTCTAAAGCAGAGTAGATTTTCTGACTTTCAGATAACATCTTGACACATGCTTGGTAGTTTCTGAGTAAACTTGCTTTATATGTGATGAAACATACTAAATTTAAATTGATTCTAGTTAATCTAAAAGCCATAAGCATCTGACACATTTCACCCATTGAAGATATTAGAAGGCTTTCACTCTGCTAATGCTTGGTGCTAGAAATACTTGAAAGTTAAACACATGTCATTTATTTTATGACTCATTTCTAACTACTTGGGAAAAAATTCATCTAGTAAATGCGTCAGTGCTATGAAAAAAGGCAAGTATTATAGAAAATATTGAAATTCCCTCTGTAGAACATTAGAGGAAACCACATCTAAAATAATATTCTGGACATATTCTATATTAGCTCTTTATTCCCAAATTCCTTTGTCCCTGAAACAATCCCATTATAAGGCTTCCTTAGTCCTGCCTTGGTTGGAGGCAGTGGGAGATGTTAGGTCTTTAGTTCAACCTTAAGAACATTTTGCTGCAAGACTTGTTCTGACATTGGTCACCTAGCAACATCTGTTCCAACACCTGGCATAAAATCTGCTTTAATCTGGGTTTACACTCTTCAATCCCCATCTCTGGAATTTCCCTGACTGATATCCCTGTCCTGTATATTCTTTTTTTACTTTAATTTCCAGTATCCTTAGATCAGAGAAATTAATGCACAGATTACCTTCAAGGGTAATAGTTTTATGGTAGGAATTCTCTGTACAGAGTAACGTGGAAAGCAATGTTACATCGTACCCAGGGCATGCAAGACTTAGATGTACAACAGCCACATGACTACCAGAACAATAACTAAGCATTGTTCAGAAAAACAACTACTCTCCCCCCCCACCTCCTTTTTCTATTAAGTTTACACTAACAAGAAGGGATTACATGATTGTACCAGTTTTTACCACCTAACTTGAATCTCTGAGGTACCTGACCTCTCTTGTGTTCAGATAAGGTCCAAAATCCGGCCAAATCAGCTACAGCCTGGGCAGCAACATTGGTTTCATTTGACCTAAAGGCACAGTCATATCAACTGAGCCAGAAGAGAACTGGGTTCTCTTACTTCAAAAAAAAAAAAAAAATGGCACAGTGTAAATGAACAGGTTCTCTGGGGCTTTATGAACTTTCTAACTGATTAGATTGCATATGAATAGGAAGTACAATTTGTAAATAAAGGTACTAGGAAGCCGATAAGGATATCTGCACGCTCATCCATCTGCTACAGGAGCCACTTGTAGCAGATGTAGATCCTCAGGGGATGTAAAAAGTCTTGCCGGCTGCCTCCACTGTGGTATATTTAGAAAGATTATCTGTCAGATCAGGTCAGTTGTATCTGTTCTGCAAAGAGGTTTCACTAAGGATAAGCAATTGCGAAATTATGCCCATATGTTTTAAAGTATGACTTACTCTATAGGAAATTGATGTAATCCCATTTAAATCTAAGCTATAAGGAAAAAATATATACATTTTACTCTTTGCCAATGAAGTATTGAAGTCTTTTAACCAGAGGCATATCTAAATCTTTCTAGATTGGTTCTCTAAAAAATGAAACGCTAGCTCTACCAAGCTGAGCCTGGGTTCCCACTAAAGCCACCCATTCCAATGCTAAATTTATCATGTGACTTTTCGTGCAAGGAGATAGTGAGATAAGATGTTTAATGATGTGTATATCATCTACTATTTATATGTTTTGTGATGATATATTTATATTGATTTCTTACTTGTGTTCCTATATGCTAAGGTTGGGGTTTTTTAATCTTTTCTACTTTTTTGGTGGATTTGTCAAGGTTTCTTTCTCCTCCCTTTGCTTTAAAACCATTTGAGAAATTATCCATGTTATTTCTGCTATTTTAGTGGTTATCCTTAAATTTATAACCTATAAACTTCACTTAATTCTCTTAACTTTGTCTATAGTTATCTTCCTCTTTTATAAGAAGGACCTTAAAATGCTGTAAATATGATCACCCCTCTCTGTCCTACAAAAATTTGTGTTTTTTTAATGTTTATTTATTTTTGAGAGACAGAGAGACAAAGAACGAACAGGGGAGGGACAGAGAGAGAGCAGACACAGAATCTAAAGCAGGCTCCGGGCTCTGAGCTGTCAGCACAGAGCCTGACGTGGGACTCGAACCCATGAACTGTGAGATCATGACCTGAGCTGAAGTTGGATGCTTAACCAACTGAGCCACCCAGGTGCCCTTATCTTGTTTTTAAAATGAAAACTATTATTTTTTGTGTTATTCATATTTACTCATATCTGTCTCAATTTCTTTATTTGCCCTTGCATTTAGCATCCAACTCCTTTATTTTTGGCTCACTCTTTCTCCTTGTAATATACACTGTTTACTATTTCATTTAGTAAGTGCATGTGAGTAATAAAATCATTGTATGTCTGGAAATATCTTTAGTTTACACATTCTTCAATAAGAATTCATAATCTTATAGAACTCTAAATTAATAAATATTTTGGTTCCACAATTTAAAAATATTCCATTATCTTCACACCTCTGTGTTGCTGATGAGAAATATGCTATGAGGTCTAATCATTATTCTTTGCAGATACTGTACTGTCTGCCTGTAGTTCCTTTCATTATATTCTTGCTGTCTACACCATAGTGTGCCCACATATACACGGCTTTGTTTTATGTCTGAAGAGACAGGAAGTCTGTCTGAATAAAATGTAATATTGAGGATTAATTTCCTTTAATGCACAGGGACTATATCAAGGTCCTCAATGTTTTCACTAGGTCCACGTTTAACCTCTTCCATTCATTTCTGTATAGTGCAGTGTCTATACGATAGTTTATGGCAATCATTTAAAATATAAATTTCATTGTGTCACTTTCCTGATTAAAATATTAAAGCCTTTCCTGTGTTCCTAGAATAAAGACCAGAATCCTAAACGTGATCTAAAAGGCCCTAATGGTCTCTCTAGACTTATCCTGGACCTTTCTCCCCTTTGCTCTCTGACATTCAGACACATTGGCCTCCTGTTAGTTCTTCCTCACTTTTACCTAGTTAACTTCCAGTCATTCTTAGGATCTCATTTCATTATTACTCCTAAAGTGAAGTCTTTTCTGACCGCTGTCAATGTATCAGTTCTTTCTAAGACATACTTTAATAACTGCCTGTACTTTGTTTCAAAGGATAGTAGGACTATAAACATATGATCATATGATTGTCTATCTTGTCCATTTGAGGACAGAAATCTCTGTTTTGCTCAATATTGTTATGCTAGAACACAGCATAATTCCTGCCACTTAGTGGTTATTTTAAAAATCTGGGGGCACCTGGGTGGCTCGGTCGGTTAAGCGTCCGACTTCGGCTCAGGTCATGATCTCACGGTCTGTGAGTTCGAGCCCCGCATCGGGCTCTGTGCTGACAGCTCAGAGCCTGGAGCCTGTTTCAGATTCTGTGTCTCCCTCTCTCTCTGCCCCTTCCCCGTTCATGCTCTGTCTCTCTCTGTCTCAAAAATAAATAAACGTTAAAAAAAATTAAAAAAAAATCTAATAACAAAGCAATACTTTTAAAACTACCAGCTATGTTCTTATTTATTTCTCTTACATGCATGGAAGAAGGTATGTGCTGCCTATTAACCTAAGAAAATTGCTTATTAAGATTTAGCAGACTTGACATATCATTTCCATCCACCTTTAAGCCCTGCTAAATTTGCAAATTTTATTATATGGAACTGTTTTTAATGTAGCTAATCATCACTTATCACCCTAAAAACAGGTGAAGGTCAGCAACATGATATTTTGTTTTTGAAATGCTTCTCAAAGGAGATCACTGATGCCTTTTTCATTTTTGTATATAATTTATTGGTGTTTGACTTGGTTTTTGCCAAGTCATATAATTAAAAATTAATTATACACATGTACAGGAAAGTAAATGGTCTTCAGAAAGGAAAAAATCCTACTGTTGGGGATCATAAGCTCAGCTAAGCAGGAAGCTGCCATCTGGAGAAACGATTTTCACACTCTCTGAGTGAAGTGGCCACATATCACCAAGTGTGACATGCCTCCTTCACTTCTTTTCTAATTAGATGCAATTTTCTTTTAAGGAGCTTTTTATTAAAGATATAATTGTACTGATATAATCCAAGTAAAATGTAGCCTGACAGATGGAAGAAGGATGGAAGGTAGTTTTAATACCACTCATACAAAATAAAGTGTTACCAGCCAAAGATTCAGTTCAACATTAGTCCTTATTTAAAAACTGATTTCCCCCCTTAGTTTACACTTCTGTCAAACTTACAATATGAAATCTCTAACTCACTTAATCAAAAAAAAAGAATCAGCCATCTTCGGTTTTCCACTGAACAAATGCTAGTGATTCCCCACCCCACCAACACCGCCTCAAGGGTGCACACATGGAAAATAAAATTACTTTGTTTGTTTCTTCTCCACATTCCCCTGCTTCTTCTGTGAGCAGTGCTGATGGATTGACCAACAACTTGGGCTAGCTCTTGTCAAATGGTACAGCAAATATCCCATAGCAATTATAATAGAGTAACTATGTCAAGTTTGTCCAAGGTAACAACTTCAAGGGCCATATAAAATTGGATATGTGTGTGTGTGCACATAAGATATATGTACTGAAATACACATACATGCACACATGTACAATATATACATGTGTGTGCATGTGTGTGTATATGTGAGATACAGGCTGTGTATATACACATTTATATGAAATTCGCTGCAAAGTATCTTTTTCTTAGAAAATATTGTACCAGGATATGCATTCAGCTGCTATATCAGAAACCCAGAATGACAGGGGCATGCACATCATAGAAGTTCATTTTTCTCTTGTAAAGTCCAGAGGCAGGTGTTCTAGGGCTAACATGGCTGCTCCATAGTCACCAGGACCCCATATTTCATCTGCCTTTCTGCTCTAGCAATCTTACCATGTGTTTCCATTTTCAATTTACTGAGACTGACCTAGATTTCTGCTTGAGTTTGAGCCACCCCAGAAGAGCTCCAGACTAGAAGCAGAAGAAAGAGGAAAGGTCATGAGAGCTGCCTGGCAGCCCCACCCAGTGACTTTCATTTAACTCTCATGTTTGCAAGCAGGCTGGGAAGTGTCCTTTACCAGCAGGACACTTGCACCAGGGCTCTGTACGGAGGGAGAAAATGACTCTTGAGCAGGCATTTGACAGTCTGTCACAGCGTGCATGTTTTCAGCTCTTCTCTAGAACCAGGGTAGACATGTGCTTAATGTGCTAGCTGAATTAATCTTGGGACCAAATTGATTCCATTATTGGTCTAAAAGGCAGCTTTCTAAGGAATGTTGGTGCAGGTCCCTTACCATGACATTATTTTTCCCCCTTGAACTAGAGTACTACTTATTTTATTCAGTTAGCATGGTCTCTGTGTCTAAATACATTCTTTTGGGTTAAACAACTCATTTAAATATATGAAGAAAACTAAAAAATCAAATCTCATGAGAGATTCTTTTGAAGAACCCACTTCTTAGGCTACATTGTTTTTTAACATAAATCTTTTTTACTTCATTTTTTCCCTTTATTTCAGTAAAAGTAAGGAACATCAGCTCAGCTATACCAAGTCAATAGGTCTTATTAAATTATTTCAAAATCACTTTCTACAGTTGTAAAATGTGGTGAGTGATACTTAATTTATGGGATTAGTATGAGGATTTTTAGCTCATGTATACAATATGTCCAGCCCAGTAAGTGGATAATGCCAGAAACCTAGCAAATATCTATTTCACATTTCCCACATATATCTGAATAAATACAATAGGAAAAATATTAATAATATTAAAATACTGATTCAATGTTTAGAATTTACCAAATTGAAAACAAAAGGAGACTTTCCACATCTTTGCCATGGATAAAAAACTATTTTCACATTTCTCTTCTTTACACCATCTCTACAGATAGAGTCATGATGGGCCATTAGTACTAATAAGATAGTCACTTAGATAACTAAATAAGATCTAAAGTACTATACAAAATTAAAATTAAAATCAATAGTTCTTCCATCTCCAACATAATGTACTAGAAGGTGTATTAGAAGAAGATATCAACTGAAACTATAAAAATCTAGTAATCAGTTCATCAAGAAATTTGCAAGACCTTTATGGGAAAAACTATAAGACTACACCGAAGGTCAGTCAAGAAGTACTAATACAAATAATATCTATTCCTGGGTAGGTAGACTCCACCAGGATTTTTAATGGACCATGACAACTTAATTCTAAAATTAATATGGAAGTATAAATGTACAACAACCGTCATACCAACTTAGAGAAAAGAGATCAAAGAGACTGAAATTGCCCCCCCCCAAGAAAATATATTCTAAAGCTTTAGTAACTAAAGGCACAGTATAATGTGGTAATAAGTGACTAATTTGATGGAATGGATAAGAAGATCCAGAAACAGGACCATGCATATATACCTCTCTTGTGTTTTGGGCTAATTCTGACCCCAAGAAAACAATAATATCCTTTGTGCCTTACTTGATTTTATAGGAAACTATGAGTGGGAGTGTTCCGCTCTTCCACGCTGAGGTGACTCTGCCACTTTCCACTCTCAAGTCATCACCTTCCCCGGAAAGAGGAAATAAACCTTTATCGCACACTGTCCAAACTTTTTTTCTACCCTCTGTCTGTCCTGAAGCTACTTTCATGTCCTGTTGTAAGAGTAAAGAAGCAATTCTCCATTATTACTTCTTAGGTTTACTTGGGTAAGTTATTTAAACTCTCTATAAGTCTGACTCATTGCTGTTAAGTGAGGATAATAATGGCACCTCTCCTATAAGATTATTTTTAGGATTAAATGAGTTCAAATCATTACATTTAATAGCATCACCTGTGGGATGTAATCATACAGCTCTACTGTTTGTTTCTCCCACTATACCTTTATATCTATTCGATGGGTCTGATCCCCTTGTCCTTGGATGTAAATCATGATCTTTCCAGTAACTTCTAGGTAACACAAACAGTTATCTAATCATAAAATACAATCTCAGGTTACTATTCAACATGTTTAGTCCAGGTGACAGTCAAAACTTCAGTCTTGCTTTAAACCCAAAATATTCCCCCCTTCCCCTCTCTTAGTTCTTTTCTATAGTAGGAAGGAAGTGTGTAGTCGAGGAAGTAACTTGGTCAATTTTTTATTACTTTCCTCACTTAACCTTCTACCTGAATCTTTTCTTGCTAAAAACAAAGTTGTATGAGGAACAGAGAAGTTCCTACTTGGAGAGTACTGTCATGGCAATCCAGTATCAATGCAGGCCTGACTTGGTAGATGTTCAAAGCTGAATCTTTCTCTTGTTGGTACTTATGTGTGTTCTCTGGAGAATACCATTGTTGGAAATCTCCTAAAGGAATTCCCCTGATGAGGACAAAAACATCCCTATTCTTGGTAGTTGCTTACTCTTTTTTCAGCCCAAAGATACCGCTTGCTTCCATCTACAAGGTGTGTTTCTCCTGATAGGAACAAAGACAATGACTTCAAAAGTGCTCTCTATTATACATTGGATCTTTGAGAAACACATATTTCTTACCCTGGCAAATTCTGGAAGTCCTGTCTAGTCCCACAGCAGTCACCTCTTTTCCATACGTTGTCAAGACAGCTAGTTATCCATTGCCATTGGATTTTCCAGGTGTGACTCAGATCCCCATCCACTCTCGTCTTTGCATTGCAGGTGACATATACTGAGTTTCTCAAATCCCTTTTCCTGGGCTTCAGGGGACAGTGTTCTTCAGTCTCTTCCCTAGGACTCAGTATGCATCATTCTCCAAATAAACCTCCCCATTCTAATTTCTAACTCTTAATACTTTTATTTCATTGATGTGAGTGAAGGGATAAGAGGCTGGTAGCTTGTTTCTTGATACTTGTTTATAAATATTGCACATGGCCCAGCACCTTCTTTGACATGTGGTACCTTTTGTCTTACGGTGCCTTGGCCAAATTTCTATTTCAAACTAAACAAATTTAGCTATTATTACTGCTCAAGGAAAGGGAGCATAAGTGCTGGCCGTGGGGATAGTGATTAAAGGAAATTTTAGTTTTATCTGTTTTATTTTTTACAGCAATCATTAAGTCATACATTGTGTGTAAATTTTAAATATTTTTAAAGTAATTCTTTTCATTGAAAATAAGTTTTTCCAGTATTCTTTATAATTAGGTCCTCCTTTTCGCAGAGTCTGCATTGTTACCTCTGCATATATCAGGTTTCCACAGATGTTAGTCTGTTTCTGAGTTCCCTGTTCTAATTCGGTCAATTTGATTATTTCTGTAGCAATATTGCACTCTCCTAGTTATCACAACTTTCTACAAACTCAATATCTAATAGAGAAAATTCCCCTTTATAACAGCCCTTTACTTCAAGAAATCCTTGGCTTTTCTTGGACTTTTCTTGTCCTTCATAAAAGTTTTAGGATCAGCATCTCAAAACCATAATCAATGATTTAAGGATCATTCCTTACTCCCAACCCCCAAAGTCTAGGAAAGAAGAAGAAAGAAGTTTGCTATAATTAAACATATGGATCCAACTTTTTCCTCTCTCTGTTGAAGTGATTGTCTCCCCTCTATTCTCAGATATTTGTTGGTGATGTTATCCAATCACAAACTTTCTCACGGGAGACACTGAGCAATAGGTTTCCATCTAATCTATAAGAGAGGTTGGTATTATGTAGCATGCATGTAAGCGGTTCTCATGACTTAACGCCAAATAGATAGATATATAGGCTAGAGAAGCTCCCAAGTTCTGTTTCATTCCCTTTGTTATATGATATATACGGAAGTAGAATGGCCTATACTATATCATGCTTCCTCGGTAACAGTTTAACAGGCCCATATCTTCGTAGTTGAAAAAAACACTGTAATGTGGGAAATGCCCAACAAAGCCCCTAATTCATTTTTTAAAATAATTTGGCAATGCTCATGACATACTCTTTCTTTTGCATTTCTCATTTAAAACCGTGGTCACATTTCCAGGTTAACACATAAAGATTAAACCCCTATATTTGCCCCTAATATTCACCACAGGGGATACTGCAATGAACAAAATAGAAAAGGTCTGTGGATAAAATTTTAATTATCTTATTTTCTGCGTAGTATTATCAGAGTCTGTCCTGCTTTCCCTAGGTGAGGTGGCCATTTCCTTTTTGCCATCATCTTTTCTCTGAATTTACCTCCACTCTGGCACATTTGTCTTAACATAATTACTTATTTCCTTCCTTGATAATAATTTCATTAATTACCTCTCTAAAGCTTCCTCTTCTTTTTCCATTGAGGTTTGAATATTAATTTATTTATTATACCATAATTTTTTTCTGTCTTTCTGCCACTAGTTGGGTTCATGGGGGTTTTCCTCCAGAGAGTATAAATTTAATCATCCTCTGTAACCCCAGTTTCTGGCCTAATGCAAGGAACACTGGAATCCACAAATAAGGAATGAGTTTTTCAAGTTTTCATCAATCACTGCCACAGAGAGAACTCCATAATATTTTAAATTATATATATATTTCTATCTGGATGTTATTCCATTTCCAAATATTCAATAGTTTGAAACTGAAATCACTGTCTTTTTTCACCAATGCCTTTCCCTCAACCAGGTCCCTTTCTTGACTTTTCCAATGCTTATTTTGAGTCAGTCCTCACTCATTGACTCTGTTTTCTCTCACCTTATATTTTGTCAGTCATCAAGTTCAATTGAGATTTTTGTCCTGATACCTCCTATGACAATCCTTTCCTTTCTTTTCCCAAATTAACAGCCAAATGGAAGGTATGCATCTTCTCATGCCTGGCCTATATAATAGGCCTAACATGGTGACTCATAGGTAAACACCTAACATGGTGACTCATAGCCACTCAAAGGATATTTATTAATGGGTGACCATATATGCAGGTGTAAACAATAAATTATATGTTCACCATACTTTTTGAAAGGATGGGACATTGTCATGAAGGGATGTATGAACCAGATCCATGGTCCACATGCCTCACTTGTTACATCTGTCAAGAGGTGGAGAACTAAAGCAAGCTTCATTCACTGGTGATGTTTTTGCCACCAGGCTGGTCTCAGAGGAACTTATTAAAGTTTATTGACAGGGACACCATTAGTAAAGCTATATGTTGTAGTAGTCCTCTGACCTCATTTATTTGCCCATTTATTTTTTAAGAGCCTCCCTCATCCTCTCCATGCCCACTGAACTACCCCTCTTTTAACATACCTCTCTTTAATTCTCACTATCCTGGAGTATTATACAAAGCTCAAGACTTCCGACTTTCCCACTGAACCCCATCCTCTTAGGTTCACAGTTGTATAAGGCAATAGCTAAGCAGATTCACTCATCCATTAATTCTATAAATATTTAATGAGCACCCCCTATTTCTAAGATTGTTTCAGGAACTGGAAAGAAAAATTAGCCCTTGCAAAGACACAGCTGGTTACTTTGCTAACTGCTCCCCCCTAATCCCCCACCCCCTGCCCAATATGTCAGGTTCACAGAGAGATTAAGAGCATGATCATGGTTAAGAGCATGATCAGAAGACATCATGGGTTCAGATCTTACTTCTGCCCCTCTCAGTATGTAAAATAGTGCAATTACTTAAACTCTCTGTGTTCAGTTGCATCATCTATAATAATAATAGTCTTTTCCTCAGATTGTGCAATAAGCATTATATGAGAAAATGCCTCAAATTGTTAAAATAATCCTGGTTCAGATTGAGTATTCCAAAAATTCTGGCTACTAATAGAAGACCCTAAATGCTCTCGACATTTCAGTTCTTAAGACATGTTAGGGTAGAGATACGGAGGTTACACCAATGTGCTATTCCAGTTACAACCTCTTTTCTGCCTGTGTATTATGTGTGGTAGATTGATATTGATTATTAGATGGCCTGGGATGGTGAGTAGGTTTTAGTCATTAACTGCTACAGAAGTTAAGCACAGCTGATATCTGAAGTCAGACAGAACTGAGTTCAGATCTTTCTTTGCCACTTATGTGCCATATGATCTTGTAAGAAATGGGGTTAATGATTCTATAATCATTCTTTATTGAATCAATGTTTACTAGGCACTTAATGCATTTCAGACACTATTCTAGGCCCTAGGGATATTTCATTGAATGAGGGAGATGTGATCTTGGCACTACTGGGGCCTACAGTTTGGTGAGGAGAGAAGTAAACATGTAAACAAATAAATAAAAGAGATAGTTTTAACAACCTCCCAGGGTGATTGTGAGGATTTATAAATTCTCCAGGAATGGAAGTTGCCAGAATGAGAGGAGAGCTCATAGTCTAACATGGGAACTAACCACACAATAGATATTGGTCATGCAATACAAGCAATGAAAAAAGTAAGCAGCATTACTATGGAGCTTGGGAGAAGTGAGACCCCCACCATGGTAGATTCTGAGCCATAGGCAGGAGTAGAACAGTGACTGGCTAAAGCGAGGAACAGTAGTAAGTTTTCTGAGACCAGCTTTGGCATTTAAGGCCATTCTGTCTTTCATTTAGTCCAAACACTGCTGCCTGAATTATTTTCCAAGTAGGTTTGTTTCATCACATTAGATCACTCCTAAATATTTTATTTTCCTAGATCTCTCTTCACCTAATGTCCAAAGCAGTATTATTCTAGATGCTCTTTTCAACCTTTCAGAAAACGTAATTAGATTTGAGAGCTCAACCCAAAGGACTTGGCAAATATTAATCTGCTGCCAATTCTTCTTTTAGTTCTTATTCTTTTAGTTCTTATTCTTTAAGATGTCTTTTTTTTTCTTGGTTTTTTTTTTTTGTTTTGTTTTTTGTGTTTTTTTTGGTATGCTACCTCCTCTTTCACATCTTTCTCTATACTTCTTCCATCTCCTAGTGTCAAATTCACCTTCAGGAAATTCTGCCTTGTGGGAAATTATAGCAATTCCCGACCTAAACATTTTTGGCAAAAGTCCAGCTTGCTAGCAATTGATAGATCACTCTGGACTCCAAGCTGGACAATGCAGAGCTACCTCAAAGAGCTCTTACAGGAAAGCTGGTGGATGTAAACAAAATGACATCATTGAAAGGAATTCAGTGCAAACACCAAAACCAGTATCTTGACTTTTAAAAATGCACCATTAAGTTTTGTTCAAAGTCTATAGGCCCCTATAAAAATCTAAAATGATTTACAGGAAAATCTTTTTTTAAAAGCCTGGGAAATCTATATGGACAAACACTTGTGACTTTAAGGATGTCTTCCTTCTTTAGGATTGGGACATAAGAGTGCATGTTACATATAATCATAACAATTTGTAATTTGACAATTACCAAGCAATAAAAAAAGTAGGATTTCTTCTGGATATAGATACTAGAAAAAAATTCTCTCATTTTGACCCTCTAATATTGACTTCAAGGCCTGCATGAACCTGTGGATAGTTTTTTGCCTTTTTACTACACCTGCACCATCAGATGTCAAAATGAGCACTGTAGCACAAGAGTGAAATAATAGTTAGACTGGAATTTCTGTAGCTTGCTGAAAAAGCTAGTAATCTAATGATTGCTTAAGTTTCTCATGTGACTATAGGTTACAATATTGCACAGAGTTTCCTTGAAGTTGAAATTATTATAGACATCTAAGCTGGATAAGTGATGTCAGCTACCTCATTTGCTTGAGTTTCATGACTGTGTGTTCATGACATTGATGAGAGAAACAGGAAAATTGAAAGGGATTCTCTCTGTTTTCTTCTCTTCTCTCCATCGTCACTTGCCATGGGAGACCCACTCTAGTCCAGGCTGGTAACTCCCAAGTCTCTGTTATCTATATCACCTGGTGGCTCTGTCCCTTGAGCTCCAGGCCACAAATATGGAACTGCTGCCATAAGTCCCTGAAATACATCATGTCAAAAACCTAAACTGATTATTTTCCATAACAAATCATATCTTCCTGCCCTCATGTCTTGAATTAATGCTCTATTTATTCAGACAGTTGCACAACTAAAATCTCTTATTGCTTCCCAGAAATTCTTGATTATGTGACAATGTCCGTACTCCAATGTCCAGAGGAGTAGGATTGCAGTAGAGAAGATCTAAATACCTATTTTAAGAAACTTCTTTGGGGAGCACCTGGGTGGCTTAGTCAGTTAAGTGTCTGTCTCCTGATTTGGGCTCAGGTCATGATCTCAGGGTGTGTGAGTTCGAGCCTCACATTGGGCTCTGCACTGACAGTGCAGATCCTGCTTGGGATTCTCTCTTTCTCCCCCTTTCTGCCCCTCCCCTGCTCATGCTCATTTGTACATGCTCTCTCTCTCAAAATAAATAAATAAAACTTGAAAAAACATATTTAAAAACGAAATTTCTTTGACTTGAGCAATACTGTCACAATTCTCTGCAGGCTTTTGATAGTTTGCTAAAGACAATAATCCATTATAACCTATTACAATTGAAAAACTCACTTCAAGTATATTGTCCTTTTTGTGTGGCTCAGAGATACTTTTTTTTTTACCTTTAATTAAATCACATAAATATTTGATTTTCACTGGTTTTCCCATTAACGTCCTCTTTTTCTTCCAAGATCCACTTCAAGGTACAATATTGCATATAGTTATCATGTCTCCATAGTCTCTTCTATTCTCTGACAGCTTCTTAACCTTTTCTTATCTTTCACAACCTTGACAGTGTTGAAGATCACTGGTCAGGCATTTGTACAATGTCCCTCAATTGAGGGCTTGTCTGCTGTTTTTCTCATGATTACACTGGGGCTTTTGGTTTTTGGGAAAATGCCACAGAGGTGAAGTAAGTGACTTTCTTATGTTCTACTAGGGGATACATGATATCCATATGGTATTGATGTTCCTTCATCATTTGGTTAATCCTGCCAGGATTCTCCACCAGAAAGATACTATTTTCCCATTTCCACACTCTATCATAAATGCATTTTTTCTTTAAAAGACTCAGGTTTTGTAACAAACTTTTGGTTACTTACTTTCTTTTTTCTAATTCTCTAATACATAGCATCTTCTTCCAGGAAAAAGAGAGAGAGAGAGAGAGAAGAGAAAACTTATTTGTTTTTTTTTTTCCTGGAAACTAACAAAGTCATCTTTTCAACAAATATTTTTAAAATATTAAAATATAATTCATCATAGTGCTGTTTCATATAGAACATTTACATCAATATCATGACTCATTGCTGTAATGCATTTGAGCTACTGTTGTCATTGATTGACTAGGTTTCCTAGAACTTATAAAAGCTCACTTATATGGATAGTCTTTATGGAATTAATCAATCAAGAAAGCCCCCCTTTTATACAGAAAAGCATGTATAATATATTTATGTGAAGTTTTTGAAAAGTTCTAGCAAAAAAATCTGAAATATATGATGGATTCTGATTTACCTCAGAAGAAAATATTAATATAAAAGTACAATTTCATTTAAAATTATGTATAACCCTAAAAGTTCCTCTTGTCAGTGAAAAATTTTATATGAAATAATACATTATCTGTGACATATTTTTTAAAGTTAAAATGTTTATTCTTTCTCCGTAATGGTTGTGTAGCTCAAAGCCTGTCAAGCATATCCACCTGAGTATTATCTGTGTACTTCCTGAACTGCTAGAGCTTAATGGAATGTTTGCAAACATGATTCACACCTGTCAGAGACAAAGTCAAATAATTGGGAAGAGTAATTTATAATTTTAGGCTTATAATAATATTGTAGGGAGGTTTACCATACATTTTGATAAGCTCCTCAGGAAAAAATAGTCATGTCTTCTTGTATCCATAGAATATTTGTGTAATTGCCACAATAGCATATGATTAATTTTTTGAAACCTAGAGTATGTGTTAAGAATGTAAGAGAGGGTGTGCCTGGTAGGTTAAGTCGGTAGAGCATTAGACTCTTGATCTCAGTGTTGAGTTCGAGCCCCATATTGAGTGTAGAGCTTACTTTAATAAACAAACAAACAAATAAATAAACAAACATAATGCCTCATTTTAAAAAAGAATACAAAAGAGATATCAGCTTACAACCAGGTGATATTTACTATTAGAATTCAGGTATGGCTGGTGACAGACTTGCAAGACCCCATGTCATTAAAGTTCTGCTAGACATTTGGGGGTGCAAGGCAGAACATTGGTGTTCATGAGACAGAGTGTTGCATAAAAAAGGAGAAGGACATCTTTTCAGCTTCTGTGGACAATAAAGCATAACTTTTCACTGAATCTGTAGTTCAAGAACCGAGCGTCCATTGGCATAAGGTTTCAAGGCATTAGCTGTGGTTGTGGAGGCGATGACAACACACAGCTGTAGAAGCATCAGCTGGTGGCCAACATGGCACTAATGATGTCCTGTACATGCTGCTGTGGGATGCATGCTAACATGTGGCTAGAAGAGGTCTCAACAGTGCAGTTGGTGGAAGTCACAAGAAGGTGGGCAGACCCAAATTCACCTGATTCTGAGGCCAATTTTTCTTAATCACCATGCTATAATGCTGGTTATCCTGCTCAAAAGGGCTCAGACAAACCACTTGGTTCACTGGCAAGAATCTGACACACTTGCGAGTACCAGCAACAAAACTAGAAATACATGTTTAAGTCCAGATAATGAAGAATTTGATAATCACACACTGGTGTCTCTAACCAAACTCTCCAGTTCTTAAAATAGTTAAATAGCAACAAATGGACTAATGCATTTCATTACATGCATTTATTTTACTGTTCTTTGTCTTGTTTTTTTCCCTTGCTAGGGCAGTTAGTCTTCAAGAATATTAAGAGCAGTACATAAAGTGGCCACTTGGTGTCAGGAGCTACTAACTGTTCCTGTAAAGGAAACTTGCAGTGTGGAAAAGAAACACGAAAAATAGTTTTTAATGACTTGCCTACTTACTTTTCTCCAACTTTAATGTTTTAACTACTCAACATTTTAATGCAGTTCCCCAAACTTTGGCTTAATATGTTCATAATTAGAACTGTTCTGAATTTATTGTTAAGATGATTAATACATCTCAGCTGCATATTAATTTAAAATTTGCATTGATCTATTTGTGGAGTCTACTTATAATAAGTAATCACTCTAGAGATACTTGAGCATATGTCCTCTACACTATGATAGGGATAGTCTAGAAAGAATAAGGTGAAGAAGAAGGAGAAGGACCTTTGTCCAGCAACCCTAGCTTTAATAGCCCAGCCAACTTTTAGCTATATGATAAGTAACTTGAGATTCTGTTTTCTCATGTGAAAAATGAGGATAATAATACCCACCTTAACATAATTACTGTATTGATTAACTGATATAATCAGTATTTGTTAAGTGTCCCACCTGGTGTCTGGTTTGCTTACCAAATTACATCTAATATTATTTTATAGCGAGTTAATATCATGTATATATGCCTACTTGAATGTTCTATGATTCTAGTATCTAGAATTTTCTGAGATTTTCTTCAGTCTGTTAAATCCTATTCAATAAGGAATCAGAATGGATCAATATCTGATGTTCATTTCATTACATTATTATTTCTGTTTTCAAAACTATTTTAAATATTAGGAATGAATTGATTGAATCATCTTTTATGCCCTTTCATCCATATAATACATTAATATTAGCAACTATTCAGAGATTCTTTTACCCATTTTTTTCTCTTCTATGTTGTATCTTCCAACTTATATATATCTCAGTCTTTTATCAACTTTACTTTGTCCTCAAATTTATACCATTTTTATTTTTTCATGATCCAAGACATAGAAATATTTCCCACAATGGAAAAAAAAGGAAATGTATGTCATACTGGACATTCCAAGGGTGGGGATATAAGAGAGTATATGTAAGTTAGGCTTTTACCCCTGACCCTCCCATTCTAATAGACAAGAAAGTGTCAGAGGCAGGGCAAGGATGAAACCATATATTCCCAAATAGACAAGGTTAAGTTTTGGCACCATATCCTTATTTAGGCCTTTCTTGTACTTTTTCCCTTTGGCTATCCCCATTGTAGTGGGATATAGTGTAATCATTAGAGGTGGACTTTCAGTCAGACAGACCTAGGTTCAAATCCCCGCTTTGCCACTTTTTTGCTATGATGCCCAATTTAAGGTACTAATTTTCTCTGAGCCCTAGTACATAATAGAAATACATACAGTGATGTAATGAGTAAATAAGAAAATATATGTCAATCTCTCAGTAAGCTGCCTGAAGTATATTTAGAAATCAGTCAATCAATCAATTATGAGTACCTTTGCTCCAGAGAGCAATGTGAACAATACTTAAATTGGAGTTAAAGTTTTTGAAAGAACTGATTTTTGCACTAGATGGTCCAGTTGAAGACCAGGCTTAGACACCCTTAGGTCAATGAATAAGTTATGAAAACTTAATAAGTTATGACCCCAAAGTTGTTTTTAATCCTGGCTCATATATATGCCACTTGTTTTAGAAATGTGGGTTCTTTCTAGAAGAGAAAAAATATTGTGGGAGGACAGAGAATATTTCGAGACTAGTTATAAATTTTAGTCTAGTTCAACTTGTTAAGGTCAAATCATGTATGTATTTCATTCTTTCTGTGGGGCTGACAATAGAACTTGTATCTACTAGCACCCAAAAATGGGATAATGTAGAGCAAGATCTCTTCCAGAGATGGGGGAAGGAATTTTGAGTGGTGGTTTGGATGGTTCCTAGAGACAACACAAGTAGAGAACACTCAGGAAGCAAAATTCTTCACTTATGAGAGAGAATTCAAGTGGCCTTGCAGGAAGAATTCTGCATGTGGACTCAAAGCCAATTAAACTGGTGTTTCCATGAAAGTCTGCCTGATGTCCCAGAATACGGATAGGGAAGTATTTACAGTGACTGAAATGTATATAATGACTCATGTAACAGCTCCTTAGGATGGATTATGCCAAGCATGCCCTTTGATTTCTGACTAGGAGAATCGCCTCAGTGTGCTGTCCACCAGGTAACTGCATAAAGAAGCAGACAAAGAATATCTAAGTAAATTTCTTGAGGAGTTGTATAGTTCAAAGGAATAACCCAAATTCTTGTTGTTTGTAAATACAATTAGGACTGAAAGAGGAATCAGTATCCAGTGGCTGGAAAAAATAATGTGTAGGGGAATACCTAAGGCAACTTATGATCTTGAGAGGTAGGGGTTAACTCCACAAGATGACAGTTCTTCGGCATAAAAATTAGTCAGGCTTTACTGTCTCGATCTGGACTCATTCCAGGGCCAGGTTGGGTTTGGGTAGGAGACTTAAGTGGAAAGAGGAAATGTGATATGGTCATAATAATGGCCGGGTGTTTCACAGGCACCAGGGTAAGTGATTTAAACCCCAACATAGTGGAAATTGGAGGTGTTCTAAATAATTTTTTGGTTGTGACAATGATGACTATCTGGTGACTCTAGATCCCCAGAGTTTTTTTCCTGCATCCTAGAAGGTATGGGTTTGGAAGAAAAAGAGCTTTAACTAGGGTTGTCAGATTTACTTAATGCCCAGTTAAATTTGAATCTCAGATGAGCAATGATTTTTTTTTAGTATAAGTATGTCCCAATATTGAATGGTACATACTTATAATATATTTTTGTTTGTTTGTTTATCTGAAATTCATTTATCTAGGTGTATAGTATTTTATCTGGTAACCGTATTTAAGAACTTACATTAATGTGGTTGTTAATAAGAAATGACTATAATGGCTGCTTGGCTCTACCTAGCATTTTCTCTGCAGTATCTAAGAGGGGGTATACTCACTCCCAACAAAAGAAGATATGGGAGATGTTTTCTGTCAGTGGAAAAGTCTATGAGAAATATGTAATATTAAATATCAAAAACCTCTTTTATGAGATTTTTACAACAGCATTGAAAGTGTCTGAAAAATGAAGATTTAGAACTTCCCTCTCTGCTTATGACTGATAGAGCGAATGTCAAAATGACCAAAAAAGTATAGCAATAGAATTAATAGGATTGGCTGTTGTCACAAATTTAATGAGGAGTGGGGAGAGAGAAGATAAGTTTGGAATGACTTACAGGTTTTTGGTTCAGTTGGACGAATGACACATATGGAATACTTGGGGAAATATTGACTCCAGTTTTGAAAAACTGATTTTGAGATGCCCTTTGGTGAGTATGTCCACCATGCCATTGCACAGATGCATTTGGAACCCAAAAAAGAATCTGCATTAGAGATAGGATTGTTAGTTGAAACCATAGAAATGAGAATAATCGTGGGCATATAATGTATAGATAATGAATAGCAAAGGGCCAATGATAGAACCTTGGAGCAACACATACATTTAAGGGAAGAGATAAAGGAAAGGAAACAATAAACTAGGAAGAAAATTTAGGAAGAAAATTGGGAGAAATGGTGTCCTAGAGGAAAAGAGATGAGAGCTTCACAAAGGAAGTGCTCAGAAGTGCCAAATGCTGATGAGGTCAAGTAAGATGTAATATAAAAAAAGGTCACTGAATTTGACAAGTGGAATGCCACTGGGGATATGTGCCAAAGTATATTTATATAGAAGCAGTGGGAGCCAAAGCCAGATTGCTGTGAATTGGCAAGTCACAGAGGTAAGGAAGGTGGAAATAGTGAATGCAATCAGTCAAGGAGCCTGACTTGGAGTAGGGAAGGCTGGAAGTATTTAAAGGGGACATAGGATTGAAGGAGAGCTCCCTGCTCTTTTTGAAAGGGAACACAGGATTGAGGCTTTTTTCTTTTTTCTTTTTTCTTTTTTTTTTTTTTAGTGATAGAAACTTGATCACGTTTATGAGTTAGTAAAACTCATGAGTGTTATGAGAGGGTGAAACTGCAAAGCAAAGGGTGACAGAATTTTCAGGTCAGCATCCTGAAAGTAAAATTAAAAGGGGTGGGAACAAAGGAACAGTGGAGGTTTTAGTCTCTAAAGTAGAGATGGCATGTTTCATATACCATTTCCTGTACTGTGACTAAAAAGAAGCAGATGAAAGTCAGTGAGTAGTCTAGGTAAAGAAATAGGAAGAGAAAAATAACTTGGGAAAACAAATCATAAGGTGGTACATATCCAGAGTTTCCAATTGTCACACATGCCATCCCATGTAAAAGATAACGGCTTATGGGGTTGCCTCTCTGAAAATGAATTTTAGCCCAGATCCAACATTTGGAGCATTTAAATCACCACCACAATGGTAAACCATTAGGATAATAACAGTAACAAGAAAAAAAGCTCTTTATATTGTAAATGCCCAATGGTATTCATCTGTCATAGCCACATCCATTTCTTATGAATTCCTAAAGTCCTTTATCTCAGAAGTTATAGCCAACGAGGGGTGTCTGGGTGGCTCAATGTGTTAAGTGTCTGACTCTATTTCAGCTCAGGTTATGATCTCAAGGTTCATGGGCTCAAGCTCTGTGTCAGGCTCTGCACTGAAAGCTTAAAGTGCAGAGCCTACTTGGGATTCTCTCTGCTTCCCACCCCCTTCCATGCTCTAAATATATATATCAACAAACAAACAAACATTTAAAAAATCATTTAAAGTTGATGATTGTCCCAAATATTCCAAAAGCAATAATGAAGCAATGATGGGACAACCAAGGTGATTGTTGGCTAACAACATGGTTTCAGTGACTGAATTAGGAAACTTTTCTTTGAACCAAAAAGCAGTTCTTCTTCTCTTAAGTTGTTTGTTTGGTTTATTTTGCTAGAGGAGAGGTTACTACCGCATTCAGTCTGACTTCTGAAATTGCAATCCCCTAACAGAGTAAGCATCAAAGAGCACTCTAGTGGGCTCATTGTAAGACTGTCAAAAACACTCACAAGCAAGAATGGCCAGAGGAGCACTATTCATCATAGTTCAAATGACAGATAACCATAATGTCCATCAATGACAAAAAGGATAAATAAATTGCAGATTATCAGTAAAACATGTACTAAACAGCAATGAAAATAAACTACAGCTACATACAAAAATATGGATGAATCTTACAAACAAAATGTTGAAGCAGAGAAGGTGGACATAAAGAAATGCTTGCGATTGTGATTCCATGCACACGAAGTCCAGAAAGGGATGTTACAAGTTATAGTGGTGGAGACTTTTAAGGTGTTGGAAAATTTTTTTTGGACTTGTTTTTTCTAGTATCGTAACTGGATGCTGATTATATGGGCGTTTCCACTTTGTGAAAATTCAGAGTTGTACATGTGATTTGTATGCTATTTTGTATATATGCAATATTTCAATATTCTTTAATAAAGCTGATCATCTATGGCATGAGGAATGAGGGTGGTGGTAATCTTTGTATAGGACAGAAGGGATTTTGGTTAAGATGGGCCACAGGTGGGCTTTTGGGACAGCTGATGATAATCTACTTTTCGACCTGGGATGTGGTTAAAGTAGTGTGCTCACTTTATGAATATTTTGTGTGCATTTGTGATTTGCACACTTATCTATATGTAAATTACACGGAAGCTAAAAATCTAAAGAAACAAAACACTCAAACTGCTTGCTATTGTATTGTTACACTGTCTGGGTAAATGTCTTCTTACAATGAGATATATGAATCTAGGCTTAGAATTTGACACTGCAGTGATAGTGGGGAGTAGCTATCATCCCTTCTGTTGTCCCTTCCTTGAAATCCAAGAGACATCTTTCTCCAGTCAGTCTTGTTGAGGACTCAATATTCTGGCTGTAGATCATGTCATAGCTTTCTTGGTTAGGCTGTTGGGAACCTCTCATGTGTGCATAGAATGCCTTTACCTACTTCCTTAATGTTTTATCATAATTTATCAAGGTAACTTATAATACATCTTTGATTTGTAGGTGAAAAACACTGAATTTTAGCAGAAAGTCTCATAGATATTTTTGGAATAAGAGTCCCATATTTCTTTGGATGTTTTTTTTTTCTACCTAGGAGAATCATGGCACAATATCCAGTCATTGAGTCTACTTTATTTTTTTTTTCATTTGTCAGAAATATTAAGGTGTTTAACATTTTTAAAAAAACCTGTATTGATGTCCTACTACCCTCTGCTAATTATCAGTGATGTGCAAAGTCAAATTTTATAGCATTTGTGAAGTCTCACAGAGGGCATGTCTACCCCTATCATTTGGGCAAGGATATTTCAAATTTGGGGAAGCACTTCTTTAAAATCTTCATTAATAGTGACTTACTATGTTAGCATTGTGGATTTTATCCATCAGGAAAATAAACACACAAATAAATATATTGTTTTCATCTGAATAGACTCAAGCTAAAGACAATACCCACTATTTGAAGAAAATAAAAATTCTAATTTTTTGAGTATCATGATTGGTTGATTCATATCTTCCACACACTTGCCTTGCATTAAGTAACTATAATATTATTCTTCTTCTGGTAATCCAGTTATCACAACTTGGCAAGTAGGAATCCATTTAAGCTAATTCTACTATCTAATAGAGTCCCAGAAACTTAGACAACATCTTTGTTTTCCTGGCAACCAGATATTCCAGACCATCTTGATTTTTTTATGTCCCCAAATGCCGTATTACCTACTTTCTGTAGAATCCTAGTTCTTTTAACTGGAAAATAATATTAGGGACCAAAGTCCGATTATCAGGGATGCAAAGCAGACTAATGTGTACTTATTATAGTAAAACAGTTTTTAGGACATGTTAATAAAAAAGCTAGAAAAACTGTATTTCAGAATCACGTATTCAGGGCATTCTCATGTATTGCCAATTGGATTGACCATGGAGGAGAACTGATACCATCAAAATCACAAATACAGTAATTTATAGTTTGGGGCCAGCAATCCCACTTTGGGGAATTATCATGTAGATATATTTGCATCAGTATAAAATGACATATTGTTTGTAATAAAAAAATTGAAAACACCCAAGTTTCTTATCAAAAAGGGGATCGGTGTATTCATACAATGGAAAAAAAAACTGAAATAAAATAAAGAGGTTATGTCATTGTATGGCTGCAGGGAAAATGGTGGATGGATAGCCAGGAGAGAAGTCTGGAGCCACCAGAGTAATGGAGGAGAAAGTTCCAGTTGCCATGCTGAGAAGCTGTGAGCTCCAGAAGCTGCATACAAACAAACAAAGCTTATGAAAATCTGCAAGTCTGAATTTACCATAATCAGACAACAAAGATTCCATCAAACCTGGATTAAGTAAGCCAAAGAAATAGTTCCAACTCTTGCTCCAAAAGTCCTTTTAGTAGCAGCAGCTTTTAATAGAGATAAAGATACTGAACCACAGGAAATACTTCCAGATGTAAAGATGAGCATGAAGAATATTGGACCTATACACCAACACCAGCAGGCCAAACTTCTTCAATAAAGGAACACATCAGTTTTCAGATAAATGGAAACTTTGGGAACAAAATATAAAATTTCATTTTGGAAATGTCCATGACCAGTATAAATAAATGATGAGTTTTGAAATTGGGGTATGAGATGGGTATAAAGTTAAAATAAAGTTTCCTTTTTTAAAGACCAGTAGAATACTATCTTTGGAAAGAGAGCCAGGTTTTTTATTTGTTTGTTTTTGTTTTTTTAAGATTGAGTTGTACACTAATAAATGAGAGGTTCAAATGAGAGGTAATTTGTTTTATGGATAGATTTCAAGACATTTGCTAATTTTGTAGCTTTATGGAATTCATTTCCAAAGGTTAAAGGTAATAAAGAAATTGGAAATGGTATCTTTTTAAAAATTGCTATTTTTTAGATATAACTATTAGCATAGTGAGAGAGAAGTCAAAAGTTATTGTCTATTTAAACTGCATCAGGTTCTCTCTAACTTACATCCTCATTACCTAAACTGTGTGGCTCCCAATAACAGCCATATATAGAGGGAATATTGTATTAGGAGGAAAATATTACCGGACTGTTGACAGAGTCAACTTAGACAAAATTAAAAATATAGGTTTTCTCTTACAAGCATTTGCTTTGTTTCAAGTCATCACAAAGTAGGCATTGCATTGCTGGCAGTGGATACAAACACTTAGCTCTTTAAAATACCATTTTTGAAATTTGGTGTGAACTGTTGAGTATTTGAAATAGCCTTTCACCTTAATGGATTTTGTCTATGTCCATTGGTCTTTAAAGAACAACCATTGGGGCGCCTGGGTGGCGCAGTCGGTTAAGCGTCCGACTTCAGCCAGGTCACGATCTCGCGGTCCGTGAGTTCGAGCCCCGCGTCGGGCTCTGGGCTGATGGCTCAGAGCCTGGAGCCTGTGTGTCTCCCTCTCTCTCTGCCCCTCCCCCGTTCATGCTCTGTCTCTCTCTGTCCCAAAAATAAATAAAAACGTTGAAAAAAAAAATTAAAGAACAACCATCTGTCATCAAAGTAAACCACTATTCTGAATGTGCTTCTCCTGGTTGTTATTAACTAGTTACTGTAAGCACTTTTTTAAGAAAAGAATAAGGAAGTTCTGTTTGCACTGATAGAGAAAAATCTCTAAGATATATTGTTCAGTGAAAACAAACAAACATACTATTGTTTCTTTTCTTATCAAATCTTTCACCTTTTATTTAAAAAAAACATGCAGAAAAGAATGCTTTTTATTAAAAAATCACTATATTTGCTTCTATTTGTAAAGGGAATCTCTGAAAAGACTGATAAGAAACTTAAAAAAGTGTTCATGTGTTAGGGTTAGGGTTTGGAACAGGGTGATTAACAGATAAGATATTATCAAGGCTTTTTACTGTATGCTATTTACTTTTAGTTTTTTTTAAGTATGTGTTTTGAAACATGTATATTACCTATTAAAAATTTTAAAACATTGCAAATAAAATATACACACTAAAAAATAACCAAATAAAATGTAAAAATGAAAAGATAGGCATCTGTATTGATATTGTTAACATTTCTCTGCAATATAACCACATAATTTTTTAACCACTCAAGTGAAGTATAATTGTACTCTCTGTTCTTTTATAATTTAATAAGCTATATAGTTTTCCATCTGAGTGAAAAGCTGATGGAAACTAATGTAATTACTTATTTATTTTCTATACTAGCACAAAAAAAACCAAATCCAATATAACAATACTTAAAATACACTATGGAATGAATAATATTAATATTATAGTTTCTTTTGGCAACCATTCTTTGAATATATCCACAAACATTGCACAATCAAATTACTTTGCTCTTGAGTCAACATTATTAATTCTTTATTCTGTTGTGATTATGTCAAATTTCCCATTAGATACTATGCTCCAATATTTTAAGTTCATTTTACATTTAAAACTGCTGTTGTTCCTATAACTGCAAGTGTTTACTTGACAGCAGTTTTCGACTACTAGCCCTTCCATATAGAGCTATGGAAGCTGGTTCTACCTTTCCAAATATTTATATTAAAGTATCTTTTAGCAACTGTGGCAAACAATATCAGAGATCACCAGTACTTCTTTTTGCCTTCTTCCAAACAACCTTTTTTTCAGTTTTTCTTATTATTAAATAGTATGACCATTTGATGGGATTTTGGCCAACACAACAAGAGGTCAATGATGTTGCTATTTCTAGGTTTGGTTCATAAAAACATCTCACCTACAATTTTCATTGTTTTTTCTACCTATGGACCAAGTGAAGAGGATTTTCTGGATAGAAGAGGGGGATGAATAAAATCGAAAAGACTGGATCTCTGAATGATCGCATGGAGAAGTCCCTGCCCACATCCCCTTCAACAACACTTATTAGGCTCAATAAGTACTCACTATTTATGGCCTTAAGCCTCTGAAAACTTGTGTTATAGCAATTAGTCTACCAGACTAACAGACACAGCCATCTGGTATATCTGAAATTATTTAAAATATATAAGGTTTATGTTCACAAATTACTGCAATTTTGCCTTTAGTTGGACACGAAAATAGAAATTAAGGAAATATTATTGTAATTATATTTTACATAAGTATTTAAAGCAATTTTAAATTTTGGCTAAAAATTTTTTTCTCTTTATTTATTTTAAATTTACATCCAAGTAGTTAGCATATAATGCAACAATGATTTCAGGAAGAGATTCCTTAATGCCCCTTACCCATTTAGCCCATCTGCCCTCCCACAACCTCTCTAGTAACCCTCTATTTGTTCTCCATATTTAAGAGTCTCTTATGTTTTGTCCCCCTCCCTGTTTTTGTATTATTTTTGCTTCCCTTCCCTTATGTTAATATGTTTTGTATCTTAAAGTCCTCATATGAGTGAAGTCATATGATATTTGTCTTTCTGACTAATTTCACTTAGCATAATACCATCCAGCTCCATCCTTGTAGTCAGGAATGGCAAGATTTCATTCTTTTTGATTGCCGAGTAATACTCTATTGTATATATGTAGTACATCTTCTTTGTCCATTCATCCATCGATGGACATTTGGGCTCTTTCCATACTTTGGCTATTGTCGATAGTGCTGCTACAAACATTGGTGTGCATGTTCCCCTTCAAAAAGGTTACCTATATCCCTTGGATAAATACCTAGTAATGCAATTGCTGAGTCATAGGGTGGTTCTGTTTTTTACTTTTTGAGGAAACTCCATTCTGTTTTCCAGAGTGGCGCACCAGTTTCCATTCACAGCAGCAGTGCAAAAGATATCATCTTTCTCTGCATCCTCGCCAACATCTGTTGTAGCCCAAGTTGTTAATGTTAGCCATTCTGACAGGTCTGAGGTGGTATCTCATTGTGGTTTTCAATTGTATTCCCTGATGATGAGTGATATTGAGCATTTTTTCATGTGTCCGTTGGCCATCAGGATGTCTTCTTTGGAGAAGTGTCTATTCATGTCTTTTGCCCATTTCTTCACTGGATTATTTGTTGTTTGGATATTGAGTTTGATAAGTTCTTTATAGATTTTGGATACTAACCCTTATCTGATATGTCATTTTCAAATATCTTTTCCCATTCTGTCGGTTGCCTTTTAGTTTTGCTGATTGTTTCCTTAGCTGTGCAGAAAGTTTTAATCTTGATGAGGTCACAATAGTGCATTTTTGCTTTTGTTTCCCTTGCCTCTGGAGACGTGTGGAGTAAGAAGTTGCTGCGGCCAAGGTCAAAGAGGTTTTTCCTGCTTTCTCCTCAAGGTTTTTGAGGGCTTCCTGTCTTACATTTAGTTCTTTCATCCATTTTGAGTTTATTTTTGTGTATGGTGTAAGAAAGTGATCCAGGTTCATTTTTTTCCATGTCACTGACCTGTTTTCCCAGCACCACTTGCTGAAGAGACTGTCTTTATTCCATTGGATATTCTTTCCTGCTTTGTCAAAGATTAGTTGGTCATACGTTTGTGGGTCCATTTCTGGGTTCTCTGTTCTGTTTCATTGATCTGAGTGTCTGTTTTTGTGCTAGTACCACACTCTCTTGATGATTACAACATTATAATACAGTTTGAAGTCTGGGATTGTGATGCCTCCTGCTTTGGTTTTCTTTTTCAAGATTGCTTTGGCTATTTGGGGTCTTTTCTGGTTCCATACAAATTTTAGGATTGTTTGTTCTAGCTCTGTGAAGAATGCTGGTGTTATTTTGATAGGGGATATTTGATAGAGGGATTGCATTGAATATGTAGATTGCTTTGGGTAGTATTCACATGTTAACAATATTTTTTCTTCCTATCCAGGAATATGGAATATTTTTCCATTTGTTTGTGTCTTCATCAATGTCTTTCATAAGCTTTCTATAGTTTTCAGTGTATAGATTTTTCACCTCTTTGGTTAGATTTATTCCTCGGTATTTTATGGGTTTTGGTGCAATTGTAAATGGGATCGATTCCTTGATTTCTTCTTCTGTTGCTTCATTAATGGTGTATAGGAATGCAACTGATTTCTGTGCATTGGTTTTATATCCTGCCACTTTCCTCAATTAATGGATCAGTTCTGGCAGTTTTTGGTGGAATCTCTTGGGTTTTCCATAGAGAGTATCATGTCATCTGGGAAGAGTGAAATTTTGACCTCCTCCTGGTAAATTTGGATGCCTTTCATTTCTTTGTGTTGTCTGATTGCTGAGGCTAAGACTTCCAATACTATGTTGAATAATAGTGGTGAGGGTGGACATCCCTGTCTTAGTCCTCACCTTAGGGGGAAAACTCAGTTTTTCCCCATTGAAGATGATATTAGCATTGGGTCTTTCATATATGGCTTCTTTGATCTCGAGGTATGATCCTTCTATCCCTACTTTCTTTATGGTTTTTATCAAGAAAGGTTGCTGAATTTTGTCAAATGCTTTCTCTGCACCTATTGAGAAGATCATGTGGTTCTTGTCCTTTCTTTTATTGATGTGATGAATCACATTGATTGTTTTGCAGATATTGAACCTGCATCCCAGGAATAAATCCCACTTGGGCGTGATGAATAATTCTTTTAGTGTACTGTTGGATCCAGTTGGCTAATATCTTGTTGAGGATTTTTTCATCCATGTTCATCAAGGAAGTGGGTCTATAGTTCCCCTTTTTAGTGGGTTCTTTGTCAGGCTTTGGAATCAAGGTAATGCAGGCTTCCTAGAAAGAGTTTGGAAGTTTTCCTTCCATTTCTATTTTTTGGAACAGCTTCAAGAGAATAAGTGTTAACTCTTCATTAAATGTTTGGTATAATTCCTCTGGAAAAGCCATCTGGCCTTGGAATCTTTGTTTTTTGGTAGATTTTTGGTTATTAACTCAATTTCTTTGCTGGTTATGGGTGTGTTCAAATTTTCTATTTCTTCCTGTTTCAGTTTTGGTAGTTTATATGTTTCTAGGAATTTGTCGATTCCTTCCAGATAGCCTTTTTTTTCCTTTGGTGTATAATTGCTGGTAATATTCTCTTATTATTGTTTGTGTTTCTGCTGTGTTGGTTGTGATCTCTCCTCTTTCATTCTTTACTTTATTTATTTGGGTCCTTTCCTTTTTCTTTTTGATCAAACTGGCCAGTGGTTTATCACTTTTGTTAATTGTTTCAAAGAACCAGCTTCTGGTTTCATTGATCTGTTCTACGGTTAATTTTGGAGCATTGATTTCTGCTTTAATCTTTATTATTTCCTGTCTTGAGCTGGCTTGGTGTTTTATTTGCTGTTCTTTCTCTAGCTCTTTAAGGTGTAAGGTTAGGTTGTGTATCTGAGATATTTCTTCCTTCTTTAGGAAGGCCTAGATTGCTATATACTTCCCTCTTATAACCGCCTTTGCTGTGTCCCAGAGGTTCTGGGCTGTGGTGTTATCATTTTCATTGGCTTCCATGTACCTTTTAATTTCCTCTTTAACGTCTTGGTTAGCCCATTCATTCTTTAGTGGGATGTTCTTTAGTCTCCAAGTATTTGTTATCTTTCCAAATTTTTTCTTGTGGTTGATTTTGAGTTTCATAGGGTTGTGGTCTGAAAATATACATGGTATGATCTCAGTCTTTTCAAACTTGTTGGGGGCTGGTTTGTGTCCCAGTATGTGATCTATTCTGGAGAACGTTCCATGTGCACTGCTGCTTTAGGATGAAATGTTCATCCATGTATTCATGGAATATATCTGTTAAGTCCATCTGGTCCAGTTTGTCATTCAAAGCCATTGTTTCCTTGTTGATTTTCTGTTTAGATGGTATGTACATTGCTGTAAGTGGAGTGTTGAAGTCCCCAGCTATTGGTATTATTATCAATGAGTTTCTTTATGTTTGTGATTAATTGATATATTTATTTGGTTTCATCCACATTTGGAGCATAAATGTTTACAATTGTTAGGTCTTCTTGGTGGATAGACCCCTTCATTATGATATAATGCCCATCTTCATCTCTTGTTACAGTCTTTATTTTAAAATCTAGATTGTCTGATATAAGTATGACTGCTATGGCTTTCTTTTGTCAACCATTAGCGTGATAGATTATTCTCTATCCCCTTACTTTCAATCTGAAGGTGTCTTTAGGTCTAAAGTGGGTCTCTTGTCAACAGCATATAGATGGATCTTGTTTTCTTATCCATTCTGTCACCCTATGTCTTTTGATTGGAGCATTTAGTCCATTGATGATTAGAGCAAGTACTGAAAGAATTTATTGCCATTATGTTCCTTGTAGAGTTGGAGTTTCTGGTAGTGTTCTCTGGTCCTTTCTAGTCTTTGTTGTTTTTGGTCTTTTTTCTTTTTCTTTTTCTCTTTCTTTCTTTCCTTCTTTCTTTCTTTCTTTCTTTTTTCTTTTCTTTTTTGGTCTTTTATCCCCTCAGAGAGTCCCCCTTAAAATTTCTTGAAGGGCTGGTTTTGTAGTTATGAACTCCTTTAATTTTTGTTTGTCTGGAAAACTTTTCATCTCTCCTTCTATTTTGAATGACAGCCTTCTGGATAAAGGATTCTTGGCTGCATATTTTTACAATTCAGCACGTTGAATATATCCTGCCACTCCTTTCTGGCCTACCAAGTTTCTTTGGGTAGGTTTGCTGGAAACCTGATCTGTGTTCCCTTGTAGGTTAAGAACTTTTTTTCCCTTGCTGCTTTCATGATTCTTTCCTTGCCTGAGTATTGTGAATTTGACTATGATATATCTTGTTGATGGTTGGTTTTTGTTAAAAAATGGCAGTCCTCTATGCTTTTTGGATCTTGATGTCTCTTTCCCCAGGTTAGGAAAGTTTTCTGCTGTGATTTGCCCACAAAACTCTTCTATGCCTTTTTCTCTCTCTTCATCTTCTGGGACCCTATGGTTCTGATGTTGTTCCTTTTCAATGAGTTACTGATTTCTCTAATTCTTAAATCATGCTCTTTTGTCTTAGTCTCCCTCTTTTTTTCTGCTTCATTATTCTCCAGAAGTTTGTCCTCTATATCACTGATTTTGTGTCCTGCCTCATTCATCCTTCCCACCGTGGCATCCATTCGAGATTGCAGCCCAGTTATAGCATTTTTTATTTCATACTGACTAGCTTTCACTTATTTTATCTCTGCAGAAAAGGATTCTAATCTATTTTGGACCCCAACTAGTATTGTTATTATCATGATTCTAAATTCTGGTTCAGACATCTTGCTTGTAATTGTGTTGATTAAGTCCTTGCTTGTCGTTTCTTCCTACTCTTTCTTTTGAGGTGAATTCCTTCATTTCATCATTTTGAAGGAAGAAAAGAAATAAGGTAAAAATAATAGAATTAAAAAATTAAAAATAACACACACAAAAAAAATGAAATAAATGATGCTATATCTTAGGTGTATTTTGGTCTGGTTGTTGAAAGGAGCTTTATGGATTAGAGTAAAAAGGGAAGGACAAAAAAGAAAAAGAGAAAAAGGAAAATGTTTGGAAATTTGAAAAATGAAGACAATGCAATAGAATAAGAGTAGATGATGGAAGTAAAACAGAATTTGAAAATTTTACAAAAAAGTAAAAAAATGGTATAAAAAATTTAAAAACCTATTTTTAATAAAAATTGAAAATAAAGGGGCGCCTGGGTGGTGCAGTCGGTTAAGTGTCCGACTTCAGCCAGGTCACGATCTCGCGGTCCGTGAATTCGAGCCCCGCGTCAGGCTCTGGGCTGATGGCTCAGAGCCTGGAGCCTGTTTCCGATTCTGTGTCTCCCTCTCTCTCTGCCCCTCCCCTGTTCATGCTCTGTCTCTCTCTGTCCCAAAAATAAATACACGTTGGAAAAAAAAATTAAAAAAAAAATTGAAAATAAAAATACATTTTTTCCCTTTTGGTATTTAAGAAAAGGAAAGAAAAAAAAATTGAATAGATAGACCAGCAAACAGACTGAAATATGATTGAAATTGTATCTTTTTCCCCTAGAAGTCAAATTATGAAGCACTTTATTGTCCATAAACTAAGCAAGTAGAGAGACTTGTGGTGTTGCTGAAGAGTGAGGTTGGGCCAGTAGGGCGGGGTTTAGTGTAATGGCTCCATTCTCCACTAGATGGCGCTTCTTAACTTACTGGGGTGGACTGTTGTGGCACTTGTAGGTGTGTATGTGCATGCGCACAAGGAGTGAAAATGGCATCACCCAGCTACCCAATCTCTAGTATTGGAACTCTGTTCTCCCCATCAGCAATCGTGCACTCCTCCTTTGTCTCCAGCTTCTATCCACTCCTTGCTTTTACACTGTTCATGAACAAGCGTCAGGTTGCCAGGCAACACCTCCCTCCTGAGTTTTATCTCAGTTATAGCTGTGTTTCCCAACCCCTCACTTCTGAGGGACTGCAGTTTTGACCCACTCAGACCTTCCAGGGGAGGGTCTCACCAAGCAATGGCTGGGTGCCTGCTGCACCCAGGAACGTTTGCAGGACTGTGCTGCTGCCGATGCCCTGAGACTGTGGCTGGGTGCCAGCCCGCCCCAGAAAAAGTTCATGTGATCGTGTAGTAGTGTTTCAGGGATATGGAATATCACAACACACATCTGGCACCAGCCTTCACCCTTAACATCCTTTTTCCAGCACCAGTGTACGTGGTTGTTCTCTGGGATCTGCTGGCACCTTTGGCTGTGGGGATGCCACAGAGCATCTACCAAATGTCCTCCCAGCAGGGGAAACACTTTTCCCTGCATGGCCCTTGGATCCCTTGGATTTCACTCTGCTCCTGGGGATTCGCCCTTCCCACCAGAGCACTGCCAGGTATTGAGCTGCAGAGTTTCAGACTCTGTGCTCCCCCTGTTTATAGAGTCTTAATGGAATTTAAACCCTCTCCTTCTTCCTTTCTCCCTTTTTTGTTCATTCCCTGCAGCTTTTTCCACTTTTCCACTTTCTCTCCAGCTGCTTTGGGGGGGTGCTTTTCCCATACTGTCCCCCTGTCTCCATTCTCTCTCCACAAGCAAAAACAGCTCCCTGCCCTCCACAGCTTCTCTCTCCCCCAGTTCACCTCTCTGCGCCATGTACCTCCCGAGTTCTGTGGTTCAGATTGTGCAGATTGTTGTCTTAATCCTCAGATCAGTTTTCTAGGTGTGCAGGATGGTTTAGTGTTGATCTGGCTACATTTCATGGACACAGGACACAAAAATACTTCCATGCTATTCTGCCATCTTGCCCTCCTTCAGCAATTTTAAATTTTGAAGTATGATTACAATTAGGAAAATGTTAGAGTCCAAAGACAGTATAATGGTATATTTGATTAAAGCACTCAGGTTTTAATGTCTAATTCAAATTTAACTTCATTAAAAATCTTGTCTTGTGGGCATATGTTTTAATTTACCTTTTCTTCTTTACCTTTTCTGAGTTATTAGCATTTTTCTCTATATCATATTTATTTTCTCACTAACTTTACTATATGATACACTGACATAACATTGTTTAAATATCACTATTTCCAAATCTTAGTCTTAAAATGATTTAGCCTTACTCTATTACATATCTTATTTAAGTTTTGGCTTTAGGATCAGTATACAGATAAGGATACAAAATGGAGCTCATATGGAGATTATATAGCAAATTGAACATTGTTTTGCTTTTGTTCTTTTGCTTTTATTCCTCTAATTAATATTATCTAGAGTTTAGCAAATTATTAGGTCTCTAAAAAGAGAAAGCATCCTTTGAGGAACATAAAGGAAGAGAGACATCAGTGAAAATTAAAATATAATATTTGTTAGAAACGTTTACATTTAATAAATTAAAAAATACATACACATTTTAATGATTTTATGTGAAATTCTCTTTTAACACTCGATTTTTATAAACTAACTCTGTGTGCATGTGCACACGTGTGTAGATGTATGTATGCACATGTATTTACTGCCGTTCAAGGCTTACCATTATAAATTTAAAATGTTACAAAATTGGGAAATAATTTTGTCAATCAAAACCTAACTTTAAGGAAAATAGAAGCACAAACTAAATCCAAATCCAGCAGAACAAAAAGAATAGAGATAAAAGTGGAGATATACAAAATACAGAATACAAAAACAAAGAGCAGTAAAGATTGGAAATTAGGTGAAAAGTACGATGTATATACAAGGGGAGCACCAAAAAGGGAGGAGACAGAGAACGGAGTAGAAGCAATAGGAAGAGATAATAGCTAAGAATTTTCCAGACTACATTTCAGACAGCCCCACCTTAAGGCCTTTCACAGTCTGGACCCCACAGCTTCCTTGTTTCATGTTCTGAATGGCTCTTTCTGATTTTTGCTCATGTTCTTCTCTGACTAACAGTGTCTTTCTTTATTTATCTGCATGTTGAAATCTTACTTCTCTTTTTTTGGACAATTAACATGTTTTCTGCATTGTCTTTCTAATTCCCTTGATCAAAATTAATTGTTCTCACCATTGGAACATCATGAGCTCTTTGTTTATATTCATATATAGAACTTATTGTAGTCTGACTCCTATAATTCTATCAGCCACCTTTCTTTTCTACTACAATGAGTTCAAAGAAGGTTTTGTGATATTTTCACCTTTCATTGGAAAAGCAGTGGCTTTTCTATTAGCACTGGCTAAGAGGAATATAATGCTCAGGCAAACTTGTTAAGCCAAGAGTCACAGAAGTATAGGGAGAGAGACAACTTAATAAGACTCTAGCACTCTTGAAGGCACATCAAAAAAAAAATAAATAAATAAGGAGACATCATAAGAGAGAGAGGCATCTCATAGCATCAAGATTATAAATTTCCAGAGGAACTGTATAGGTTTAGATTCTAATGTAATATTGCTAACCTCAGTGCTTAATTCCCTGCATTGTATAGAGAAGGACATTAGCCATAAACTCTGCTTGTATCTGCAGAGAAACAGATCTGTTATTGTCTATCCCCAAAATAGGACCACATCACATGCTGAGTATGACATTAATAAGGGAAGAGACTAAGCTTACAAATAAGATATAGTAATAAGATTTTTCTCAAGAAATGGTCAAGCTAGGAGGTAAAATAGAGAACTGTTATTAGGGTGATCTAAAGTTGTCTCAAAATGTGTATTGCCAATAACAAATTTTATTAAGTGTCTACTTGTGAGTCATGAAGTGGTGACTCTCCTGTAGGCACTTAATAAATGAGATACAGATTTAATTTGGAACCACACTATTCGCTGAATTTTTATAGTTGATTAACAATTCCTTCAGAGATCTCAGTAGAATTCTGAAGGTGTACAATATGATTTATTATTTCAATAGTAAATGTACTTTGTTGACTTAGCTATGGCAATTCAATTCCTGAAATTAAATTGCATTAATCATGTGAAAATAGCAAAAGTTAAATGTAATGATATGAGATTCTTTCTTAGAACTTAGCTTGATTTTGTGTGTGTGTGTGAGAGAGAGAGAGAGAGAGAGACAAGTTGTAAAACAGGAGGAACAGAATCCTAAGGAAATAAAAGCTTTGAAGGTTCAGTTACAAAGGTTTCACCCTCTCAACTTACCTGGAAACATATGAGCAAGAAAAATATACATGCCCTTTCCTTATGTGATATTCTTTGAGTTAATTCCCTGTAATTTTCTCCATTCAGCAGATGGGGATCTGATATTAAGTTGTACTTTTAGGACATAAAATTTCACTCAAACACCACATTGACTCTAACACCACATTGACTCTAACATTCACATTAAGTGGGGGTGGTGGAGAGTTGAATGAGGAGTAGGGGAAGAAGTCAAGCTCAGAATGAGAAAATTACTACTTACTGTTCAACAAGTGATTTGTTGTCTGCTTTGGGCCTTGAAAGAATAGAGTTGGATGCCTGTAGATGAAGTTAGGATTTGTGTATAACTTCCTTCTTCATATGGTGAAGAAGATAAACACTCAGATTATTAATGTTCTCTCCGATAGAATCTAAACCTACACAGCTCTCCCAATTGTTTATAGTTTGGAGGTTATCAGACTCAAGGTAAACCTCAATTTATATTAGAAGGCATGGGATGTAGACAAAGGTAGAAAAACCCTGAAGGCATAACGTTTTTTGCAGATCCATTTCCAAGACAAGTGTAGAAAATATCAGTGGTTTAGATAGATTCTTTGGCAAGTTTTGGCCTAATATTTCCTCTCAGTGAACTGTACTTAGGTCTTTAGATGTTTTAGCATAGGTTTTTAATAATTACAGATATTTTGTAGCTGATCTCAACAGAAGTAAACTGATCTCAATAGGACTCCTTTTAAAACTGTCATAGCTTCATAGTGAAGAAACAATGAATCAAAATCAAACATATGGCTAATTAAGTCCTGTTTCTATGGAGAATGAAGAACAAAGACTGCTTTTCAGGAAATAGACCACTTAATCAACCAGCTTTCTGAGTGCACTATTATGCTTTACAGTTAATGTCAATATCATATATGATCCATCAAATGTCTCGTATGATATAACTTCAGAATAACTCCAGAAACTAATTGCTTCTCACCACCTTTACTGCTACCAAGCCACCGTCCTCTCTTACCTGGATTACTGTGATCATCCTCTTGTCTTCAATTCTCTGTTCCCATCCCTTTCTCTCTGAGTCTCTTCTCCACACAAGTGTGAAAAGAATGATTCTAAATATAAGCCAGACAATGTCATTTCCCAAATCCTGTCATAGCCCCCATTTCACTCACAGACTAAAAGTCAAAGTCTTTAAATTGACTGACTTAATTTGGTTCTTTAAAAGCAAAGCCAGAGATGAGGATTCTTGTAAAAGAGATATGGTGAAGATATACTCCCAGGTGCAACCTATAAAGGAGAGGGAAACAGGATAAAGAAGGGAAAAGAGCTCAGAAGGGATGTAATCTTAGCTAAAGTCCTCCTTTGGCCTAACACACGCAGTAAGTCTCTGGTACACAAGTGGATCACAGAGGAGACCAGCTTTCTAAACACTCATATCTATCCACACACTGTACATTGGCTGTAGGCACTGGGGCAACTTCCAGGTCAAGTGGTTCCTGTCAACTGAGCATTCATAGCAGTTGGGGAGTAGTGCATATGCATTGCATATTTTAAAAGGGAGAGTTTATTTAACAACTGATTTATAAAAATGTTTCATGAGCTTTTGGGTTCCAAAATGAGTTACATTCTTCCTTTGATAACAGATTCAAATTTATCAGCAGATTCAATGTCTGCTCCTACAAAAACATCTCTCTTTTACAACAAGAAATACTTACCAGGAATAGATCAAAAACTCACTTTATCAGTTTAAAAGTATACTTCATATAGCGAATAAGAGACACTTTAAAAAACTGCTTTGAAAACATAGACCAGGGGTGCTGGATGGCTCAGTTGAACATCAGACTCTTGATTTTAGCTCAGGTAATGATCTCACAGTCCGTGGGATTGAGCCCTGTGTCGGGCTCCATGCTAAGTGTGGAGCCTGCTTGGGATTCTCTCTCTCTCTCTCTCTCTCTCTCTCTCTCTCTCTCTCTCCTCTCTCCTCTCTCCCCTGCTCACATTCTTTCTCTTTATTTTTTTTTAATTAAAAGAAAAATAAATCATAGATCATAGTATAAAAGAAGTAAACAATAGTCATTACCAAGAGTTTTTTAAAAATCTATTTTTCTTGAAAGAATATCTCCAAAAACCCACTTTAACCATACTAGAATCTTGCTCTACAATTCTAGGAGATAACCCTGGATTATTTTATGTACTCCACTATTAAGTATGCACACCTTGGAGACAGATGTAAAAAGAAAGGAAAAGGACTCCCAAATAGCTAGTGGTATACTGAACTTCTCGTGTACACTCACCTAAATGCATGTGCATGTGCACACACACATATACACCTTGCACTCCAACACAATTTTCCCAGCTTAGAAAAATTCGGTATTCCATCCTTCCCCTTTCTGACCTTTTTCCATCTCCTTCCACTTTCCACATTTTCCTCTTTTCCCTCCTAGTCCCTTATTTATTACTATATCATCACCTTCATGCACCCCCTATTGTATGGCCCCCAATAAGGCACTTTGTGAGAAGGCACCTTCAAGACTCTTTCTCCTTCAAGACCCGAGGATTCCTCTTGTTTTATTCATTCATTGATTTGGCAGCTGTGGGTACATTCTAAATGGCAGGTACTAGAGATGCAAAGATGAACAAACTTAGGTTAGCCTCATCTGGATCTAGCCAAACTAATTATGTATCCACATAGTTCATGTTCTACATATACTCTATCCCATTACTTCTCACAAAAACAAAGGTATTCTCCTCTGCTTTGAGAGATAAGGTATTATTTCAAAGACGTTCAACAATTTTCCAATAACACCCAGCTGAGTAGAAGAGCTAAATTAATGTTACCAAGTTTCTAACCCCAAAGTCAAAGGTCTTTCTGCTGCACTGCTGATTGCCCTGACCAACTAATCTATCCCATGAGCCCTCTTAGGATAGTGTGGCTGCTTGTATGACAGGTCATTAAATCTGTGTCCTGACAGGCTCTACTTTACCCATAGATATGGAGGTTGTTGAAATTCTTGCTTCCATCAGAGACAGAAATCAGTAGTACTTTCTCAATGACCAAATCTTAGCTGCAGATCTTCTCCCTAAATCCCTGCTTTCTCCTCCTATTCCTACAATGTTTTATCCACTTGACTTTTTGTAATGCCCCTCCTACCTCACATGCCACATATAAAGTTAAGATGATCCTCATGCATTTTGCATGAGGTGGGAAGTTCAATAGTGATTCTTTATAAATGTAATACAATATCAATATATAATATCAACTAATTCTAGTTGTAGGGTCTCAAATTTTTGTTTTACAACTGAGATAAGTAGTATAAATGAGGTATAAACTTTGCAAACAGAGAGTTTGGAGTTTGGTCTCCAGTGATTTTTAAGGAGGAGGCATCCTTTGTCATTATTAAACTTAGGCTTTTCCTATGCTTAGTAGGAGTAATAGGTAGAAATCAAGACCTTTATGAAAAATCCCCATCTGATACCCTACAGAAACCTCTAAAAGTATCCCCATATGGGTGCCTGTGTGGCTCAGTCGGTTAAGCATCCAACTCTTGATTTTGGCTCAGGTCATGATCTCACAGTTCATGAGATCAAGCCCCATGTCTGGCTCTGCACTGATAGCACAGAGCCTGCTTAGGATTCTTTCTCTCTCCTTCTCTCTCTGGCCCTTCCCTGCTTGTATTCTCTCTCTCTCTCTCTTTCTCTCAAAATAAATAAATAAACTTTGAAAAAGTACACAAAAGTATACCCATAGTCTACAAACTCACTCTTCAAACCTCCAGTTCTCAGCAGTGTATGAGTCACTCTTCTAGGCCGCTAGCAGCTGCCCTCAGCATGAATTGTTTGCTATCACTTTTGTGTTACTCTGTAAACCTTTTTTCAAGAAAGTCTGGTTTCATTTGGTTTTAATCAGAAGCAACTATAGTGCTTTCTGACAGGCTGCTAAGTGCTTTGGCTGAAGTCTACTTTTATCTTTTATTTGTTCCCTTGACCTTAAGAAGTATGCAACTTGGCAAAGTTTTGGAAAGAGAATAGAAGGCAGTTCAGCCAAAAAAATGTCATGATATATTCTTGATTTTTAACTTGATATTTATGATTAGAAATATATGAAGGCTATTGTGAAAATAAATTAAAAAGAAGCTGAAAATACAGAAACATTTAAGAGAAAATGGGACATACTGGGACAACTTACTGGGACAACTTACTTCAAGATTTAGGTAAATGTCTTTTTAGACCTCTATTTCATTGAAATGGGAAAAAAAGAATAGAAATGATCAAAGTAATTAAAACACGTTGTCTAGTGGTATATACTTGCCATACCAAAATAAGGCTATAATAGAAATTCTTCTCCTCGCATCTATTTAGGCAAAAACTAAAAATATGATTTAATTAAACTAATGGGCACACTAGGGGAATAACAAGTTTGCCTAGATTTGGAGATGACAGTGGAAGGAAAACAGTTATTCCATACTTAAGAATTGACTGGACTCCAATTCTTTTTTTTTTTTTTAATTTTTTTATTAACATTCATTCATTTTGAGAATGAGAGAGACAGAGTGTGAGCAGGGAAGGGGCAGAGAGAGAGGGAAATACAGAATTTGAAGTAGGCTCCAGGCTTTGAGCTGTCAACACAGAGCCCAATTTAGGGCTTGAACTCACAAACAGCAAGATCATGACCTGAACTGAAGTCAGCACTCAACTGACTGAGCCACCGAACTTCCCTGGCTTGACTCTAATTCTTCACCTAATCCTTAAATGTTTCATCTCAAGATGCTAATTTGGATCTTTTTGTTTTCCAAAACTCTCAGCAGGAGTGGTCTTATCTCTCTCTCTCTTTCTGGCTTCCCATACATAAGCTAACCCTCAAAAAAAACTAGTAGAAGGGAATAAAAAATATAAAATCAACATACTACAAGGCCAAAGTCAGCCAGTATAATAAAAGCAAAATGAGCTTAATTGTGTGTTCCAAGGAGGGAGAGAATACATTCAATTTTTTCTAAGAGAAAAGAGAAAGAGTATAGGGATGGTTCCTACAAGAAGTACTTTTGGTACTGGGCATTGAAGCATGGGCAGAATTGAGCCAGGTGGTAAAGGAGGAAAATATTCTAGGTAAAGTAAAAAGAAAGGGACATAAAGGGGGAAAAACTGCAGAGTGTTCTGGGGAACTTTTTGTTTTTTTGTTGTTTGTTTGTTTTCCTGGAATACAGATTACATATAAGAAACTACTCAGAGGGGCACCTGGATGGCTCAGTCGGTTAGGCATCTAACTCTTGATGTCAGCTTAGGTCATGATCTCATGGTTTGTGGGATAGAGCCCCACGTCCAGCTCTGTGCTGAGAGTGTGGAGCCTGTGTGGGATTCTCTGTCTCCCTCTCTGTCCCTTTGCTTCTTCCCCACACATGCTCTTTCTCTCTCTCTAAAAAAATAAACATAAAAAAAGAAACTACTCAGAGATAAGAATAGATGTATAAAGATAATATTATAAAGCACCCTGAATTCCAAACTAAAAAATCTCTGATTTTATTTCTTAGGAAATATGGAGCCTTAGAATATTTCTTAAGAATGTGTGACAACATAAAGACTGCACTTAGGTAAATTAAACAGCAACATCCTCAATGGGTCTGAAATAGGAATGCAAGGAGTGAGTGTTGTACTCTAAGAATATAGCCATAGGATTTGGAAACCATTGGTAGGAGATAGAAAGGGAAAGTCTGAACTTTTAAGCTCTGGTTACTGAATGGGTGATAGTATGCCAATACTAGAAATGATAAAGTGAAGAAGTCACTTTCTTGGGTACAATGGGAGAGTCTGATTTATACTGAGTTTATAGTGCTCATGAACATTCTATATAGAGATATAATATTTGGAATCATCAATATAGCTAATTGCTTTGGCATATGAGATCTCTGAAGTAGGGAGTGTATAAACAGATAAAGATAATAAGAGCAGAACATAAAGAAAACAGATAACAGAGAGAGCTCTATCAAGGCTGTAAAACCAAACAATCCAATTCAGTAGCCACTAGTCAACATGTATTTTGAACACTTGAAATATAACTAATGCAAATTAAGGCATATTTGTAAATATGTACTACATTTCCAAGAGTTAGTATGAAGAAAAACAGCTTTCAGGGGATGTCTTCCATTCAGTGTTACATAGCATGCAAAAAAATTATCCGGGGCGCCTGGGTGGGTCAGTCGGTTAAGCGGCGGACTTCGACTCAGGTCATGATCTTGCGGTCCGTGAGTTTGAGCCCCGCGTCGGGATCTGTGCTGACGGCTCAGAGCCTGGAGCCTGTTTCAGATTCTGTGTCTCCCTCTCTCTGACCCTCCCCCATTCATGCTCTGTCTCTCTCTGTCTCGAAAATAAATAAACGTTAAAAAAATTTTTTTTAAATAAAAAAAAATTATCCATACCTGAGCAGAATGCAAAAAAATAATAATAATAACAAAACAAAAACATGCACAAATAAAAAAATGAAGATGAAGAACAGAAAAAACTTTAACCGCACATATTTGTTTACCTGGATGATGCATTGCTGGCAAAGGGGGAAAAAATACTATCAAAGAGAAGGGATAAATCAGATTTCTGAGAGCCACTACTCTCCTCCCCCCAAAATATATATAACAGGCATATAATTGTGGTTTAATAAACATTTGTCAAGTGGATGAATGAACATTACTGAATAATTCAGGATCCTGGCATAAAATGGATGCCACAGTCAAATAAGGAATTGAAGAGAATTTGATAAATGAACTATTTATAAATCAGTGGATAGGGTAAAAAACGAAAACAAGGAATGAAAACTATGAAGCTACTTCTACCACCAGTTCTGAAGAGACATGGGGAAGAAGCGGTTACTGAAATTTGGAATACACATAGTGGATTCCTTTGTAGAAGCAGCGACCCCGGTTGGAAAGGTTTGGCCAAGCGAAGATGACCTCAAAGGAGGGAGCCAGTGGATTAATTACTCTGCCCTCTTCAACCAGCTTGTTGATCTTCCACCAGTGCTGACCACTGGCTGAAACCAACCCAACACTGGATGGCAGGGGAGCCTCCCTGATGTAGTCCTTCAAACCAAACTCCAAGAGCCAAGTGGAGAGTGGATCTGGAGAGGCAATCATAAATTATCCAGCACAAATTTTTTTTTTAACATGTATTCATTTCTGAGAGACAGAGACAGAGTGCGAGTGGGGGAGGGACAGAGAGAGAGGGAGACACAGAATCGGAAGCAGGCTCCAGGCTCTAAGCTGTCAGCACATGAAATCATGACCTGAGCTGATGTTGGACGCTTAACCGACTGAGCCACCCAGGTGCCCCTCCAACACAAATTCTTATAGCTTTCATTATTATTATTTTCAGTTTCTAGGACACTCTTATTTTTCCTGAAGAATGCTCATGATTTTGTCCTCATCATCAATCAAATGGTGAAAAACAATTAAGCACCTAAACAATGTTCTGTACACTGGGAATATGACCATAAACAAAAAAAAGACTAGGTCCCCATCCCGGGTGAGCAGATAGTCTGGTGAAGGAAGAGAAACATCCCAGAGCTCCATATATTCCCTTGGTAGAGAGAAAATCATAGACTTTAGAATCAAATGGAAACATTATTTGGCAACTAACCTACTTAACACTGAGTCTGTGCTGCATACGTTAAAAGGATATTGTGACACCTCTTTCTTACAGTTAATGTGTAATTTAAAGTCTAGGTACTGGCATAGAGTAACAAGTTATGACTTTAGAAATGGCAGGAGGTACCTATACATTATAAAGCTCTCACCAGTAGGTTTATATTTTCTCCCATCTCCTCTTTCTCAGGCAGCTCCTGCCCATGTCCTCCTACTTCCGTTCTCTGCTTGCATAGGGTTGTGTATCGGTCAGGATTCTTCAGAGAAACAGAACCAATAGGAGATACATAGAAAGAAATTTGTTAACGAAATTGACCCTCATAATTATGGAAGCTGAGGAGTCCCACGATCTGCTGTCTGCCAGCTAGAGGGCCGAGGAAGCTGACGTGGTAGTTCCAGTCCAAACCTTAAGGCCTGAGAACCAGGGGAGCCAATGGTGTAAGTACCAGTCTGCGTCCAAAGGTCTGTGAGCCAGAAGCACCAATGTTGGAAGACAGAAGATGGATGTCCTTCCTAGCTTCAACAGAGAACAAATTTGCTCTTCTTTGACCTTTTTCTTGTCTTCAGGCCCTCAATAGATTGTGTGGGGCCCACCTACCTTGCCGAGGGTGATCTTCTTTACTCTGTCTACCAATTCAAATGCTACTCTCTTCCAGAAACCCCTTCACAGACATATCCAGAAATAAATGTTTTTTCAACTACTGGGCATCCCTTAGCCCAGTCAGTTTTTGACATATAAAATTAGGCACAGAATGCAGAGCCCTGAAAAAAAAAAACACAGTTGGCATTTGTAGAAGACCATAACTGCAACACTGTCTTCCCTTCAAAGCACACAATTTCCTTTTCATTTTACCAGTCATGGAAACTGGTTGGTGGTGAGTGTGGCATCATGTTTTCAGGGGAGCCAGGAAGTGAATTCCTGCTGCAGCGATTAGGGCTGTTCAAGGACACTGCATGGTCTGCACAGGGAGGCCTGCCCTGCGTGCATGTGGAACATGGTTGTCGTGGGAGCTGACCCTTCCTCTGTTCACTGGACACAACCATGTATTACCGCTTATTAAATGAATTGCATGTGGATCTTTCTTTTATTTTTTATTAATGGTGTGCGACCTTGTTTATGAGACTTTATGCTAGATGCTAAAAGTTTAGGTGAATAATCAGTACAACTATGGAAAAGAAAATGAAAACCCTCAGATTGTGAGGGAGAAATTGTAAAATATAATATAAATATAAAATAGAAATTTTTCTACATTGACATTTCCAAGTGGAACTCAAGGCTGCTTTACATATTTTCTTTAAACTATTTTTGTAGGTGTGTTAGGGCCACATATAAGATGCCAGGTCTATGATCCTTTTGGTCTTCTTTAGTCTTCTAGTTATACACAGGGGGCTCCTTCCCACTAAATTTAACCTTACTACAACTTGATTCTTGCACATCCCTTTTGCACTAAAACATGCAGGCCTTCTAAAAAACAAAAAACCAAAAAGCCATTCAGGCTCCTGCTGTGTAAAGTGAGTTTTATATTTTTACTTCCTCTAGGCTTCTATGAAATGGATGGTAGGCATAGCAGTTTTCTGCATTTGTTGTGAACTGATGGTTGACAAGGCTCAGGCTACATTTGCTGAATGTACAGAAGTAAGCCAGCACACCTGAAGGAGAAATTGCAACTTCAGTCACTTGGCAACATTCTTTATTCATCTGTTAATTCACCATGCATTCATTCAACACTAATCTTCTTCACTTATATGTGCAAAGTATTAAGTTAGATACAGTAAAAAGAAGACTTCAACTGGCCACTTACTAGCTCTGTGATCTTAGGTAAGTTATGTAATATATCTGTGCCTCAGTTTCCTCATCCATAAAATGGATGCAATTGACTTCTATGGCATAGTATCTGCTTTTAAGAAGCTCATGCTTCTGCTAGGGTAACTGTGCATGACCAAGCCTTCAATTAGGTGATACTTCAAGAGCTATTATAGAGATCCCACTCTTTCTAATTTTTTTAAAAACGTTTGTCTATGTGATAATGTCACTTGCAACATGCAATCAACTTCAGAGATTGAGGAGATAAGGCTCAAAATTGTCAAGTTTCTTAAGTGACCTTGTACATCAGCACATCCATCTTTCCTTGCAAATCTTCTCTAAAATGGTTTGCATTACATATGCAGAACTGAATTATCAGGAAACTCTATATTATATAATTATAAATATTTTTTTTCTTATTCATACGTATTGTGTAGTGTGACCCTACCATGTGTTATTACATTAGACTGTCAATATTTTATTTTTCTCTGAGGCTATGGACATGCAAATGACATATTTCTTGTGTCCTCTACATCTAGTATTCAGTATTTTTTGCACAAATAATGCCTTATAACCTTTCCCCTGTCAGGAATGCGTGACAACAGGTTGCTTTGTTCTCCTGTGCTGTAGTGTGGACCGTTAAACAGCAATGACATTTTTACAGAATACAGGAAACATGGAGGTAATTTAGCAAGGGCATTTTCCTCCTGTTGATCTCATAGGAGATCAACCATAGTCTCTGTTCATACTGCATCTGGATTGACATTTGGAAAAGGCAAAGTTCTCCTTGCCCCATGCCTGTTCAGTGTCTGTCAACAGTGTTTAATTACTATGAGGATAGAAAACAAATTCTCCAACATCGTCACAAGGCCCCACAGGGTGTAGTCCTTATCTACCTCTCCAACTTTAAGTTCCCTCTCTGCTTTCTTTCCCAAAGTCCAGCTACTCTGACCTTCTTCCACTTTTTATATTCCCAGATTCTGGAGGTGGACTGCCTGGGTTTCAGTCCTCAACTGGCCACTTACTAGCTCTGTGATCTTAGATAAGTTATGTGATATATCTGTGCCTCAGTTTCCTCATCCATAAAATGGATGCAATAATGGTTCTCATTTAACAGTTTTGTTATTATGGGGATCAAATGTCACATATGAAATCATCAATTTGTGCCTGGCACACAGAAAGGCCTATGAGAAGATTTCTATTCTTGCCTAAGTGACCTAATACTTAATGCTTTTGTCTCTTTGCAATGCTGCCTTCTGATCCTTTCCCTTAGCTAAAAAGAAACATTTATTCTTTATATATCAGCTTAAATGTTCTGTGTCTGGAAACATTTCCCTCCTCTCATATTAGATCAGGACTCCCTGTTCTGTACTCTCTGAGTACCCTGTACGTCCTTGGTAGCACTTACCGCAACAATGATTGGATTATCAATTGTTCAGCCCTTTCGTTCTTTGGCTTTCCACCTTGTAGCCCTTCTATGCTCTCACCACCAACATATGAGCAACTCTCAGTAGCTTTACTGATTGATTAATTTCACTTGTTTTCTCTTTCTTTTGCTGTCCTTTCAGGTTGATAGTAGCGGGGAGCAATCTCTAGCAGGGAGGCATCAGGGCACCCAGGACACTGTGCTCTGAAATGTGCTCTGCACTGCATCATCATGAAAGAAAAAATGAAACGGTTTGGAGAGATGGAGAACAATAAACTGGGGGGAAAGTTGGTATGAATGTACCAATGTACAATGTACTAATGGCAGAAGGTACAAATGTAAACTCGTACCCAGATCTCTCATATCTAACCATAGCTCTGCCTCTGGACCACAGCAAAAACTGTAGCCTGATTGTCAAACTATCCAAAAACTTCTTTCCCACATCTCTTGCAAGAACTCTGGAGTGTCTTTCATCAAGAACATTTACTATCAATGTATTTCCTCATGCGCATTTCCTGAATGGTCTCTTCATTCATGTTTTATTTGTCCTTGCTTTCTTTCTTCTTCAAGGCCAAAATCAATTCTGGTGAACTCCACCAAATATCTGTTAGGCGATATGCTCCCTCTTTCTTTATAAAATAGACTTAATTTATCTATCTGTGAATAGCTTTGTGTTATTTCCATATATATTTCTTTTTTCTTTTGGTCACCAATGTTCAGCAGGTAAACTCAGAATGACCTTTTCTTTCTGATGCTTCACCCTTTCTGCACTATCCAGAGTTAGCCAGAAGATGTCAGTCTTACAACTCAAACCGATTTTGGTCCCTCTCCTAAATAACCTAAAAACAAGATACAAGGCCAAAGACCTTTAAAACCCCCTAAAACACCAAACAATAAGCATACAATTCAATGCATTAAGATATTCTTTATGATCTTACGTACATCCTGTTTTGGGTTTAGAGAGATGTAATCTGTAGGCAGTTAACTACTCACAGACCCTTTCTAAAAAGCTGAAGCTGAACCAGTGTTGAGATAATCACAGAACTGTGGAGTTGGGAAGGCCTTAGAGTTCCTTGGCTTTACCTTCTACTCTCTCTACATGAGTTTCTTTTATACAAGAATGCAAAGTGATTTCTTACTACAAACGCATTCGCTTATTCACACTTATTCATCAGTTTTTATTGAGCAAGTTCTATGTGTTTGCCAGTGGGATAATTGCTAAGGATCCAAAAGTAAAACAGCTAAAATAGACATAATCCTTTTCCACTGTTATGGGTTGAATTGTGTGTGCCTCCCCCTCAAAGTAAAACCTGATACATTGAAATCCCAGTATCTCAGAATGTGAACTTATTTAGAAATAGAATCATTGCAGGTGTAACTAGTTAAGATGTGGCTGTACTGGAGTAGGGTGAGCCCTTAATGCAATATGATGGGTGTCCTTATGAGAGGAAGAAGGAGATGCACAGGGACAAGATGGTCATGTGATGACAGAGGAAGAGATTGAAGTGGTACATTTCCAAGTCAAGGAATGCTGAGGATTTCTGACACATGCCTGAAGTCAGAGATAGGAAAGAGACAGTCAGACTAGGAAAGAGTATCCCCTATAGGTTTCAGAGGGAGCATGGCCCTATTGACATCATGATTTTAGACTTCTATCCTCCAGAGCTGTGAGATAATAAATTTCTGTTCTTTTAAGCCACCCAGTTTATGGTACTTTGTTACAACAGCTCTAGGAAACTAAGACACCCACAAAAATATTACACAATACAAACAGGTAAGTCTAATACAGTGTGATAAATGCTATTATAATTGAAGTATGAGATGTGATGGGAAAATAGGAGAAATGCCCATCAGGGGAGATCAAAGGATTTCTGGAGGAAGTGACTCTCATTTTAAAAACAAAACCAAAAAATATATCAAAGAAATGCCTAAGTAAATTATTGTGACACACTGAAGCCATTTTATAAATGGAGTATAGCACCCAAATCTCTCACCTACCTTAGTGCTTCTATGCCCAGCTCAAAACTTTGGTCAACAATCAAAATAGTATCATATATGACTTTCAACTCACATCTTCTGGGACTCTGTACCAGATTTTATTTACAATCATTTTTATTTTCCTATATGTCACTAAAAAAAAACAACAGAAAACAAAACAAACAACAACAAAAAACAACCTCTTTTATACCTCTAGTGTCTAGAGCAACCAATTTGTACTAAAACCCTCATAAGCCTTCATCTTAACCCCCTCCCTCTTGCTTCTTTGCCCTTACCCCTGCCCCATAGGTGCTCTGGGCTCCTATTCTCTCTGCCTTTGCTCTGTGTCTGATTTGGCTGAATTTCTGCTGTTTGACCTCCACTATTTTCTCATTTCATGTGCGTTTTCTAGAACCTCTCATGTACCCAGCAGGGTTTTTGTTTACCACCACCACCATTCTTGCTCCAAGATCACCATCTTCCCTCTAAACCTCTGTATTAGTCAGTGTTCCCCACGGAAACAGAACCAAATAGGAGACATCTATATCTATACATATACCCATAACTACATCTACATCCTATTCCTATCCCCATCCCTATCCCTATACCATATCTATCTGTCTCCATATCTAGATCTATGATGTAGATGGAGATTTAAGCATAGAACCAGAAATAGAGAGATACATATTATGAGGAATTGACTCACACAATTGTGGAGGAGACTGAGAAGTGCCAAGATCTCCATATGCAAACTGGAAGCCCAGGAAAGGTGGTTGTGAAATTCAGTATGAATCCAAAGGTCTGAGAACCCAGAGAGCCAGTGGCGTAAATTTCAATTGGAACACAGGAAATATGAGATGAGATATCCCAGCTGGAGCAATAAAGAAGAAGAAGAAGAAGAAGAAGAAGAAGAAGAAGAAGAAGAACGGGTGGAATCTTCCTTCCTTCTATTCAGACTCTCAAAGCATTGAGTGTTTTCCCATGCACACTGGAGAGAGAGCAATTTACTGAGTTCCAGTGCTAATCTCATCAAGAAACATCCTCACAGACACACCCAGAATGTTTATCTACACACCCTGCGCCTGCCAAGTGGACATGTAAAATTAACCATCACAGCTTCTGAGTCTTTCTGGGGCTTCCCATCACACCTGTCTCTCCAGTTGTCCTAGCTACACTCCTCGGGATGCCAAGATGAGGAAGGTGCCCAGTGCATCTCTCAGAGCCCTTCTCTTCGGCCCCTCTCTTTCTTTCTTTCTTTCTTTCTTTCTTTCTTTCTTTCTTTCTTTAAATATTTATTTATTTTTGAGAGACAGAGAGAGACAGAGCACAAACAGAGGAGGGGCAGAGAGAAAAGGATAAACAGAATCTGAAGCAGGCTCAGGCTCTAAGCTGTCAGCACAGAGCCTGACATGGGGCTCAAACTCACAAACTGTGAGATCATGACCTGAGCCGAAGTCACGACTGAGCCACCTAGGTGTCTCTCTTTGGCAACTTTCTGAGACACTGAGGGAGGAAATGCCCACCAGCCCTCCCTTGGAGTGTGTCACTTGATTCTTTAGATCATTGATTTCAATGGTTATTATGGCATCTCCTATTATCCCCAGTTGGAGAATTCTTGATCTAAATGTGAATTGGGTTGAGAAGATGGTTTCAGGTACATAATATCTTCTTTTGCAGAGCTTTTCATAGCATTTAGTAACCCTAAAGGAAATCAGGAGGACACAAACCAGACAAAGCTTCCTGCAGCCCATACCCAACTACATACTGTTTCTCTTTTCACCTGCCCCCCAAATGGAAAGATACTTATAATGGTTTGTACTATGATTTAATTATATTCCTAAAAAAAGCAAGATTACGAGTTAGGTAAGTGATGAGGGAATTGTAATATTATACATCCATTTTTGAATTAACTATAAAGACTTAGTAGAAACCTAGAAAACATTTTTTATATACAACTGGGAGAAAAAAAGTAGAATACAAAATTCATAAAGAGCTATGATAAAAAAAAATAAGCAAAATATTTTGCTCCTACGGATGATGTCAACCATAACTTTCACTTAAAAACAACCCACAGATGGAGCATCTGGGTGGCTCAGTCGGTTAAGCATTATACTTTGGCTTGGGTCATGATCTCATGGTTCGTGAGTTCGAGCCCTGCATGGGGCTCTGTGCTGACAGCTCAGAGCCCCGAGCCCGCTTCAGGTTCTGTGTCTCCCTCTCTCTCTGCCCCTCCCCAGCTCATGATCTATCTCTCAAAAATGAATAAACTTCAATAATAATATTTTAAATAATCCACAGGAAAATTATCCTAATCCAATCGTCCCCCCAAAAAACATATTTTCATTTTTTCTTTGTCATTTTTGGCTCATTATGCACTTAACAGATTCTCTCTTGCTTCTTTGATTTTATGTTGCTCCATCCCCTTGGAATACTTTTTATCATATTCATTAACTAGAAAATTAACATATTTAATCATTTGGCATATATTTCCTGAAGTTCCTATAATATAAAGCAGGAAGATAGTAATCAAGTATCTAGAGAAGTGTTTGTTCCTCTTATTAAGACAAACTTCAAGGGGTATTCCTTTTGTGATGCTTTCCTGATCTTATCTTTGAATCAACTGGGTGTTTCCTCTTCTACATATACCACTATAGAACCACCTATCAGATTACTTTGTAATGATTGTTTCCTGTATTTCTCTTTAGCTAGACTCTGAGCATACTGAAAACAAAGACTGTCCTATTTCTTGTTATAAGTTCTGGGTCTAAAAATTTACCCAGGGTGCTCAGTTGGTTGAATGACCAACTCTTGATTTCAGCTCAGGTCATGATCTCAGGGTCATGGGATCAAGCCCCATGTCAGGCTCCACGCTGAGTGTGGAGCCTTCTTAATATTCTCTCCCTCTCTCTCTCTCTCTCTCTCTCTGTCTCTATCCCCACCCTCTGCCCCTCTCCACTGCTTGCTCATACTCTTTCTCTCTCCAAAAAAAAATTAAAAATTAAATAAATAAATAAAAGTGTACCCAGTTTACAACAGAGAATTAAGTGATAGACGAAAGGAAGATAAAAATGGAGAGACAGAAAGAAGAGCAGGAGGAGGAGAAGGCAGAGGTGAGATTAACATTGGAAAGAAATACATGCGCTTGGTACCTGCAGATATGGTTCAACTAAGGCACAGGGAATAGCAGCTTCAAACCATCAAAAAAGCAATTCTAACAGGCTTGCAGTGGGGTGGCACCTATGCCCTTTTTCATTAACTTGCTGCTTGTTAAACTCAGTGGTCAACCCTATTATCCTACATTGTAAATTGTATTTACTTTATGATCTGTCTTCAGCCAGAGCAATATGAGTAGTGGAGTATCATTACGGGAATTTAATTACCTCTAATGATTAGTAAGAGAGATATTTTGAAGATAACATTTACCTCTTAGAATAATAAAACTACAAATTTTTTTTCTAATTAGTTTGGAGCACCTACAAAGGATGGTTTGTTTTGTCTGTTTGTTTAAGATTATCCACAAAGTTGGGTTTTAGTAACTATTGATTTATTAAGATTACCTGTGCAAGAAGAAAATACATATGCATAGTTTCTCTGTCTCTCTCTATCTCTGCCTCTGTTTCTCTCTCCTCTTCCACCCTTCTCCCCACTCACTCTTCTCTCACACACACACCTTACCTCAGTGTCAGAGGGAAAATAACTTTACTTTCTTTTTTAAGCTTCCCAAAAAATCCACAATAAGAATTCAAATATCCTTTCCCCAGTGTGTGTGCGTGTGTGTGTGTGTGCGTGTGTGTGTGTAATTTATAGATCACTAAATGCCTTCTCACAAATTTAGTTTAGAGGGAGATTCAGATTGTTTATCCTTTTGTTAAAAGCAAGATTTTTTGGTCATTGCCCAGGACGATCATATGACTGTAATAATGAATACAGTCTTTTGAGACTCTTAGTAGACATTAGACATTTAAAGGTCCTCATGATCTTACAGCCTGAACTTGTGTTTAGCCAGCTTTTCATTAATTTATTCATCCATTCATTCAATTCTTCATGAAACCAACACTTGTTGGATGTCTATGTAAATGACTGGGACTAGGATATGTCACATAGATACAAATATTAAGAAGGTAAGATCACATGCTCTTGAGGTTCTCATATCTTAGAAGGAAAAGAAGAATAAGAAAAGTCCACAAAAGAAAATACATACAAGGTAGTACAGAAGAGAGAAGAATAGAGGGTCTGCTTCTGTCTCTAAGGATCAGGGGGCATTGGTGAAGCTTTTCTGTTAAATCCATATCCTAAACATATAATGAATTCATTGTGAGGTTCAGCAGGTGATCATGAATCACCTACCTTAAAGAGTTAGAAGAACAAAGTTCCCTTCATGGTATGACTAGCATAATAACAAATGTGAAAAGCAGGCTTAGATTGCCAGAAAAGACCCCAGAGATGAAAAACTAAGCAAGATTTACTCATCTAAATGTTACAGAAAGAAATCAGGCCAATAAAGAGGCATAAAAGCAAGAACCAGTAGAGGAATATTCTTGTAGACCCTAGATTTAGAATAGTTGTAGATGACAATGCGTGAGTTAGAGTTAATCAGACTCTGAACTAGTTTTCTACAAGCCAGTCCTTATACATATTTAGTTGGAATGGCCCAGGATGCAGCCTGACCTGGAAAAATGCTGAAGACCACTATTCTGGGACTTGATGCAATTATTGAAGCATAAAGTAACACCAGGAACATAGTGAATGCCAGTGTCCTATGCACAGAACGCTGAAGCTCCTCATCCGTCATTCTACATCTCCCCACACAATACAGCTTCTGACAAATGCAGTCATGAATTCACTACTCTCGAACTAGAAATCACATCAGTTACCCAATGTATTGGATAGTCATGGTAGAAAGTACTTAGACATTCTTGGAAACTATCCTGCAATATATTAAACAAATTCTTGGTGGGTGCAAAAGAGCTAGCAAAAGAAATACTCTAGAACCCGCCAAAGGAAAAAAAATGGGGGGGGGGGGGTGTTTACGAGAGTGCAGAGAAATATAACAGAATGGAAAGGCAGAAATGTTGCTGAGCCTCATGAAAAGACTGGAACCACTAGACCTCATCTTCTCTTATCTTTGCAGTCCTCCCTCAGTCTTTTCACTTTATTCTCAGTTCAGAAACCAACCTTTTCTTCTTCCCACTCCACTTGACATATCTGGTTTTTAAGAGCTTTGCCAGATTAAAGCTATAATCTTTCATGTACTTTTAAAATTTTCTAAGGCTAGATTAATTTGTTAAAACTACATTCAAATGTTCACACCTGGTATTATGTGGATTGTGATAAATAGTTTTGGGAAAAGGATTGGATGTAGAGGTGTCATGACCCCTTCATTTTCCCCAATTTTTCCATATTCTCTTAAATACATAGAATAAATAAGAAAAAGAAATTCCAACAGAGACCTCTATTTTTCATCAAAAAGAAAATTTGTTTGTTTAATCACAGATGTGAAATGATTTGGAAAGCAACCATAGTTGAACAAATTTATACTCAATCTTATTATAGATCTTGAAAACAAATCTTACCTGACACTGAAAATTTTATAACCAAAATCCATGTGAGAATATGTGATTTTAAACAAGATGATACTGACTTCTATGATATTGCATATTGCTGCACATTTCTACAAATGTTGGCACTTCTTATCATGCATTCATTCTGCTGTTTTGTTTTTTCACTCATGACTGGGTGATTTAAAAAAGAAATAAATAAAACCAAAATTGGTGATTTAGAAGATTTATGGAAGATTTGGCTTGACAAGGGAAGAGTTTGCCTGAAAATGAACATTTTAATGAAATGTATTAAATTTATCACCAAGGTTTATGTTATTTTACAGTACAGACCCAAAAATATAAAAGGCTACATGTAGACATGGAACAATGTAAAATTCATTTTAATTTTTACTTTGAATAAAAGGGAAAATATGCTTTTCCTGGCTGTCTGAACATCTTCAGTTGCAGGAACATTGCCACGGATGCTGTCTGCACCTAGTAGAGAAATCCTATTTAGTTCCTCTTTGGATTCTTATCTTGAACATAAAAAAAAAATCTCACTCTGAGATGGGAAGGAATTGAGCACCCCCTCTGCTGAAATTGATTCACAGGGAGTCAAGAAGCCAGGTAGTTTGGGAACAAAGAGCTCTTTTTCGCTCTTTTTTCCTTTTTCCTTTTTTCTTCATTATTTTCACAAAAGCACTGTATTTTGTGTTTCTCTTTGGCAGAAATCCCTGACTCACAGATCATCTGTTCTTTGTAACAGTTATAGTTTCCACACCACACCATGACTCAGTATATTAAAGATACTAGAGACAGGTTCTCAATATGTATAAATCATATCAACCAAATGTGAAGTCCCAGAGAGAACGTACACAGTGAAGGCAGACTATGGGAGCATGGGAGAAGACAGGAAAATGCAAAATGAAATGAAATCTAATTGGATACCTGAAATGAGTCATGAAATTTCCATTACACTTTTAGTACTCATTTTCCTAACTAATCTCCAGGGTAACTCAAGTCTAAATTGACGGCATGCTTTTTCATGTCCATCAGAGTCCTGTGGAGTGAATCAAAGGCCTGCTGTCTAGACACCAGTTCTCTGCACCATATCTTTGCTGACTGCAACCTTCTCAAAGCTCTGCAAAGACTCGGCTAGGCATCCAGGAGAAAGTATTTCATGTATTCAAGTACTGTATGTCCCACCATTATGCTATTTGAAATATCATGTTCCTCAGAAAAGCCTTAGGAAGCAATCTGATTTAACCAGATAGGTACTGGATTAGTAACATGACTTCCTAGTACTCCTCTAATGAAGAATAGATGGTTTAGGTGTTAATGATCTACATCTAGAGCCAAATGCCTAGCTTTATACTCTGGCTCAGTCACTTACTGGCTTTTAGGAGATTGTACTTACTTGATAATATGTATATAATAACGTGTACATGATACAGTGACAAATTACTTAATACCTCTATAGGAAATGCTGCTTGGAGGCTGTTACGTGCTTTCACTGCACAAAGTAAATGTTACTATGTAACAGCCTCCAATAAACATTTCCCATCTGAAGGTTCTCCAGTTTTTGGCTCATGGTCATGGACCATTAGTCTAGCTGCGTAATTTCCAGAGTTTGGGGGAAAAATGAACAAAATATCAAAGAAACAAATGGAATTTTATAAATAAATAGGCATCTTACATCCCTCCACTTTGGTATTCTATTTCTCTTGATCAATGAGATTGATATTTGTTTGCCAGAACATAACCTTAATTGTTCTTATTTTCTCCTTTGCAGTAAGATTTCCTTTAGTGGACTTCCATGCAGAATTTCACACTTTTGACTTTTTCTCTTGATTTTTCCTCCACTTTAATATCCTCAAGTCCTTGTTCTTCTCCTATAATTCAAGTCGTTCTAAGTCTTCATCATGATTTTTCTTGTTCCCTCATCCCATTAAAAGTATCAGCTTTCTTCAGGGTTTACTGTCAGCTGTTTTCCATTCTCACTCCACTGAATTTTTCTCAGCCTTTCTGAGTCATAAACCTCTTTCAAAAATCTGTTGAAAACCAGGAACTCTTTCAGAGGAGCTGAACGTCGGAGAAGACATATTCACAAATTTTGCATTTAGTTTCCAAAGATTTATTAACAAACCCTCCACTTACAGCTTCTGCTAGGAAAATTCCCCTACTCTTAAGCTTCAATATCCAATCTGTGTTGACTGACCCGAATCTGCATTTTTATTCCTAGTCACTTTCCAGTCCTACAGCCCTGAATGTACCTAACTAGTGAATGTGTTCATTTAGACATTGTACGAGCACCTCAAACTCAACCTGCCTGCACTAAATACAACTTCCCATGTAAATCTTCTATTCTTTGCCTTGTTGTCTGACACAGGTGGATGATACCACCATTCACGCAGGTATCCAAGCTTGAAATGTTAGTTACTCTAGACTTTTCCTTCTACCTCATTTCCTGCAACTAATTATTCATCAATTTCTGTTATTTTTACTTCTTATAGATATCAAGGATATAGTTTCTCAGTCATTGTCATACTTCAGATCCTCATAACTTCTTGCCCATTTTAGTAACATAGATTTCTTAAACTATTTTTAATTGCATAATTAATAAACAATAGATAATTAATAAACAATAAATTTTCTTATTATAAAAGATCCAAACAAAATAAAAGTACAAAGGGTAAATTATCTCTTTCTATACTGCCTCATTCTACCCAGTATCTCTCCTCCCACAGATATATCCACTATTAAGCATTTGGTACATATCCCATTGGTTCTTTTCCTTACATTTGCATACATGTGCATGTACAGATGCAAATATATAGGGTTTGATTTATTTTTACATAAATGGGAACATGCTTTACATAACAACCTCTCACTTGATTTTTATTTTTAACTTAATGCAAGATTTGGAGAGTTTTCCATTTTGGTACCTATGGAAGCATGTGACATTTTTATTTTTATTTTTTAATGTTTATTTATTATTTATTTTGAGAGAGAGAGAGAGAACAGGCACATTTGTGCTCACGAGCAGGGGAGAGGCAGAGAGAGGGAGAGAGAGAGTCCCAAGCAGGCTCTGGGCTGTCAGCACAAAGCCCAATGTGGGGCCCAGTCTCAGGAACCATGAGATCATGACCTGTGCTGAAATCAAGCATCAGACACCCACTGACTGAGCCACCCAGCCACCCTCGTATGTGATATTTTTAATAGCTGCTTGACATTCCATTATAAGTGATGTCACATACATAATTGGACCTTCTGATGAGAATGTGGCATGTTTCCATTTTTCACCATTATACATCACTATCATCCTTACGCATACCTGTTCTGCACATGGCAGGATACTTTTGAAGGTGCAATTCCTAGGAGCAGCTGTCAGAGACTCCTATCTGCTCTCCTACCTCTGTCTCAGTCCTCTACTACCTGCTCTCATTTATTCACCATCACTCAATAACAAGGAAAGAATCTTAGCATCTATAATTCCTCAGCCACCGCGTTGGACATGTGGTCACAGAAGAACCAGATGATGTGCTCCTGCTCTCAGGGAGTTCAAAATAAAACCAGAGAGGCAGACCAGAAAACAGATGACTCAAGTGCACTAGGACGAGGGTAAGACGGAAATGTGCACAGGAGCCTCTCTCAGAGAACACAAAATAAAAAAAACCATGCTCATTTTGAAAAGTAGGTGAGACTAATGTGAAGGAGATTCCTAGATGCCACTGGAAGGGGAAGTTGGAATTGGCTTGATGTAGAAATGATGGGACTGTTCAGCAGAAGAAGCACTTGTGATTTATTTCTGGAGCGCCGATGCTGTGCGCCATTCTAGGTACTGGAATTACAGAAGCGAACAAGATGAAAAAAACCAAAATGTCCCGACTTTTATGGCACTATCCTTGTAAGTGGGGGGGAGGTGACTGATACAGAGATGCGCAAGAAAGTGTATGATACAAATTCAAATCATGACAAGCATGAGGAGAAAGAAAGCAGAGCAACGGGATGTGTGAGGTGTTAGGGGTGAACTATTAAGAGACAGAGACATGTGTAAAGGGTTTGAGCAGTTACATTTGCCTTGAGATGTGACGGGTCAGAAGGAGCCAGCCACAACAAAATCCAGAAGAGGTAACTAAATAGAGGGAACAGCAGGTGCAAAGACCCTGAAGGAGGAATGAGCCACACAAACCGAGGAATAAGAAGGCCACTTGCAGAGTTAAGAGAGAGTGTGTGTTTCCAGGGAACTGCAAGCATTTGCATGTGACTGGAACCACAGAATGCCAGAGAGGATCCTTTATGATCTGCTCTCTGGTTCCCACCTTTTCCCAACAGCACCTCTGTCACCGCTCAGATGATCCTTAGCTCGATACACTGTTGTTTCCAGTTACCCGAAACAACCACTCTCTTGCGTTTGTTCACATTGTTTTCACAGACTTGAATGCACCTTTCTTGCCCAGCTAACTCCACATTTCCCTGCGGGTCTCAGCTCAGCGATCAGGAATCCTTCTCCAGGCCTCTCTAGCTGTATTAGGAAGCAGGCTAGCATCTAGCCTGTGCATGAATAACCCTCTTGGTGAATGGCATTTCTGCTATAGATGGGGCTTCTGTAATTTTCACTTGTATCCATAGATTTGGCCTAAGAACACGAAGTGGTCGTGTCTGCTAATTGGAGCTGACTCCTTGTCTATATCCACTATGGTTCTCCTTCTTCCTCACTGGGTTATGAGTTCTATAGCACAACCCTTCCTGTAGATACCCAAGGATAAGGTATGTCTCAACCCATTTGATACTTTAAGAATTCTGCATCCTTAAGATAGGATTTGATCTGTTTGGAATATGGATCTTCTAAGAAGCTTGCAGTCCTTATTATTATATTTCTTTTCTTTTTCTTGCATTTGCATTTTCAGGAAAGGGAAGGAAAACAACTTTTTGGGTGGTAACATGTATCATACCCAGCCCATCGGCTCAGTCTTCACCTGTTACCTTCTGGAATGCTCAAAGTACCACTAAGAGGTAGTTATCTCTTATCTTACAAATAGGAACCTGAGGCTCAAACAAATAAAAAAAGCTGAGTTACAATTTGAACCCAGTTCAGTCTAATTGCATCCCGCAATATAATAAAAGGAAGCTATGTCTAAGTCAGAAAGTCTCTTTGTAATACATAAATTCATCACAAATTCATTGAATTCATAATTCATAAAATTTCTTAATTTAGTATTAATAAAATTAGAACATTAACACAAATAATAGGAACAGTCTTAATGTAAAAATGTCTAAGAGAAAATCATTAAAAAAACTAGAGAGACTTGGGAAAGATATAATCGACATTACATAAGGCAAGCTATTATTCCTGCCTCAGATTATTACCATGAGTAAAAACTAGAGCTAAATGCCAAATTTAAGAACACATCATTACAAGCCAAAAGGATATTTTTCTTTTTCCACTATTCACAATGAAAGGTAAAAATGACTATGATATCATTCATAATGATAAGTGTTTAAGGATTCTTTATTACACATAGAAGAAGCAGTCATCATTATAAATGTCCGGAGTTGACTCCATTTGAGATGTACTTCTTATTCCAAGGGGGAAAAAATATCTTCAAAGTGTCACGAGTCCTTCATCCTAAGTAATACTTAAAAGGTAGCATCTTACAATTTGTTCCACTCAGACCCTCCTCTAATTACATATGTCAGCTGTACAAGCTGTACAAGCATTTCAACATGACTTATTTCACTTAGCATCACACTCTCCAGTTCCATCCACGTTGCTACAAAAGGCCAGATTTCATTCCTTCTCATTGCCAAGTAGTATTGCATTGTATATATAAACCACAACTTCTTTATCGATTCATCAGTTGATGGACATTTGGCTCTTTCCATAATTTGGCTACTGTTAAAAGTGCTGCTATAAACATTGGGCTACATGTGCCCCTATGCATCAGCACTCCTGTATCCCTAAAGATATTTTTTAAAAATATTTTCTGTATTTTCAATTTTATAATCAGATAACAAACATGATTTTAATAATAAGATGAGGGGTGCCTAAGTAGCTCAGTCTGTTAAGCATCTAACTTTGGCTCAGGTCACGATCTCACAGTTCATGAGTTCAAGCCCACTTCAGGTGAGCAAGAGCCCCGCTTTGGGTGAGCCTCTCTCTCTTCTCTCTCTCTCTCTCTCTCTCTCTCTCTCTCTCTCTCTCCCCCCCCCTCACTCACTTGCACCCTCTCTTTCTCTCAAAACAAAAAACGATAAGATGAATATCTGGCCTCTACATTATGGCCTAAAAATTGAGAGTGTAGACTTTAGAGATAAGTGAAGGAAAGTTTTAATTCTGTCCTTATAAATTAATACTTGTATTATCTTTAGCAATTTACCTTTCTAAACTTTGTTTTCCTTGGATTTTTAAATGAGAAAATACCTAGAATAGGCATTAGGATTAGATGAGGATCAGATGAGATTATATGTAACATGATCAGAGATATCTAATGAAAATTGTTAGAATTCTCTCATTCTTTGCCATGAAGACAGCATGAGTTCTAATGATCCTTTGGTTTTGTTGATCACTGTTACAAAGATGACAATAATTTATATTATATAGTTTGAAAATAAAAAGGGACACTAAAATCAATTAAAATTACATAATTTAAAACATATAGATTGACTGCAAATTGGTTTACTATTTTAACTGGACTGTAAAGCCATTCTATTCAAAACTACTCTCAAAAATTAAATTATTTCTAAAATAAAATACATGTAAAATAAAGAAAAATTGTTAAAGACTTCTTTTTACAGTGATTACAAGTAAAATAATTGTTAGTGTACCTATTCATCCATTTTAATCAATTTCTTAGCTGTGTCCATTTTTAATATTGCCAATGGTATTTTTCTGAAGGTTATATTTTTCCATATGGTATAATTATTTTTATTTTTTAATTGCCAACAATATTTTTCAAACTTGCATTTTAGGATTAATAAATTTGGTACTCTTGTCTCTTTCCTATAAAATACAAAGTTTTAATTAAAGAAAACTTGTCCTTATTAGTGCTATTACCTAATAAACTCAGAAAACTTCTGCTGCATGGGGAAAATTTTGTGTTTTTTTTAATGTGCAAGTACTTTAGCCCAACTTTGTATAGATTTATTTAATATTAAATTAAAGTATAATTTAAATTGTACTTCATTTAAAGTATCTTTCTTCAATAAATATTCTTACAAGATAAACCTTCCAGGTAACTTGCCACTATTCATAGTTCTTTTCACAAAACTTGCATGATGTAAAATCATAGGCCTTCTCAATTTCATTTTATTTTGATGAAAAATATATGTATTTTTAGTTGAATATATATTCAATTAAAAATAGGAGTTTCAGAAAAATATTTTTCCCATAAATTGAGATACTCAAAAGTACAATTATTGAATTTCAAAATTATATCTTGTGCATTGAGCTCTAAAAAGTTAATTGATTCAGTTTCTCTCTTGCTTTTACAAGGATAAATTTCAGTATCTGGTTTCTTGCATGCTTTGTTTGCAGTAATTGCAATACACTGAAAGCTTCAAACACTGAACTTTTTGGCACCCCATTTATGAACATTTTGATTAAAATTTTCAAAGTAATTTGGAACAAAATACAGTCAAAATTTAAAGAACTCATTTAAAAATAATCTTAATACCATTTTATAACACTTCAATTAATATCAAAAATATTTATTTAGATGTTGAAACACATAAAATATAATTGATGTTGGGTACAAAGAGAGAATGCTATAAGCCATGCTATAGCATTTTTTTTTTTTTGTATAAGACATCAATTTCATCAAAATAAAAATTTTAGCCTCAGTACTTTTACTGGTTTGTAGAATTCTATTTTAAAATTTTAAGCATAAGTTCTATTTTGACTGATAAAATTTTAGAGCTCATTTGGATGCTGATGAATTAAGGCAGAGGTTGGCAAACTACAACACTCTGCCCAAATCTGGAACTATGCCTGTTTTTGTAAATGTAGTTCTATTGGAATATATCCATGCTCTTTTGTTTATGGATTTTTCTATTGCTGCTTTTGCACTGAACAGTAGAATTCAGTAATTGCATCAAAACCCATACGGATTGCAAAGCCTAAAATGTTTACTATCTGGCACTTTACAAGACACAAATTTGCCAGCCCCTCAATTAAGAGTACACTACAACAAACTCCACATATATTTCTGTGTCATGAGTTTCTTAATTGAGTATTAATATTGTTTTTATAATGATGCTCTCTATGCTCCACCAAAATTTGTATTCATATTTTCCCCACAAAACAAGTAACTTTACTTTTAGTGGTGAACTTCTTAACTGCACTTACAGTCACGATCACAGTAAGACAGAATGAACTTCCAAGAGCTTAACTTTGATTCCATGAAATGGATGAAAGAAAGCCAACCAGTTATTGGAATTAATTGATTTTCCATTTAAAGTGGTAGATAATTTTCAGAGGAAGCAGACCCAGACCATTTCAGTAGTTGGGAGGCTTACTAAAGATTTTCCTTGGGATCAACTCCTGTAAAAGAGACAGGAAAGAAGCAGGATTGGTCAAATACAGAAGTCAAGTGGGTCCAAAGATAGCTTCTGCCACATCATCTGACATATTCTGCTTTGGGCCAAAATGGCTGGTCTCTTATTACTCCTTCCTTGATCACACAGCCCTGAGACACATGTGACCTTGGCCAAGCAGCTCTCTGCAGCTGAAGCAATCCCCAAAGAGACTGATAGCTGTAAACTCTCTGCCAGCAGTCCTCCCCAGTAGTTTCATTAACAAGTCCTTCCTTGAAGGAGGAAGTGCATCCCGATGCTATGCTCATCCACTTCTTCATATATGTTCAAGGAGCAGCTCCTCCAGGATTCTGATGGGTGTCTCTTCTGAGGGAAAAGTCAGAAGAAGGTTAATGGTGCTGGCTGTAACTCCTACAGTTCAACTGATCTAAAGGTCACAACTGAGACTCATCATGTTGTTTTGTTTTTTCCTTTACTACCCATTCCATATTCCTTTTACCATCATGAAGCACCTCTGGCAGTCTTGGCTGGCTACCGTGCACTTTTCAGACTGAGGTTGCCTGAGAATTGTCATTTTCCATCAAAATAGGGCAAGGGTATACCAAGTGGTGCCCAAATGGGTCATGTACATGTCAATATTCCTCCATTGTGTTAATACCAACCCTTCCTCCTGCTGATGATCAGAGTCAAAAATTCTTGCCAATATGATGATTCCTTTTCATGTTCAATAGTCTCTGGTTACAAGGAGCCTGAAATGCCCAGGCATCAGTCGTGACTTTTTTTCTGTGTCTTTGTAGAAGTATTCTCCCTTAAGGAACCAAGACTTAACAAACCTTAAGTAGACCAGGGTTGTTGGGACAACAGGCACAAATTCCTCCAGTTGGTTATTGGAAATGATGATAAGTAGAGCTACTCCTGTTTCTACCCCCTAATTCTGGGACCAATCATTTTCTTTCCATTTGAGACACAGTTCCAAATAAAGTTCTTTGATTTAAGGTATATACAGTGACCTGAAGGATGGTGCCCCATCCTTGTAAAAGGATGAATTAGCACTGAATTAGCACTTAAGCCATGCCTCCAAAAGACTATTTCCAGCATTCTGTCCGGCAGCAGCTTCTGGTTGGTGTGGTATGACTAGTGTATGGTCATGGGCCCACTCCTCTTTTACTCTAAAGTGAGTTTCTATTCTGATGAGATCCTGTGCTGGTGGGTCAGATATGCCATATATTTTCAGAGGATAGTGTTGGTTGGGGTTCTTTGGGGTGAAAAGCAAAACTTTACCTGGAATATGTGCCTATTCCTGCTTGAAGGAATCACTGGCTCTTCTTAGAAGACAGTGAAATTTTAGTCCTGTTACATATATTCCAGTTCATAAGACATGATTGCCTTTGTGTCTTTGAATGCTTTGTTTTGATTTAGTAAGTTCTTTTTAAAGTGTTAGATTAGTAAAGACATTATACATGAATGGCCAATGTGCCAATGGCAAAGTACCTTCACTTAGAAGCATAATTTAAACTGCCTTTTGCCTGAAGGTGATACTACTACCAGGAGCATGCTACAGAGTGTATATTTACTAATGACTATAAATCCAGTCATTTCATTGTTATAAATATAGACACCTGGCAAATGCACTTGAGGGTTCAAGTGGCCAGGCTGATCTAATATAATGCATTGGTGTAAAATGGTACTTCCTGAAACTAGGAGAGTAGGTCTGGCTACATCGGTCTTCAAACAGCATGCCCTAGAGTCATATGTAAATCAATACTAAAAGTGCTGTGAGGTTAGAAAACTTGTCTATCTCCTTCATGGTGGTATCTCCAGTGCTTAGCATACCAATGGCTTACAGTGCATGTTCATTATATGCTTGTTGAATAGGTGAATGAAAGGGGGAAAAACTGAAAAAAGACTTGCTTATAATTGTGGCCTAAATATTCAGTCAAGGTGAAGCCAGAAGTTCTAACTTCCATTTCCTTAGAGAGACCTCAACAAGACCCAGATGATCTTTTTGTGTGGAGTTAGAACTGGCTCCAGAGTCACCCAGCCAATTCCATGCCTTAGATGGAGATGCTTAACACCATCACCATTCCCCACTACTGAGTGGAGCAAATTTTCAGCTTTACTCAGGTTCTCGTAAAGACATGGTAAAGGTGGAGATTGAGGAGATAATGATTTTGGCAAATAAAAGAATAAAGATAATATCCTTTTAAAATGGAAATCACCACTCTTCTCTGCCTGTACTCAACTCCTCAATGTCTTCCTTTCACATGTCGAATGATGTCCAGAGTTCTTATTCTGATCTACAAGCACCTGCAGGATCTGGCCCCCAGCTTCCTTCTAAGTTTATCTCCCAGAGCTCTTCACCATGCCCATGTGCTCAGCCTCATGGACTTTCTTGCCAATTTTCAAATATACTAAGGGCATTTGTAATCTTAATGATCTCTGTCTATACACTCTTCATTCAGGCTTCTGTGGCACTGGTTCCCTGGCTTCGTATAAGTCCCTATTCAATAATACCTACTTAGAGTGGCCATCTCTGGATAGGCATATTATCTATGACTCCTGGGTATTATATTATTAATTTATTTACTTGTTTATTGTTTGAATTCCATTCCTAAAAAGTGGAAACTTTTCTTTTGGCAGCGCTGTTTGTTTTTGTTTGTTTTCTTCATGCTGTTTCCCCAGTTCTTTGAACAATGGCTAGAACACACTCAACAATTACTTGTTGAATAAATGCTATGACCACTGGGTATGCTTTAAGAAAGATAAGAAGGAAATTCCCTTGCTGTCTCATAAGCAATATCATACTGAACCATAACAACAAGCAAAATAATGATGTAGAGAAAAACATTTAAACATTTTTCTATAATTTCCCTTTCTTCAGACACACTTGACCTTCCCTGTGCTTTGGGGTTGTGTCCCTGGGATGAATAATGATACACAATTCATGGTACTGCCACAATAGTTCAGGTACATAAGGCTAATTAACACACCATCCAGGAATACCCATAAACAGTTTAAAGCAAGACTTGCATGTCTTTTCCTCAATGATAGTATTGAAAAATTAACAAGAAGGCAGATAACGTCATCTAAAAAATAAAAATATATATATATGTATATAGTTGATTTACTGTTGATGAATAGTTTCAACAATTCCTTGAAGGAATCATTAAAATTTCACTAGGGAACAAAAATAAATTTGCACTGAGCACTTTCAGAATTGCTAAGAAAACAGTGGTAAAAAAATACAGCATTTTTTAATACCAAAAGCAAATAAAACCATTCATATTAATAAATCCTTTTGGATATAAGAAATATTTTACTTTATTAAATGTAGATAACAATTAACTCTTTAACTTTTTCTTTCTTTGTACAAGAAGATAATTGTATCTGAAGCAGATATAAATAATGAGAATTAAATTTTAACAATTATTTACCACTACCATTAAGACAACAGACAAATCCATAATTTGGCTATTGTTGAAAGTGCTGCTATAAACATTGGGGTACAAGTGCCCCTATGCATCAGTACTCCGGTATCCCTTGGGTAAATTCCTAGCAGTGCTATTGCTGGGTCATAGGGTAGATCTATTTTTAATTTTTTGAGGAACCTCCACACTGTTTTCCAGAGTGGCTGCACCAGTTTGCATTCCCACCAACAGTGCAAGAGGGTTCCCATTTCGCCACATCCTCGCCAGCATCTATAGTCTCCTGATTTGTTCATGTTAGCCACTGTGACTGGCATGAGGTGGTATATGAGTGTGGTTTTCATTTGTATTTCCCTGATAAGGAGCGACGTTGAGCATCTTTTCATGTGCCTGTTAGAGCCTAAATGTCCATCAACTGATGAATGGATAAAGAAATTGTGGTTTATATACACAATGGAATACTATGTGGCAATGAGAAAGAATGAAATCTGGCCTTCTGTAGCAATGTGGATGGAACTGGAGAGTGTTATGCTAAGTAAAATAAGTCATACAGAGAAAGACAGATACCATATGTTTTCACTCTTATGTGGATCCTGAGAAACTGAACAGAAGACCATGGGGGAGGGAAAGGAAAAAAAAATGTAGAGAGGGAGGGAGCCAAACCATAAAAGACTCAAAAACTGAGAACAATCTGAGGATTGATGGGGGGGGTGGGGTGGGAGGGAGGAAAGGGTGGGTGATGGGTATTGAGGGCACCTGTTGGGATGAGCACTGGGTGTTGTATGGAAACCAATTTGATAATAAATTTCATATTAAATAAATAAATAAAACAAAGTCCAAAAAAAAGAAAACGGACAAATCCTTCTCAATTCATACTCTGTGCTAAGCATTATTCCATTATTTTTATGCACTAATTCATTTAATCTTCACAACCAACCAGTGGGGTAAGAAATATTATCATTCCTATTTTAAAGTTGAGGAAATGAGGTACAAGGGAATTAAACAATTTGCCCCAAATTACAAAGCCAGAAAGTGATAGAATTGAGCTTTAAACACAGATGGCCTTAGTCAATACACTACATTGTCTATGACCAATAGACTCCATGCCTTTCAATGTACAATAAGCAATAGTAAAGGCATTGTTTCTTTAAACTAGAGATGAGTAAAGTAAGGCACAGGAAAGATGTGTGATTTTCCTCTAATAAACTAAGAAACAATATGGGAAAAAGATAAAAATTATATGTGGTTCAAAAGGCAGAACAGGAAACGATACAAAAGGGCCAAAACCTGATGGATACTACAATGGTTATTATATATAAAATATTGTACAATATATATAATATATAAATGATATTCACAAATATTTATAATTATATTTATATAATAAATAGGAAAATTAAAAGCTATCTTTTTTTAGAAAGAAGAATAAACAATGTATCATATAAATATTATCTTCAAATTAATGTTGAAGTATAATACAATTCCAGTTGGAATCCCAGGAGATACTTTTGTTGTTATTTATGGTGCATGTGGGATACTAGATAAAAGAATATTAAAAATTATATTGAAGAATCGTTGCCAAAAAGTAGTCAAAAAAAATGAAAAAGAGAGCAATGGGGTTGAGGTCCTGCCTAACAGATATCAAAAATTTATAGGAAGCCATTGTAACAGAATCAATATTGTGTTGGCACAGTGATAGACACTAGATTAGCAGATCAGGAAAGGGAATCTAGAATTAGATCCCAGTCTATATGATGACTAAATTGATACATGTGACTAAGTTGGTAGTTCAATTTAGTGTGTGTATGGTGGGCGGGGGGTTATTTATAAATGATATTATCATTATCCATGTAAAAGAAAATTAAATTATGCTCCAATCGCAAAAGTAAATTTCATATGAATTAAAAACTATCTAAAAAATAACGCAATAGAAATGTTGTAAGAGAATAAAGTAGAATTTATTCTACTTTACCCAATCAAGTGCTAATGGAGACCTACTTAACCAATTTTGGAAAACCAAAAGCTAGAAAATATAAGATGTGGATATCTCTGTGAAAAAATGAAAAAATATATATATTTTGTAACAGAAGATAACATAAACAGAGATAAGATACAAAAAATAGATATAGAAAAAATATTTGCAAGAGCACAGGAAGAAATCATAGCACAGAAAACTCCGTGTGTTCACCATCCCAATTTCTCTTCCTAACCACAACTGGGGCCATGAGACTAAATTCTGGCCAGTGCGGTATGGGCAGATATGACATAAGCCACTTGCTGGCCTTGAAAATATCCTGTTCTATCCTTGCATTAGTTATTTTTTGTATAACAAATTACCCTAAAATTTAGAGGCATAAAACAACAAGCATTTATTACCTCACAGCTATGGTAAGTCCAGAGTCTGGATGAGGCTTGACTAGGCCTCTGGTTCAAGATCTCTCAGAGGCTGTGACCAGATTGTTGGCTGGTGCTCTGAAGTCTTGATTAGGAAAAGGATCCACTTCTAAACTCATTCATGTAGTTGTCAGAATTCAGTTCCTCAGAGGCTGTTGGATGAGGATGTCTGTTCCTTGCTGTCTTATTGGCTAAAGGCCTCTCTCAGTTCCTTGTCAAGTGGGGCTGCTGGCTTCTCTCAGAATGAACACAAGTAAGGCACAGTTGAGAAGCATGGTCTTTTTTCAGCCTAATCTAAAATATGACCTCCCATCATCTCTAATACACTATGTTTGCTATATGTGAGCCACTAAATCCAACCTATGCAGGAGGAGAGGATTACATAAGTGTGTGAAAACCAAGAGGTGCCTGCCACAACCCTCCATATCTCTTTTCCTGCTATGATGATTTTGGAGCAACATTTCCTGGGTATAATATCTACAAGGTGAAGGAGGACTTCTTGACCTGTAAGAAACTTTGGCAAGTTGAGAAGTAAACTTTTATTGTGCTGAGCCATTGAGATGTTTTAACATAATGTAACATAGCCTATCGTGACTAACAGAGCGTTCATATTTACAACACACACAGAGTATTTACAACTTGATGTGATGGGGATGAATAACCTAATCAAAAAGTGGGCAGAGGAAATAAGATTTAATTCACAGATTTGCAATAGAAACGTAAGATATCATAATGATAGGAGGAGGAGGAGGAGTAATAATAAAAAGCAATATCTATTGACAGTTTACTTTGTACAAGTTACTGCTCTGATTTACATGAACAGATTTAATCTCCACAAAAATAAAACAGATGAAGTAGTAGTTCCTATTATCTCCTTCTGACATATGAAAAACCTCTCTTAACAGAGAGGTTAAGAGAATTTTCCAAGGTCACACAGCTAGTAAGCATTGGAATCAGAATTAAAATCCAGAAAGTCTGGCATCTGAGCCAGTGTTTCTAACCTCTAAGTCATGCTGCTTAAATATATTAGTCAGGGAAATGCCAATTAAAGGAACAGTCATTACATATCAGTCTAGCTAACATTTGAAAGAATCAAAATACCTATCAAATACAGTATTAGAGAGCCATGATGGCAAAAAACAGCAATTAAAACAGCCTTTGTGGGAAGCAGTCCTAAAACAGTTATCATTTAATGTACATGCTTCCTTGGTTCCAACAATTCTGCTTCTGGGAAACCAGAATAAAAGTGGAAGGATATTAATTCCCACATTATTCATCACAAAAGAACTGGATGCAAAGACTTTCCCATAACATGCAAATGTTTTAATAAATTTTTGCATATCCACTCTATAGTATATGACACTATGAAATGAAATAGAGCTATACCAATCACCCCAAAGTGATTTCCATGAAGTGTTGTTGCATTAAAATGGCAATACATAGAGAACTGTGAAGGATATGGCCCTATTTTCTTAGAATAAAACTAAAAAATATCCTATATATTTGTTCATTCTATGTGATTCTATGCACTGGGCATAAAATAGTGACCAAAAAGTCAAAGGCCAAAGTTTGGAGATTGGGGAGCAGCCAGCAAAGGTGACTGAGAAAAATGACCATTAAGTGAAGTAGAAAGAGAAACAAGAGAGTAGGTGCAAGGAAGCCAGATAAAGAAATTGGTTCAGAAAGAGGAATGGTCAAAGTTGCTGCTAGATAGGATAGGATGAGGAAATTTATTTTAGTAACATGGAAATCATTTATGCATTTCTATTTTCAAGATTGGAGTGTGTGTGTGTGTGTGTGTGTGTGTGTGTGTGTGCTGGGGATGGATGCCTGATTGAAGAGGGTTCAAGACAGAATAGGAGACTAAGGGAAATAAGGGACAACGACAGTCATATCTTTTAAGAGAGCTTTGATTTAAAGGATAAAGAGTAGGGACACCTGGGTGGCTCAGTCAGTTGAGGCTCCAACTCTTGATTTCAGCTCAGATCACGATCTCATAGTTGATCAAGTCATGAGATGGAGCCCTACATCAGGCTCTGCACTGAGGACTGAGCTTGGAGCCTGCTTAGGATTCTCTATCCCTCTGCCCCTCCTTCACTAGTGTGTGGGCTCTCTTCTTCTCTCTCTCTCCATCTCTCTCTCTCAAATAAAATAATAGAAAATAAATAAATGAGAAAGGTCAATATAATAATATAGCAGTATCTGGAAGGGGATGCTTTGTTTTGTTTTGATTTTTAAGATGGTAGATATTTCAGATTAGTTGTATGCTAACAAAAGCCATCCGGTAGGGGAAAATTCATGATGGAAGAGAGAGGAGGCAACCACTAGAGTGATGCTTCAAGGTAACTAAGTGGAAATGGATGTTAGTGCACAGATGAAGGGAATGGTCTGAGGAGGTGATAATGGTTCCTGAATTATAGATGAGGCAGAGATGCGGAACAGATCCTGGGTGTTGGCAGATGCGAGTGTGTGGAAGATGTTCTCTAATTTCTTGTATTTTCATAGTGAAGTACAGAAGCAAGGTTGTCAGCTGAGGGTGAAGATTGAAGGAAATCTTGGCAGTTTGAAGAGGAAAGGTATGGGTAACCATTTAGAGGAATGGCAAGGGGAAGAACTATACAGTGGGATTTTCCATCAGCACCAATGCTCTTCTTGAGGTGATACAGTACTTTTTTTTTAAATTTTAAAATGTTTATTTATTTTTGAGAGAGAGAGGGAGAGAGCAAGCGGGGGATGGGCAGAGAGAGAGGGTGACACAGAATCTGAAACAGGATCCAGGCTCCAAGCTGTCAGCACAGAGCCCAATGTGGGGCTCAAACTCACGAACTGTGAGCCTGAGCTGAAGTTGGACACTGAACTGACTGAGCCACCCAGGCGCCCCTGAGGTGGTACATTCAAAGTGAGCCCAGTCATCTGAGGATTTTCCCCAGCCACATTCAGCTGCCAAGGTACACATCTGGACTAGGCAGAGACTTGAACATAGACAGGGTAGGGTGACACAAAGATTGGCCCTGTATGACCTACAAGGGGTAAAGGATAATGAACGGTGACAGGAGAATATCCTTCACAGTTTTCTACATATTGCCATTTAGCCAGATAGATCAGAGCTTTTTTGGAGTTGGGGTATTAGAGGGAATTAGCTGAAAAGATAGGTCAAAGAGTAGAGTGCTTAAAATTTGAGATTGTGAAGGGGATACAGTTTTTTGTTAGTGTTAGTATTATTAGGATTAGTATTGACAAGACCTAGTATATAATCATGGAACTGAAAAGCTGAGATGGGGTAAAGTTATAAGCTACTAGGAGAGGGAAGGTTCAGAGACTGAGAAACTGGAAAGACTGCAGGCATGGACATTGAAATCACCAAGAATTATAGTAGGAGTAGTGTTAGGAGGAGTCAGAGCAAACAATATAAAATTCTTCAGGAGTAGCTTGAGGGTCTGTGGATGATGGCTTAAAGGAGGGTTGGATGGTATAGTATGCTAGCATGAGCTCTGAAGTTGGAATGTTTTTTTTTTAATATATATTTATTTCTGAGAGAGCAAGAGTGTGTGAGCAGGGGAGGGGCAGAGAGACAGGGAGACAGAGGATCTGAAGCAGGCTCCGTGCCGACAGCAGCAAGGCTGATGTGAGACTCCAACCTATGAACCAAGCCATGACCCTGAAGTTGGCATGTTTTGGAAGGAGAGAGGGACAATGTTGTTAAGGAGAATCAAGGAGGACACTTACCTCACTTCTGGGCTGTGAGATTTAAAAAAACAAAACAAAACAAGCAAGCAAGCAAACTAACAAACAAACAAAAACTAGCTACATTTGGAGGGTCCTGAAGAGGAAGCAGATTCTTGGGGAAGCATCAGGTTTGAGACAGAGCAAGCAGATTGATGTTGCCTAAATGAAGGCCTCCAAGGATACCAAGCCATTATCCCTCAAACCTGTAATTGTTACTTTATTTGGAAAAAGAGTCTTTGCAAATGTAATTGTTAAGTTAAGATGGAGAGAGTATCCTGGATTATCCAAGTGGGCCCTGAATGCAGTCAATCACATGCATCCTTACAAGAGAGAGTCAGAGAGATGTAACACAGAAGAAAAGGTACACAGAGATAGTGACATGACGATGGACCAGAGAGAGATTTGAAAATAACTTCCCTTGAGGTTTGGAGTGATGTGACAAGCCAACCAATGCCAGCAGTCGCCAGGTGAGGTGTGCATTCTTCCCTAAAGCCTCTGGTGGGAACACAGCCCCACCAGCACTTTAATTTCAGCCCAGTGATACTGATTTTGGACTTCTGGACTTGAGAATGGAGAGAGAAAATTTCTGTTTTAGGTCACCAACTTTGCAGTAATTTATAAAAGATGCAGGAAACTAATACACAGGTGAAGGAAACATTCACAGAAGGGAATGGGAAGAGTGGATTTTGTTGAGGACAGACTGTAAGCTCCAGAGAGCGCAGGGGAAGTGGGGAGACAGAATTGTACAGAATGGAAAAAATCAAGTGTAGCTCCCAGACTGATGATGATAAGCCTGGGATCCTTGGGCTGCTTGTGGCTACCCACTGCACAGGGATGAGAGTGATGGCATTATCCTGATCACCCAAGAGGCAGACTTTGAAGGGAGGGATGCAGGGGGTGTATTGTGCCAGGAGGAGGAGTTCTGGGGGTCCCTCTTCAGTTCTACAAATGAAACTGTGGAGGAACAGAAAGAACTTTACTGAGAGCACAAGATATATGTATATATTTATAGATGTATATATATGTACAGATTTATGGATGTAGATATATGTACATATATTTCACTAGGTGTACATAATATGTATATATATTTATATATGAGTCATGTATATTTATCATTGTGTGCATGTAAATATATTTGTGTATGTATTTGAGTGTGTGCATTTGCATATAATTGTTTTTTTAATGTTTATTTTTGAGAGAGAGAGGAAGCGAGTGCAAGAGAGGAAGAGAGAGAGATGTAGACACAAAATCTGAAGCAGGCTTCAGGCTCTGAGGTGTCAGCACAGAGCCCCATGAGGGGCTTAAACTCACAGACCATGAGATCGTGACCTGAGCTGAAATCAGATGCTTAACCAACTGAGCACCCCGCATGTTATTTTTAAAGCATGGAGAACAAGGGAAAAATGACAATCTGGGAAGGGTAGGGGGGATAATGGGAATAAAGAGGGAAAGAAAAATTTTGGCACTCAGAAAAGAAAACAAAGCAAAAAACGATAGGATATGCAAGGATCACATTTAGGCATTTATATAAAACTGCATAAATGTGTAAATATATGAGAATATTTTTAAATGAAGTTAAATTTGTAAAAATATGTATAGCAAAAAAAAAAAATCCCCAAAAAACATGTTAAAAGTTACATCCAAGGGGCACCTGGGTAGCTCAGTCGTTTGAGCATCCAACTCTTGATTTTGACTCAGGTCATGATTCCAGGGTCATGGGATAGAGCCTCAGTCAGGCTCTGCACTAAGCATGGAGCCTGCTTAAGATTCATTCTCTCTCTCTCTCTCTCCCCCTTACCCCCTTGTGAACACTACTCTCTTTCTCTAACAATACAAATTATATACAAACTAACAATCTAATCTTAGTTTCCCCTGAATTTGCTCTTCTTTATTTGCAGTTCACTGAATTAATGGTTCTAAACTGATCCAGTGTGTGCAGACAATTCAACTTATGGGAGCTCCAGCTTTCCCTCTCTGAGTTGCGTCTGGGCCCCTCCTTTGTGTCCCTGAAAGGAAGAGGCTGCCAGGACTCAGTGGCATCTGTGTGCTTGAAGGAATTTGTCTGAGATGACCTTAAGGTACGTCTACTTTGGGAACTGGTCTATTCTTATGACACAAAGACAGTGGGGCTAAGAATTTCTGGATATGGGTGTCTACTTAAAAACAAAACAAAACATTGTGGCCAGCCAGATTGTCTTCTTGTTAATACCATTTGCCACTAAGCAGGCTTATAATTTCAAATCTAAGGTTCTTCCATAAATGAGTGCTAAACAAACTGTCTTACTTTTATGCTGTGAAGCTAAAGGCTTTTTATTTTTTAGCATCTCTCACCCTCAAAATTTCACCCATTTAACAGTTTAATGCACATCTTGGAGCTACGCATTCCTATCCTGGATCATCATCATTCAGAGACAGATGAAGGGAGAAAAAAGTGCATGGAGGATTGCTAGAAAAGTTTCTATGGGTTTATCATACATCATTTCTACTCACATAGTCCATTATTGTATCCCAGTCAGTCACAGAGCCAGACTATCTGGGCTCACATTCTGGCTTTATCACTAAATGGCTGTGTGTCTGTGGTAAATTACTTTATCTCTGTGCCTCAGACTTCTCAACTGTGAAAGCTGATGATAATAATCAATGGCAATGACCTCATAAGTTTGTTGTGAAAAGTAAATAGACTAATCCATGTACTGTCCTTAGTTCTTCACACATGGTAAACACCAGGTGTATGTGAACTGTTATTTGTTTTTTTTAATTAATTAATTAATTTTTAAATTTACACTTAAGTTAATTAGCATATAGTGCAACAATGATTTCAGGAGTAGATTTCTTAATGCCTCTTACCCATTTAGCTTATCTCCCTCTCCCACAACCCTTCCACCAACCCTCTGTTTGTTCTCTATATTTAAGAGTCTCTTATGTTTTGTCCCCCTCCCTGTTTTTATTTTATTTTTGCTTCCCTTCCCTATGTTCATCTGTTTTGTATCTTAAAGCCCTCATATAAATAAAGTCATATGATATTTGTCTTTCTGACTAATTTCAGTTAGCATAATACCCTCTAGTTCAATCCACGTAGTTGCAAATGGCAAGATTTCATTCTTTTTGATTGCTGAGTAATACTCTATTGTGTGTGTGTGTGTGTGTGTGTGTCTTCTTGATCCATTCATCCATTGATGGACATTTGGGCTCTTTCCATACTTTGGCTATTGTTGATAGTGCTGCTAAAAACATTGGGGTGCATGTGCCCCTCTGAAACAGCATACCTGTATTCCTTGGATGAATACCTAGTAGTGCAATTGCTGGATTGTAGGGTAGTTCTATTTTTAATTTTTTGAGGAACCTCCAGTTTGCATTCCCACCAGCAAGCAAAAGAGATCCTCTTTCTCTGCATCCACACCAACATCTGTTGTTGCCTGAGTTGTTAATGTTAGCTATTCTGACAAGTGTGAGGTGATATCTCACTGTGGTTTTGATTTGTGTTTCCCTGATGACGAGTGATATTGAGCATTTTTGCATGTGTTGGTTGCCTATCTGGAAATCTTCTTTGGAGAAGTGTCTATTCATGTCTTTTGTCCATTTCTTCAGTGGATTGTTTGTTGGTTGGGTATTGAGTTTTGTAAGTTCTTTATAAATTTTGGATAAGAACCCTTTATCTAATATGTCATTTTCAAATATCTTTTCCCATTCCATCAGTTGCCTTTTAGTTTTGCTGATTGTTTCCTTCCCTGTGCAGAAGATTTTCATTTTGATGAAGTCTCAACAGTTGAAAATTTTTGCTCTTGTTTCTCTTGCCTCTAGAGACATGTTGAGTAAGAAGTTACTGCGGCTGAGATCAAAACGTGTTTTCCTGCTTTCTCCTCTAGGATTTTGAAGGCTTCCAATATGATGTTTAGGTCTTTCATCCATTTTGAGTCTCTTTTTGTGTATGGTGTAAGAAAGTGGTCCAGCTTCACTTTCTGCATGTCGCTGTCCAGTTTTCCCAGCACCACTTGCTGAAGAGACTGTCTTTATTCCATTGGATATTCTTTCCTGCTTTGTCAAAGATTAGTTGGCCATACATTTATGGGTCCATATCTGGGTTCTCTATTCTGTTCCATTGATCTGAGTGTCTGTTTTTGTGACATACTGTCTTGATGAGTACAGCTTTGTAATACATCTTCAAGTCTGGGATTTTGATGCCTCCAGCTTTTGTTTTCTTTTTCAAGATTTTTTTGGCTGTTGGGGTCTTTTCTGGTTCCATACAGATTTTAGGTTTGTTTGTTCTAGCTCTGTGAAGAATGCTGTTGTTATTTTGATAGGGATTTCATTGAATATGTAGATTGCTTTGGGTAGTATCGACATTTTAACAATATTTGTTCTTCCTATCCAGGAGCATGGAATATTTTTCCATATGTTTGTGTCTTCTTCCATTTCTTTTATAAGCTTTCTATAGTTTTCAGTGTATAGATTTTTCACCTCTTTGGTTACATTTATTCCTATGTCTTTTATGGGATTTGGTGCGATTATAACTAGGATTGATGCCTTGATTTCCCTTTCTGTTGCTTCATTATTGGTGTATAGGAATGCGACTGATTTCTGTGCATTGATTTTATATCTTGAGACTTTGCTGAATTCATGGATCAGGTCTAGCAGGTTTTTTTGGTGCAATCTTTTGGGTTTTCCAAAAAGAGTATCATGTCATCTGTTAAAAAGAAAGTTTGACTTCCTCCTTGCCAATATGGATGCCTTTTATTCCTTTGTGTTGTCTGATTGCTGAGGCTAAGACTTCCAATACTATGTTGAAGAACAGTGGTGAGAGTGGACATCCCTGTCTTATTCCTGACCTTAGGGGGAAAGGTCTCAGTTTTGCCCCATTAAGGATGATATTAGCGTTGGGTCTTTCATGTATGGCTTTTATGATCTTGAAGTATGATCCTTCTATCCCTACTTTCTTGAGGTTTTCATCGAAAGAGGATGTTGTATTTTGTCAAATGCTTTCTCTGTATCTATTGAGAGGATCATATGGTTCTTGTCCTTTCTTCCATTGATGTGATGAATCACATTGATTGTTTTGCAGATATTGAACCAGCCCTGCATCCCAGGTATAAATCCCACTTGGTCATGGTGAATAATTCTTTTAGTGTATTGTTGGATCCAGTTGGCTAATATCTTGTTGAGGATTTTTGCATACATATTCATCAGGGAAATTGATCTGTAGTTCTCCTTTTTAGTGGGTCTTTGTCTGATTTTGGAATCAAAGTGATGCTGGCTTCATAGAAAGAGTTTGGAAGTTTTCCTTCCATTTCTATTTTTTGGAATATCTTCAAGAGAATAGGTGTTAACTCTTCTTTAAATGTTTGGTAGAATCCCTTGGAAATCTATCTGACCCAGGTCTCTTGTTTTTTTGGGAGATTTTTGATTACTAATTCGATTTCTTTACTGGTTATGGGTTTGTTCAAATTTTCTATTTCTTCCTGTTTCAGTTTTGGTAGTTTATATGTTTCTAGGAATTTGTCCATTTTTTTCCAGATTGTCAATTTTTTTGGCATATAATTGCTGGTAATATTCTCTTATTATTGTTTGTATTTCTGCTGTGTTGGTTGTGATCTCTCCTCTTTCATTCTTGACTTTATTTATTTGTGTCCTTTCCTTTTTCTTTTTGATCAAACTGGCTAGGGGTTTATCAATTTTGTTAATTCTTTCAAAGAACCAGCTCCTGATTTCATTGATCTGTCCTACTGGGTTTTTTGGTTTTGATAGCATTGATTTCTGCTCTAATCTTTACTAATTCCTGTATTCTCTGGTTTGGGGTTTTATTTGCTGTTCTTTTTCAAGATCTTTAAGGTGTAAGGTTAGGTTGTGTATCTCAGATGTTTCTTCCTTCTTAGAAAGGCCTGGATTGCAATATGCTTCCCTCTTGTCTGCCTTTGCTGCATCCCAGAGGTTTTGTGCTGGGGTATTATCATTTTCATTGGCTTCCATGTACTTTTTAGTTTCTTCTTTAACTTATTGGTTAGCCCATTCATTCTTTAGTAGGATGTTCTTTAGTCTCCAAGTATTTGTTATCTTTCCAAATTTTTTCTCGTGGTTGATTTCGAGTTTCATAGTGTTGTGGTCTGAAAATATGCCCAGTATGATCTCAGTCTTTTCATATTTGTTGAGAACTGATTTGTGTCCTAGTATGTGATCTATTCTGGAGAATGTTGCAGGTGCAGTAGAGAAGAATGTGTATTCTGCTGCTTTAGGATGAATTGTTCTGTATATATCTGTTAAGTCCATCCAGTCCAGTGTGTCATTCAAAGCTATTGTTTCAGTGTTGGTTTTCTGTTTATATGATCTGTCCATTGTTGTAGGTGGGGTGTTGAAGTCCCCTACTATTATGGTATTATTATGTTTGTGATTAATTGATTTATTTGTCTGAGTGCTTTCATGTTTGGAGCATAAATGTTTATAATTATTAGATCTTCTTGGTGGATAGACCCCTTAATTTTGATATAATGCCCTTCTTCATCTCTTATTACAGTCTTTATTTTAAAATCTAGATTTTCTGTTATAAGTATCACTACTCAGGCTTTCTTGTCATGACCATTAGCATGATAGATGGATCTCCAGCCCCTTATTTTCTATCTGAAAGTGCCTTTAGGTCTAAAATGGGTCTCTTATAAACAGCATATAGATCTATTGTGTTTTCTTATCCATTCTGTTACCCTATGTCTTTTTATTGGAGCTTTAGTCCATTGATGTTTACAGTGAGCACTGGAAGATATGAATTTATTGTCATTACATTGCCTGTAGAGTTGGAGTTTCTGGTGGTGTTCTCTGGTGCTTTCTAGTCTTTGTTGCTTTTGAGCCTTTTTGTTTTGTTTTTTTGTTTTTGTTTTTGTCTTTTCTCCCCTCAGAGTCCCCCTTAAAATTTCTTGCAGTACCAGTTTAGTTGTCACAAACTCCTTTAATTTTTGTTTGTAGGGAAACTTTTAATCTCTCTTTCTATTTTGAATGACGCCTTGCTGGATAAAGAATTCTTGGCTGCATATTTTTCCAATTCAGCACATTAAATATATCCTGCCACTCCTTTCTTCCCTGCCAAGATTCTATGGATAGGTATGCTGCAAACTTGATGTCTTCCCTTGTAGGTTAAGGACTTTTTTCCCTTGCTGCTTTCATGATTCTTTCCTTGTCTGAATATTTTGCAAATTTGACTATGATATGCCTTGTTAATGGTCGGTTTGTGTTGAATCTAATGGGAGTCCTCTGTGCTTCCTGGATTTTGATGTCTGTGTCTTCTCCCAGCTTAGGAAAGTTTCTGCTATGATTTGCTCACATAACTCTTCTACCCCTTTTTCTCTCTGTTCATCTTCTGGGACCCCTATGATTCAGATATTATTTCTTTTTAATGAGTCACTGATTTCTTTAATTCTTAAATCATGCTCTTTTGTCTTAGTTCTCTTTTTTCTGCTTCATTATTCTCTGTAAGTTTGTCCTCTATATCACTGATTTGCAGCTCGGCTTCCTCCATCCTTAACACCGTGGCATCCATTCGAGATTGCAGCTCAGTTATATCATTTTTTATTTCATCTTGACTAGCTTTTACTTCTTTTATCTCTGCAAAAAGGGATTCTAATCTATTTTCTTTTTTTTTTTTATTTTTTTTTTCAACGTTTATTTATTTTTGGGACAGAGAGAGACAGAGCATGAACGGGGGAGGAGCAGAGAGAGAGGGAGACACAGAATCGGAAACAGGCTCCAGGCTCTGAGCCATCAGCCCAGAGCCTGATGCGGGGCTCGATCTCACGGACCGCGAGATCGTGACCTGGCTGAAGTCGGACGCTTAACCGACTGCGCCACCCAGGTGCCCCTTCTAATCTATTTTCGACCCCAGCTCATATTCTTATTATCATGATTCTAGTTTCTGGTTCAGATACCTTGCTTGTATCTGTGTTGATAAAGTCCCTGGCTGTCATTTCTTCCTTTTCTTTCTTTTGGGGTGAATTCCTTCATTTTGTTATTTTGAAGGAAGAAATGAAATTAATAAAGTAAAAAAAATTAAAAAAGTAAAAACAACACAAAAAATCAAATAATGGATGCTAGATCCTAGGTGTGGTTTTCTTCTTAGGTTGTTGGAAAAAAAACTTGATTAGATTAGAGAAAAAAGAGAAAGATAAGAAAAAAAAGGAAAATAAAATAAGAGGAAAATAGTTTGAAAATTTGAAAAACTGGATATCATAAAATGGAATAAAATGAATGGTAGGAGTAAAATAGAATTTAAAAAGTTTACAAATATAAAAAATATGGTAGAAAAATTAAAGAAAAATATTTTTATTTAAAATTGAAAATAAAAATAATTTTTTTCTCTTTCTGTATTCAAGAATAAGAAAGGAAAAGAAAAAAAATTGACTAGATGTATCAGTGAATAGAATCAAGTATGATTAAAATTATATTTTTTTCCCCTAGAAGTCAAACTATGAAGCACTTTATAGTCCATAAACTAAGCAGGCAGAAAGACTTACAGTGTTCCTCAAGAGTGCATTTGGCCCAGTTGGGTGAGGTTTAGTGTAACGGCTCCATCTTCCACTAGATGGTGCTGCTTAGCTTACTGGGGTGGATTGCTGTGAAGCTTGTAGGTGTGTATGCGCATGCGAGTGAGGGGTGTCACCCAACTACTAAGTCTCTATTATCAGAACTCTGCACTCTCCCCTACCAGTGATCAAGCACCCCTCCTTCATCTCTAGCTTCCATCCACTCTCCACTCCTACACTCTCTGTGACTAAGCAGGCTGCCAGGCAGCACCTCATTCCTGAGTTTTATCTCACATAGAGCTGTGTTTCCCAACTCCTCCCTTCTGAGTGACTGTGGCTTTGACCCGTTCCTACCCTTTGGGGGAGGGTCTCACTGAGAAATGGCTGGGTACTGGCCACACGCAGGAATGTTCACACGACCGTGCTGCTGCAGAAGCTTAGAGACTGTGCCCGGGTGCCAGCCTGCCCCAGAAAAAGTTTGTGAGATCATGCAGCAGCATTTCAGAGATTATGGCAAATCACAACACACATCTGTCACCAGGTCACCCCTAACATCCTCTCCAACAGCAGTGAATGCAGCCATTCTCCATGGTCCACTGGGACCTTTGACTGTGGGGAGGCCACACCGCCTCTATCAAATGACCTCCCAGCAGGGGAACAACCACTTCCTGTGTGGCCCAGGACCCCAAGGACCTTACTTTCTGCTCCCATGGATCCACCCTCCCACCAGAGCACCACCAGGTATTGAGCTGTGGAGTTTCAGACTCTGTGCTTCCCCTGTTTATAGAGTCTTAATGGAATTTAAACACTCTCCTTTCTCCTTTCTCCCTTTTTTGTTCAGTCCCTTGTGGCTGTTTCCACTCAGACTTTTTCTTTCCAGCTCCTTTCGTGGGGGAGGGGATGCTTTTCCCTTACTCTTCCCTATCTCTGTCCTCTTTATGCAAACAAAAACAGCTCCCTGCCCTCTGCAGTTTCTCTTTCCTCCAGTTCACCTCTCTGTACTGCATACTTGCCAAGTTCTATGGTTCAGGTTGTTCAGATTGTTGTGTTAATCCTCAAATCAGTTTTCTTGGTATGCAAGCTGGTTTAGTATTGATCTGGTTGCATTTCAGGGATGAGAGATGCAAAACAAAACAAAACAAAACAAAACAAAACAAAACAAAAAAACTTCCATGCTGTTCTGACATCTTGGCCCATTCCCTAGTTATTTGTTGTTTTATTTTGATGATGATGGTGATGAAGATGACAATTGGTGAGTATGGGGAAATAATTTCCCAAGAGTGGATGAGTGGACAGGAAAGAAGAGATGAGATAAAAGCTAAAAAGAATAAGGGAAATGAAAACCTATGACTTTGGTTAGGATTTGGGAGGCTGGAAGTATTTTGGAAGAAATGAAGTGTCCCAGAAAAACAACAACAACAACAACAACAACAAAGAATAAGAGTAGGGGACTGGTGACTTGAATTGCATGAATACGCAGTGTTAGTACATTAAATCCTGAGGTCAGGAAACTTAGACGGGTAATGAGTATATATGAGCAAAGTGTAGGGTTCTGGCCAAAAAAAAAAAAAAAAAAAAAAAAAATCTATGTGTATAATCACTTTCAATAAGACTAAAATTATGTCTCATGAAAAACAAAACCCACATAAATACATGCTTAAATTATGTACACTAAGAATGAGTTCAGATAGGAAAATGAATGTATCTTTACACATATTTTCAACAACTTACTGGGACAGCAGAACTTCCATTCAGCAAGCCAAGTACACACTTTCTTTGGTTATTTACTCATCCAATAACTCAGCAACAGAAAAATTGGCTTTTAACTTCATCTTGCCCAAAGACAACTTTCTCATTCTGAAAGGAATTTTTAGTTCCAATTCATAATAAATACCTCTACTTGTATTTATATTTTTATTTTAGAGAACACCGGTGAATTCTTGGCAGGCAGTGGGATACTAATGAGGCACATTGGCTCACAATCCTATCAGTCTTTTAAATTAGCAGTCAAATAAATGTGTCAAAGAACATAGCATGCCTTACACAGAGATATATCTTGTATTCATGGAATTATCCGATACAGATTTTACAATTTCTGTTTTTTTCTAATATAAAATGGAATCTGATATTTTATATGGACTCCTAAAAGGAATTTATTTGGCTTTACTTCTGTTCTGAAACTTTCAAAGACTTGTTTGAGTTGCCTTAGGCAGGGTCTTTTAGAAGTTCATTTGTGTGTGGGGTGGGGGGATTGATTGCCTCTTAAAAGAGGAGTGCCAAAATAAAGTAACCAAAATTATCATTATTTTAAATGTTGATATCTGTTTAATTTATATTTGAATAAAAATGTAATATAATTATGCTAGTTCCAACACAATTACAGGATCTTTTAAAAAGATATATTGATTGGCACTTGAGAGTTATGTAGTAATGTAATGGGGCAAAAGTGAAATTTATGTAACAAGTATCTTCATCTTCCAAAAATGCATTGTTCCCTATGGAGTAGCCCTGTCTTCCCCTTCCTCTGCCCTCTCCATATGTACAATGTATTCCTTTGGCAAACACTGAATATTCACCTACTATTCTTTTTGGTGTTGACAGTAGAGAACTTTAAGATATGGATGGCTGTTATCTGGAGAAAGGTTTTCACAAAATGGTTGTATTGGCAGCTTCAGGGAGCAGTTTTCTCTCAGAAGGTAGTGGTAGAGATGATGCAGGTAGGCTGAGTCCAAGAACCCAGGGGAAGGTCCCACAGGATCTTGGCTTCATGCAGGATAGAAATCAAATGTGAGCCAGAGAAAGTGGAAACAGATTTTATTGAATTGAGTAAGCCACAGGGAGAGAATAGCAGGCCCAGTGACTGGGAGACTCTGAAAGGAAAGGAGAATAAGTCTTGTCTTTGCTTGGGGCTAGGGATTAATATTAGAAAAGGGCCTAGGGTAAGAGTTCCTCCAGGAATCCAGGGTAGGGTCCAATCAAAGGTGAGCATCAGGTGAATAATAGGTATTATTCCATAAATTACTGAAGATAAGCGTATCGATGCCAGCATCAGCCAAGGTTTGTTTGAAGCTAATGTCCTGGAATATGTTTGGGATCTGGTTCTTCTTAGGTGTTATCAGGTGTTTGGGGCTTAGGACAAAATTCAGAGAATGATAAACTTTCTTGCTCCCCGCTGGAAATGAGAATATAGCTTCTTTAGCCTATTCAGAGACAAAACATAGATCGTGAGTAAATGGGGTCTAGCAGAAAAACAGCAGAGATGGAGCCTTTCTAAAATGGAGTCCCTTGGGGCGCCTGGGTGGCGCAGTCGGTTAAGCGTCCGACTTCAGCCAGGTCACGATCTCGCGGTCCGTGGGTTCGAGCCCCGCGTCAGGCTCTGGGCTGATGGCTCAGAGCCTGGAGCCTGTTTCCGATTCTGTGTCTCCCTCTCTCTCTGCCCCTCCCCCGTTCATGCTCTGTCTCTCTCTGTCCCAAAAATAAATAAACGTTGAAAAAAAAAATTTTTTTAAATGGAGTCCCTTCAGCTTCTATCTTAGAGATAGTAGTCATAGAGACCCAGTGTTAGGAGCTACACTGAAAGGTGTTCCCCTGAAAAGTGTATATATTGAAGCCCTAATCCCCAATACCTCAAAATTAGACTGTATTTGGAGATAGGGCCTTTTAAACAGTAATTAAGTTAAAATGAAGCCATCCTAATCCAAGCTGACTGGTGTCCTTATAAAAGAGAAAATTCAGAACCACAGAGAAACACCAAGGATGCATGTACACAGTGGAAAGACCATTGAAAACACAGGGAGGAGGTGGTCCATCTGCAAGCCAAGAAAAGAGCCTCAGGAGTCAACAAACCTATCAACACCCTGATCGTGGACTTCCAGCCTCACGTACTGGGAGATTTTGTTATTTTGTTATGGTTCCATGTTATAGCAGCCCCAGCAAACTAATGCACCCAGTTTGTTAAATGACCCACTCGAGATTCTCTCCACCATTTTTTGCATTAGACCCTTTCAAATTAAAATTGCAATGGACAAATTTAAATAGGCAAGAAAGGCTTTATTCAAGACTATTGAAATAAGGGAAGAGAGACTGAACTTAAGTCCATTAAAACAAACAGTAGGGAATTTTTTAAGTCCTGGGGTGAGTGAGTAGAGGAAATTAGGAGGGAGGTTCATCTGTGGGTTATGTCCATCACGATGGGTTATTCTGAGTTTGTGAATGTTTTTCTCTGTAATTAGGTCATCTGTGTTTACTGACTGGTCTCCATTATAGTTAGGCTCCTACTCTGCCACAGGGACTAGAAAAGAGGGTTGCTGTCCCTTCAATGTTTATATTTTCAACAAATAGTTCTTAGTTCCTCAAGAAATTCCTGGATTATAAACCTGACAAAAGGCTGTGGGAAGATTTATATATATTTCAAAGGAGCAGAGTAAGAATTTATAATTTCAAGTTTTCTAACGTAAATGTTCTAAGAAAAGGGAGGTCAGGGGGCTACAGTTGGAAGAAACCAATCTGAAGTTTAGTCAAGCTGAGGGGAACATCACAACCATTTTAGTCAACCCCTTTGTTATGGAACAGGCTGACCTCTAGCCTGGAAGGCATCGGTTCCCCAACATTGATTTGCCTATGTGCTATTGCAATCTGGTGTCCCTAGCAGTCACTGCTACAGTACTTAGTCCATAGTACTGGACTAAGAAATTCTAGTCATTTCACAGAGGCCAAGCAAACACAATCAGAAGGCAAGAAATAACCCTGTACTATCCCACCATTCTGGGCTTCCGCAAATCGTGCCTTAAACTGGATCTCATTAAATCTACATCCCATTTCCCACCTCAAGTCACTCAGATCCCAGCAATTACCCAGTAAGTGCTTTCCAAAGAGCAAATATAGGATTCATTTCCTTGTAACTTCTCCATCTGTTTCTTTGTTTTAAAATAGCACAGCTTTAAAATTGGTGCCACCATTGAAAACAGGTAATGTTCTGTTTTCATTCTATTTCCTCTGCCAGGAGGTGCGTAAGCTTAGAGAGAAAATCCCCCTCTGCCTAAAGCCCCAGGAAAGTAAGTGCTGGTGTGAAAGCATCCATGGGGACACAGGAATTACCGTATAGCTGCCCTGTACAAAACACCAGTGGGGTGCACCCACTGGAGATGCACATTATCATGATCACAGTCACAGACTTGAGTAATAGCCCATGCTAGAATGGCGATGAGCTGTCTTGAGATGCCTAGCAATTTTCCAGGCCTCTCCTAAAGGGTTTTAGGTGAAATCTCAATGTTTCTTACTGAACCTTGGGGGAACATCAGTTGTTTACAATTCAGAGTAGCTATACAGACAATTTCTTCTTTTCTTAGGTTAAGAAAACAAATAAATTAAGTAGAATGACTTATCTTTCTTGGATGTATTATTTATGGAATTATAAAGAAAAAAGGTTTAATGCTATGATCCTGACCTCTGTGATTACAGGGGAGAAGAAGATGGAGTAACAGGTAGACTTATTAGACTTCTAGACATTTGGGGATTCCTTCCTATTTTACAAATACCTTCATTACAGTTGCTGGCTTCCTATCAGGATAAATGCATTCAAACTTTGCTTTGAATGGCAAAAGCTGGTTTTCCACCTTTTGGGTTCATACAGTTTTGCTATTTCCAAGTGTGTTGTAAACAGAAGAGAAAGAAAAGGGTAGAAGAGGTTAGGGCCTTGGCAACAGCTCCCTCCCAAGTGTTGTATGCAGGTTGAGAACACCAGTGCTAAGGGACACGTACTCCCACCCCCACCCCTACCCCCACCCCCAAATCCTTACCAGGTGACTTACATATTTTTCCCTTTTCCTGCCCAAGTCAACTGGGACCTCCAAATGACCCTTAATTCCTCTTTTACATTTTCACATGCTTTTCACATTAAATGATTTTGAAGATACAGGACTGAATGATTGGAAGCATGCATAGCCCTTCACTAATACGACTAAATTTTCTAATCATGGTGAAGTACATTGCCTCAAATCCAGATGGTGATCTTGTTCTCGCACAGGCTTGTAGGTCTAAAGGTACAACATGTATGACAATAATATTCACTCAACAAAAATTCATTGACCATATCTGATAGGCTAGGTGCTCAAGACACAGCCATGAGAAGAGAGAGTGCCCCCCCCCCCCACCTCACAGGGCTTCCAGTCTTCCTAGGATAACAAGTAATTAAAATGAAAGTACTAAAGCTCTAAGATCTTCTGGTGACAGCACATAGCCCAGTCTTGGTTGAATGTAGTTAAATATATAAAAAGGACATGGACAATTTACCAAAGTGACATTTAATCTGAAAACTAAATAGGAGCTAGCCAGATAATGTAATGTGGGAAAGGGATCACAATAAAGGGAATAGGGTATGAAGGTCTAGACTCCAGAAGCAAGAGAAAGCCTGGCTTCTGGAAGAAATGAAAGTATTTCACTGTGACTAGAGAAGTGAAGGAAAGAGTGACAAAAACAGAGACAGGAAAAAAAGATAAATACGGTAAAAGAAGTAAATACAGTGTAGTTTCTAAATAATTGTGTAAATCTCCTCAAAGTGTTTGGAAAATATTCTCAGGCAATAGTCACTGATAGAAAAAAGTAATATGCAGTAAGACTGCTCACCAGGACACAGTGTTACCAAAGAAAATGCCTCTTTCTCAGCATTGATGGACTCTGATCCAAGACAGACCCACACATGATCCTCATTATGTTTTCTCTCACTACTATACTGCCAAGTATCCATTCCAGAGGGAAAAATAAATTGGAACATTTCAAGATGTTATGAATCAGAAAGTTAAGACAGAAACTAGGTAGATAAAGCAGAAATGGCACCCATAGGCTATGCTCTCCAGTACAGAGCTGGCCTCTGTATAGTCTATCCTTTGCCAAAAAACTTAGCTTGCCCTCACTCAGAGCCACTTCTGGAACTTGCCACATCTTTTTACAAGTTAGATGTCTCCCTCCCCCCTGAAGGCACTCAACACTTGGGTATAAGGCTTGGCCAGGAGAACAGAGACTGGATTTCACCCCCTAACATAGGGGAACTCCTGTGTTCCCCCCAGCCTTGAACCTGAATGACCTTAGGCAGAAGACCTGCACACAACACACACACACAGTTTGTCCTTTGTTTTGACTTTATCTGTTACATGACATGAAATAACACTAATTATATGTTAATGTGGAAAAAATAATTGTTCTCTAAAGAAGTAAAGAACTGTTAGCTAATGAAACCATGGATAATTCACTTTACACAAATTAATGCAATCATCTCGCCTCTCCCTGGTTGGGAATTGTGTCACAGAGGGAGCAAGAGCTTGAATTAGAGATGAAGGAAAGGTGGATTATTCCAAAGTGTGGTGGCTTTAAGAGGGAGGGACAGAGAGAGGAAGGAAATCTAGTAGAATTATATGAAGTGTTTTATTGCAAGGTAGCATGCGAGTCCTGGGAAAAGAAAGATTAAACAGTGGTTAAAGAGTACTGAATGGAAAATGTGAAGAAGCCAAATACAAATTTCACTGTGTTAAATATTTTCCTCGGCTGATCCTGCCTCTGGCAGCCATGGTCCTTTCTCCGCAGAAAGCAGCCCTAAGAGTAGTACCATGAATCCTGCAGCTCAGGGACCTTGTGGCTTGTATTGATTTCCTTTTTCCTTCTAACTGACCTGGAGACCTCATCACCATGTCTAGTATTATTTCCTGTGGGGGGGGGGGGTGCTTGGAATTCCAAACAAATTTATAAGTCTTTGTGTCAAATTGGAGTTACCTCAAGTAGAAATCAGGGAACATTCTTTTCTTAAAAGTGACTTCACTCTGGTATATCTTCCCATTACATTTCAGGAGATTAGACAAAGCAAGAGTAAAAATCATGAGATGGAAAAGTTGTCTGGGATCACAGCTTGTGTAATGCAGGTTTCTTGGTCACCAAATAAACTCAATTTTGTAGATTCAAGTGTGTGCTGATTAATGTCAGGGAATCACAAGGCACAGATGCAGAGTTGATTACTTCCTACATGATTTCACTTTCATAATAGTGTTGGAAGACTTCTTTGAAATTTACATTTTGGTAAAAACAAACAAACTAACTAATTAAAGCCAATGATGCTCTGAGTTTCCAGTGAAATTCAAGTTGACTGAGCTCCAACGGGTGATACACCATGAAGTAGTGTGTGCACCAGATGCGAACAGTATGGCACCTCATTTAATCTTCACAATAACTCTTTAGACATTATATTTTCAGTAGTCAAATGTGGAAACTGAAGGACAAATCCAAGGTCATTCAGTTAGTAGGTAGTGGATATGAACTCTGTTTTACGTAGCTTCATAAGCTTTGCTTTTTCTGATATGCCATTTTGCTTGCGTGCTTTCCTAGTAATTCCTAAATGTTCACATATGCCAGTTGTGGTTTGCACCCACTTAATTCTCACAACATAACTCCAGGGAATATATGGTCATTTACATTTTATAAATTAAAAAACTGAGATTCAGTAATGGTAAGTATATTCTCAAGGTCACGCAAGGGGTATGTGATAGATCACATGGAGAGTTTAAAACTAAATATTTTAGATCCAACTTTAGTTCTTTTCCTACTCCCTCTCATCTTCCTTTCTCAAGATGTTTTGTTCTAAACTCATCAAGCTCATGCCACTTAAAGTAGAATTGGCTCTCCATCACTTTTAAAACTTACCTGTCTTTTGACCTGTCCCTCAAAACCATGCTCTCTCTACACTGGTTGAAAAATAATCTTATATATTAATTCAAGCCAGGATATTGGTGGCAGATTAGTGGTTTCTTGTATTATAGGTAATCCTTGCATGTTTCCTAAGAGACAGCAAAAGACAGAGTTTCAACCCACTGGGATGACCCTTACCTATTGGATGGAATACTAGATACTGAGGTACAGATGGAAAGGAAGTTGTACATTTGAGCAACAACTATTACCACACCTCTAAAATCATATGATAAGTGATAAACCCAGGACATGCATAGATAGTATGGTGGAAGATTCCTGTGGTGTATGCTCATATGCTTACATCAGTAATAAATTTATAATTACAGAGAAAACAGATCTAGAACATTCTTTGCTTCTAAATTTCTTCTCTTTACATTAAGAGGGTGGAGACTTTCTGTATCACAGTCAGGAAGATCTCATAGGTGATAATCTCAGAGAAAAGATAGAAAAATGATGTTGAGCAGGGTGGTAGTCCTCAATTATGGTGTTTTTCTCTTTTGTGTAATTGAGAACCTAACACTAAAGACTATTAATAAAAGGTATAATGATTTCCCTATTAAATTAAAAGACTATAGACAATCATCATTAAATATTGAAAGAAAAACAACAACAACAACAACAACAACAAACTACATTTCTTTGGCAGGACAATACCTACTCAATTTTTTAGTTTGCCTTTCTAATAAAGTTAATGACATTCTCTTCTTTTCTACTAGCTTAATAAAATATTGACTTATAAAACAGGATAGGGAGGTGATATGGCTTCAAGCTTAGCTGAGATGTAGTCTCAAATGATTTTCTCAAGTTCTGCTTCCTCTGGGTCTTCCCTCTCTGCTCTTCAGTGTGTGAGCTTTATTCCTAGGTTTACTGTATGGCATGGCTAAGATAATGACCAGAAGCTTCAGGCTGTAAGCTACCAGCTTATGAACACCAACTGGAAAAGAGAGCAGCTTTCCTTAGAAACTCAGGTGAAATTCCTTACCTTTACACTGATTTGCTTGGCTTTTGACGCATGCCTATTTCTGAACCAATCTTGTGGCTAATGGAAGCCTGATGCCCTGATGGCCAAGACTGGGTCAATACTGCTGAGGGTGGTGTCAATCTGAGTAGAACCAAAGGGACTGAGGAAGGAAGAAAGTACAGAGATGAAAAGAAAAAATAGGCTACCACAAGGTAATAATAAAAGGTACAGCACATGGAATATAGTCAATGGATTTATAATAGCATTGGATGGTGACAGATGGTACCTCCACTTGTGGTGATCATAGCATAATGTATAGAGTTGTTGAATCACTGTGTTGTATACCTGAAACTAATATAATATTGTGTATAAATTATACTTTAAAAATCTATTTATAAATAATACCAAAAGGAAGAAAAACCCACAAAGACATAGGTGTTGATTGAAATACGATAAGTTATCTTTTATAGTGTGCAGAGAATTGTGGATAGACCAATAAAGCAAGGAACACCTTTTTCTTTGAAGTATCTTTTTCTTTGAAGTTCAGATTCTGTTGAACCCAAGGTTGGCTGGAGAGTATGTCGACTAAGCAATCTTTAATTAGTAATGTAGTCACAGCATAGCCGTGAGTAGAAAGGAATTAGCTGAGTGACATTCCCCAGGTTTGTGTGACCCCTGTGGTTCTTACCTCAGAGCCCATAATACCAGAAAGAAGCATGTTTCCAGAGAAAATTTTAAAACAGGAAAAAGATTATTCAACATATGGAACTCATCCAATAAGGTAAATCATTTCTGAAACCCAGAATATTCCCCCTATTCACTCCTAAGTGGTCAGCTCCTTCTTTTTCAGCTGTAATCTGTGCTAATCACCTATCTTGAAAAAGCAAGGGACTAGAGGACCGGCCAGCCTGGCTGATGTACTGGTCATTAACATTGACTTTCAGCTGTGAAGGAGAGAGAAAATGGGAATTGCAGTCATACTGTGGACAAGAACAAGCTTACAAGGAACATTGTGGAGAGTTAAATCCAAGAGGCAAGTAGAGGGCAATGACTGAAGCAGTGGCTCACCAGCAAAGGACAGACAAGAGAGGCAAGGGCAGATTCAGGCAGAAGATCCTGATCCAGTCCCTGAGCCCATGGAGCCTGGGGAGAGAAATCCTCTTATTGAGATCTGATCACCCTATGCTGACCAGCTTTGAAGAGCACTGGTTCAATCGCCTTCTCCAGGAAGCCCTACAAACCTGATAGGAACATGGAAACACCAGAGTCCTTGGCTGTAGTGTCACCCACACTGTAGGTGGTCATAAAAGACCTAAAAGCAAAATTACAGTGTTATAAACATAAGAAGAACACATACTGGGTAAACAAAAATAAATAAAATAAAACAAATCCCACAAAAACATATATGTCTTACACTGTTTTGCTAACCACAGGAAGAAAATGGATTACATTTTGAAATAATGAGTGACATTTCTCATCTTTTAGACCTCTAAATATTTTGGAAACACCACATAATGTGCAGTGGGTTGTGTGCAGTGACAGAACTTTGTCATCTTATTCTCTGATGTACTATAAAGTCATTTCCAAAAACCTGGCAGAAGAAACCTCAGGTACCATCAAGAGATACTTTGCTTTGTTTCCCAAGTCTTTCTCTCCTTCTGGGGGCACCACCTGTAAATCCATATATTACTGCCCAAATAAGAGAAATATAAATAACTCAATCCTCCAGGAACAGAGCCAAAAATAAGCCAAGAATAGAAAACCAAAATAATTTTTACAAGGGCATTTGAGCCAAATAAAGAGAAGTGGATGTATCACCAATAAGGAGAAAGCAGCATCAATATCTTGGTTTTAAAAGAAAAAATTGAGAAATCATTAGGCATTTTACAAAGTGCAATAAACCCTGCTAGTGCTAGCAAAAGCTGGTTTTCAAGGTGCTCAAAGAGATTCGGCAAGCTTTCTCTAAAATATATACAAGAGATGTCTGAAGAGATGATAATCAGATAAAAGCAGCATCAAGAGAAGAAAATGGTACACATGGAGAGAGCACAAAAAATTAAACTCCAAAGGATTTTAACATAGTGTGAGAAAGAACCTAGTTCTCTAAATCACCGAACAATATAACTCCCCTGGGAGAAATAACCTGTGAATAAACTTGAACTTTACAAAATGTGTTTATTTTTAAAGGTCTTTGTAATTAAAGATATATCTTTGGTTGAACCATAAATATAAATTTCATGGGCACTTTATTCATTTTTGGTTTTTTTTTCTGTTATTCTTAAATAGATTATTTCCTTAGAAATTCCAAATTAAGAACCCTAAGTTTGTATTCTCTGAGGCAGAAATACTTGACTGATGCAGGACCTGACTGTAGGTGGACCTTACTCTTTACCTGGGTATTATCTGGTCCTCAGCTAGGGAGAAACCATAGCTCCCATTTAGTTCATTACTCCTCCTGCTGATTACTCATTCTGCTATAGTCTCTCTATAGATAGAGGGAGAGGGGAACTAGAGAATTCTCATGGGATAATTGAGTGGGCCGAAGTTATCAGACTCGGTAGATATGAGATTACCCACACTGTTTGCTACTCAGTTGAAAACCCATGCTAAGAAATCATCAGCAAATGGGTAACTCAAACTCTATCACTATCTAGAGATATCAGTCCTGATATCTACAAATTCCCTTTCCAAATGGATTTTCTCTCCTTTGCCAAAGGCCGATGGTATGAGTGTGAACAAAAGAGTAAGCAGATCAAGGGAAGAAGTATAGGGTAAAGAATGTGTCACTGTCCTAGAAACTTCTTTCTGTGACCCAGAGGTGCAGATCTTCTCGGCCCTTTGTCAACGGAGACACTTGAGGTTCCCACTGCTTAGTGGTGTGGAAGGTGGGCAGATTGATAAGTGTGGAGATGTGCTGTTTTACAAGGTAAATACACCAGGAACATAAGCGCCGTGCCCTGGAATTCATTCCTCTTCTGCTTCTAAGGGAGTTTTGAAAACTCAGTCACTCCACATTTCTTATTTTACAAAAAAGGACTATTTATCTCCCATCTACCTCAAAGGTGTCTTCTCAAAGTAGCCCAAAATCTCCTATTTGCCTTTCTCAAATTAAATGTGATTAAAAACACTAAGTCTAAAACTTTTTCTTCTTTTAAAAAATGTTTTGCTATGTTATTAAAAAACAGGGTAATAGCTAGTCCTAAATCAAACTCAATTATTAAAGGATAAACAAGTTTCACTTCTAAATATATGAATAAAGTTGAGCATCTTTAAATATTAAAATCTGACATTTAATTTGCAATCCTATATGGTAAAGCATTTCATGGTATCTTTGTGTTCTTTAGCTGTTTATTAATGTGAGTTGTAGAAATACACTGTAAGTAGCATATTGAAACTTATTTACTGGTTTAGGATAATAGCATTGCTCAATCATGAACAACATATTCTAGACCTAGTGAAAAGTGAATGATGACTACCAAGACAAATTATGTTCTGTGGTGAGCAGAATGAAGTTACAGGGTTATAAACACACACACACACACACACACACACACACACACACAATTTGTCTTCAAATGAAATTCGCCACTTTTCTCCCCCATCATAACTTCAATCCTAGCTATTAAACTTTTAAAGGTTAAAATGTACATACATACCTTATAAAGAGCTTGTGATATATTAGCTTCTAGAGAATATTTGCTATTTTTATTTTATTTTATTTATTTATTTTTATTTTACTTTTTTTTTTTTTTAAAGTAGGCTCCACACCCAGCATGGAGCCCAATGCTGGGCTTGAACTCACAACCCTGAGATAAAGACCTGATCTGGGATCAAGAGTCAAACGCTTAACCAACTGAACCACCTAGGCACTCCAAATATTTGCTATTTTTAACTCACATATTTTCTAAACAAAAATAATCTCATTCCTCTTTAAAAATTAGAACTTATTTAGAGGCGCCCAGGTGGCTCAGTCAATTAAGCAAACGACTTCGGCTCAGGTCATGATCTCATGGTTTGTGAGTTCGAGCCCCGCTTCCAGCTCTGTGCTGACAGCTCAGAGCCTGGAGCCTGCTTTGGATTTTGTGTCTCCCTCTCTCTCTGACCCTCCCCTGCTCATGCACTGTCTCTGTGTCAAAAATAAATGAACATTTCTAAAAAATGACTTATTTAGTCTACCCACACTGCTATGACCAAAAGGAGGGTACTTGGCATTTTAACAAACTCTTGATCTCAGAGTACAATATGAAAATAAAAAGGAACATGTAATGTTGATGCTCAGTTTCCCTCAAAGTTTCTTTTTTGGTACTTGTTTTCTATATCTGCAAAATCAATTTATACAGTTAACACTGACAAAATATGTTCTCAAAAATCAAATTATACCCTGCTAGTGTCTGTGGTAGAATTTTAATCCTTATATAAGAGAAGCTTAATAAATAAATACATTTAAAAAATTATTGATGCAATTGGGCTTCTCTGCTGAGGGACAGTTTGAGACTCAGTGAACAACTAATTGTGTTAGATTTTAGTTGTAAGTCCTAAAAAAGAGAAAGATGAAGCACAGTCATTAATTTTTAATATCCTAATTTATAACCAAAGTTGTGTAGACAAAGCTTCTTTTAAACGAGTTGGAACAGTGACACACATAGAACACAGTGTAAATCATGCTTCAATCTTGGTTTCCTGAAAGGCTTCTAAAAGAATGGAATTTGCTGCAATCATAATGAATATTTGTATTTTGCATCATCTAGACTGGAACGAAATGGGTGGATAACTATTGACACTTTCATTTCATATAGTTTATCATTTGCAATATATTTTGTTGTTGTTGAGCAAAGTGTAGACTTTGAAATATGGAATTCTATTTTATGCTTTAGCACTAACTTTGTGCAAGGTCAAAATGGATTTATCACTGATGGGAGACATCTCAAACTCTATAGACCACTGGGACAAAGAAAAATAACTTTTAAAACAACTCAGCCAACTATGATATGCTCATAAATGGGATCTGGCTAATGTCTGGCAATTCTTTCTCAGTATTGATTGAGTTTTATTCTTTAAAAGACCAGAGTTATGGGATGCCTGAGTGGCTCAGTTGGTTGATCATCTGACTCTTAATTTTGACTCAGGTTATGATCCCAGGGTCATGGGATTGAACCCTGCCTTGGACTCCACACTGAGCGTGGAGCCTGCTTAATATTCTCTATATATCTCTCACTTCCTCCCTCTGCCCCTCTCCCCTACTTGTGCTCTCTCTCTCTCTCTCAAAAAACTTAAAAAAAAAAAAAAAAGACCAGAGTTATATTCAATAATAGTTAACACAACTATTATGATCCACACTTTAAGTTCCAGGTGATTATCTCAAATCACATTATCAGCTGGGAAATGAAAAGATAAGAAGCTTTTCTATGAGTGCTGGAACATTTCTACCAAAAAAGGAATATTTATGGTGCATTTTCTCATAAAGTAAATCTGGCTTAAAAAAGAGTTAACACAGTAGTAGTTTCTGTCTGTCTGTCTGTCTCTCTCTCTCCCTCTTTTTGACATTTAGTTCATGATTTTCTATTGGTATTTTAATGACACTCCACGGATCAATGATCCAGCACTGATAGATGTGCCATGTCCCAGACTCTACCCAGGCTGGGTTAGAGTCCTCTGTAATCCTATCGATGAGATAGACAATCTCCATCAGAGCGGCCACCTAAACTTCCCTGATGTCACGTAAGCCAGACATACAGGATACTGCAACAAGCAAGCAAGGAAAACCTCATGCTGTGAGATCAATGAGGATTTTGACCTACTTTTAGGAATGCCTTATCAGAACTGAGAGTAGTAGAAGGAAACTAAACTTAGGAAGCCAGGAGGGTGCGATGCAGAAAGTGAAGAGCAAAATCCAGTTTTTAAGGACGCACTCTACAAAACAAACCACTGCTACTCTCCTTGCTACAACTCTGAGCTACTCCTTGCCTATTATGCTATTTTTCAATTTAAAACATTTGACAGGGACACCTGGGTGGCTCAGTCAGTTAAGTTTCGGACTTCGGCTCAAGTCATGATCTCAAGGCTCATGAGCTTGAGCCCCACATCCGGCTCTCTGCTGTCAGCACAGAGCCTACTTTGGATTCTCTTCCCGTCTCTCTCTCTCTCTGCCCCTCCTCTGCTTGCTCTCTCTCTCTCAAAAATAAACATTTAAAAAAATAAAACATTTGACTGTCAAAAATCAAGTAAATTTTCAAATAGAGATTCTCAGATATTCTACTACCTTTTCCTGTTAAATTGTGTGTGTGTTTTAATTTCTGTTTCAGAAGTTTATCTACTACCCAAGTAAGGCCTTAATAAATAAGGTTTACTACAAGCAATAAAGGTTTACTACAAATAGGGGCGCCTGGGTGGCTAAGTCGGTTAAGCATCCGACTTCACTCAGGTCATGATCTCGCGGTTCATGAGTTCCAGTCCCGTGTCGGGCTCTGCGCTGACAACTCAGAGACTGGAGCCTGCTTTGGATTCTGTGTCTCCCTGTCTCTCTCTGCCCCTCCCCCCCTTATCTCTCTCACAAATAAATCAACATTAAAAAAGATTTAAAGGTTTACCACAAATGATTGTTAGACATGACTAGATTTGTAAGGGTTTTGATAGAAAATGTGGTGCTTTTGATTTCATTATCTCTATCAGAGAGCCCTCTATTCTTATTGTACTTCTTTGAAAAGTTGTTATACTATTAAAACAAATTTTGAGATAGGGCAATTAAGTTAAAATTTCCAAGTACCACATGATTTTAAAGAACATGCCTGTAACAGATCTCCATGAGCTCAAATATTTTGAGCTCTCAAAAGTTTGCATCTTCTGCAGACTGAATCGAGACGTCCTAGAATAAACATAATACTGTGGGATCGTAGGGGTAAGGAATTTCAGTAGATTGCAACCATACAAAGAGGTGTCTGAAGGTTCAGCTCAAATTCTATTAAATAATTGAAAGAGAAGAAAGGAAGTCTCAATTTGAATCTAAGTTGCATATGTTTCTTGATCTTTCAATTTTTCCTCATTCAAGCTTTCATGATTCTTTTTTGGTTTGTTTTGTTTCATTGATCCCTTTGGGTAAAGCTTATGTTCTCCTCAGAATAATAACTTTAGAAAAATAAAATAAAATATATAGGGTTTATAACAAATATATATATATACATATATATAATATATAATTTATTTGTTATATATTATAACAAAAATTGTGCATCTAATAATATATATAATGTCATATATATGTATATATGATTCATGGCAAAAGGCCACATACATATTCCACTTTCAGTGAGATAAAATTCTCAATTCCCAATAAAAACTTCCAAAGGGCTTATCAGCAGCAAGGTCATCTCTAGAAGCAGGGGCAGATAAAACACCTATTGCACAGCTTCCCTTAGCAGCTGACAATGTCAGCCCAAAGTCAGGCATTGCTGGAACTGAGAAACTCAGTGTTTGATGTGACACAACCCTTTTATACTAGTGGCTTTCACTACACTTTTGGGAGAATGTAAACAACCTGTATCCTTAATGGAAAACATTTACAGACATCTGTGTCCTTCTTGATTCTAAAATCAAACTCAGGCTTAGCAAGATGACACCTTATTTTTAAAATATCAATATCCGAGACCAAGGGTCTGTAAACAATATCTCCATCTTTAGCATCCTTGAAAGGCTATTTCTCACAAGTGTGCATCACAGATGTTGTTCTGATCTTCAAGGAAAGAGTTCTTTGTCAGAGATAGCCCATTGTGGTTTATCTTTAAGGCTCCCCATCGCACAGCTGGGGGAAAAGCCTGACTTCCGTGAGGACACTGCCAGAAATCTAATCTTTCCCTCCACAGTAATATGGCCAGGCCAGGCCAAGGGCTGCCCAGCTCTGTGACATTTCCCAGTTTCACTTGTGGTTAGGTAGAGTCTCCAGCATAAGCGAAAGGGGTGAGTGAGATTTCCTGGCGGTTTCCCTCAAACATTTGCCCTTCGCATTGTCTGAAACCCCAATGTATCAGTGACTCTATTCTGACTATACTGCAACAAATACTCTAGAAGATGGTGAAAAAGCTAAATGGAAGGAAATTGTTCCCTGAATGATTGGGTGGTTCCTGGTCACCTGTTGATACCCCCATCCCACTCCAGCTACATGACAGGAAGATAAAACTCATAGCTTATTGGAACCACCAAATATGGAGGCCTTTCTGTTAAAACAGTTCAGCCCATTCTTATCAATATACCTCCAGTGTATATAATACCTCATCTCCACACACCATTCTGGGCCATATATTGGACTTTTACTTGTATAGTGGGCAAAGCTGATTCAGTTCTATTGCCAGAACAGCAAATAGCACCCAGGAAAACCACTTATCCAGCACCACTTAAGACGGGGCAAGACCTTAAAATATGGGACAGCCTTACACTCACACAATGACTGCAACACTAATTCTGTGTGTAATATTTATTAATATTAGTTGAAAAGAGAATTCCTCAGTATAGAATACAAAGTTTTAAAGTGTTTCATGTACTAACTTTGATTTAAAATTCCACTCAGCTAATCTAGAAAGATGAAACTACTCACTGAGTAGTCCTTAATATTCATTTATACAATTTAAACACTTAAATCTTAGAGATCTAATATATCTAAAGTATGGAAATATTCCTAATTTACATACAATCTGGCCATCTATCTTATATTGGAACTTGCTCTACAATATACCACCTCAGGCGATTATAATAACGATAAATACTATATATTTCTGCTACTACTACCATTAAGGTCCCTATCACTACTTCTTTTTTCTGTTGTTAAAATTTTTTTTAACGTTTATTTATTTTTGAGACAGAGAGAGACAGAGCGTGAACAGAGGAGGGGCAGAGAGAGAGGGAGACACAGAATCTGAAACAGGCTCCAGGCTCTGAGCTGTCAGCACAGAGCCTGACGCGGGGCTCGAACTCATGAGCCCTGAGATCATGACCTGAGCCAAAGTCAGACCTTCAACCGACCGAGCCACCCAGGCGCCCCACTATCACTACTTCTAACATTACTTCTAATGAGCACTATGTACCTGGATTCTGAACTATCACATTTACTATGCTAATAATTTAATCATATCATTAAATTTCTCTAATGATAGGAACTAAATATCTCAAGAGGCAAATAATTCTATCATTGTATAATCTTACTGTTGAAGACTCTTGATTAAGACTTCACACTTGATCTTAGCCAAAAGGCCGAGAAGCGATCTTGATTAAGACTTCAAAATCAAGCTATAAATAAAAAATTTTAAGTTTATTTATTTATTTTGAGAGAGAGAGTGCCAGTGGGGGGAGGGGCAGAGAGGGAGGGAGAAAATCCAAAGCAGTCTCCATGCTGTCAGCACAGAGCCAGTTGTGGGGCTTGATCCCACGACTGCAAGATCATGACCTGAGCCTAGATCATGAGTCAGATGCTTAACCAACTGAGCCACCCAGGTGCCCCAAGCTATAAATAAAATTTAAGATCAATCCTTCAGAATGTACCCTGATATAGAATATGGGAGAAATGTTACTTTATTTGAAAATAAAGGATATTTATTCTTTCTTTCTTGATATTCATTCTTTCTCGATCCACAGCTCATTTATTTGGGTTTAGTGTCCACTATTTGTTCTTGAAGCCATTTTAAAGCTAAACCCACATACTGATAGAACATATTAATGTAAAATAATATGACAGTCAGGGACTCTGCAGACTTATTTCCAGGAAAACTCCCATACTGAAAGCACATAAACTTTCACATGGCACAAAATCAATCATAACACTCAAAAAAATCACTATTGCAACAAATACCTTAAGATTAAAAGCTCTTACCTGTTTTTATGGTTGTCAAGGAAACCTTTCTCTGATTTCCTAATGAAATACATTTCCTGAAAGATAAACAGAATAAACACCAAAGTATGAAATAAAATCCAACAAAATGTGGCTTTTAAAAAATTCATAAAAATTTAACTTAATTTTTTAATGTTTACTTAATTATTTTGAGAGAGAGAAAAAAAAAAAACACATGAGCCGGGGAGAGCCAGAGAGAGAGAGAGGACAGAGAGAATCCCAAGCAGGCTCCACACTGTCAGTGCAGAGCCCAACATGGGTGCTCAAATTCACAAACCATGAGATCATGACCTCAGCTGAAATAAAGAGTCAGAGGCTTAACTGACTGAGCCACCCAGGTGCCCCTAAAGAACTTAATTTTTAAATTTTAAACTCTCATATAAAGCATTGAAAAAAAATCATTAATAACTTTGAAAGTGGAATTCTGAATCTCATGACACTCTCTAAGTAAAGCTAGTGGAATTTTAAAACCTAAAAAATTAAATTTTCAACCACAATTATTTATACTGTTTTAAGCACTAAGATAGAATACAAAAAATTGGACATAATTGTGCTTTTAACTATTTTAAACTATAATAGAGCAGATAAAGCTTACAACTAGAAAATTAAAATAATATTACAGAAAGGTTTATTTATTTTATTTTATTTTATTTTATTTTTTGGATATATTTTAAAAAGATGATTTGTGTAGTTAGTATGGATAAATGTTGGTAAGATTTAAGTGCAATTACGCATAGTTATGCAGATTCAAATTAGTAAAACGATTTGTCTCAATATATTAATTTAAAAATGGACAAAATACCATAAAGTATCACTCTGTATAGATGCTCAGAAATGAAGAAATAAATTCATGTTTTGCAAGGAAGCCTTGGGCTGAAGTTAATCATCTTGGGCTTAAATTCTGAGAGGCTGAGCAGGAACCAATTCTTTATTGTTTTTATCTGCACCTCCAGGTGCTGGGCATATGGTCTGAAAAATTATAGGTGCTCAATACATTTTGGTAAATGAATCCATCTCAACTCAACATTAAAAAACAGCTATTATAGAAGTTTCTTCACATCCTGGCTTCAAGTTCCTGTCTGTGAATTATTGATTCACAGTTGGACTGTGATTCATTAGTTGGTTGATATTGATTCATTAGTTGGACTAAATGATGTCTACCAAGCTTATCAATCTGTTATTCTTACCAATCTATGATTGTCACTCAGTTACTTAAACCAGAAACCTAAGTCTTATTCCTTTGCTCTCAACGACCTTAGCCCAATCCATGACCCAGATAGGTAGACTCTTCTACCTAAATATCACTGGAATCCATCCACTTTCTCCAGTGCCATACTAATCTAAGCTTCCATTCTCTCATTTCTGAATAATAAAATGCCCTATTATCTCTCACTCTTCCACTCTTGAGAAGAAGTCAGAGTGATCTGTTAAAATAAAAATTCAATCATGCATCACTCATATTTAAACAACTCTTTGTTGGTTTCTCACTGACCTTAGGTTAAGGATCCAAGACCTAAACACCTAAGAAGCCTATCATAATCTGGCTCCTTTCTCTACCTCTTGCCTCTTTTCTTCTGACTCTTCCTTTTAAATTCTTGATGCTCTGGCACATTGCATTTTCTCCATGCATTCCATGTACCATATCTCCTTCCTCTCCCACAAATCTTTCACAGATACTGTTTCTTCTGCCTGAAACTCTCCTGCCTTCCCTTAGGTCTTATACTTACAAACTCCTATTCATCTTTTAGATCTCATCTTTTGACAGTCAAACTAGATTAAGTCTCCCTAATATTTATTTATATTCAACATTATATTCCATTTTGGCAGGGATCATTGTACTTCTACACATTCTGAACATTTTCCTCACAATGTTTTAAAATGTATAGAGTCAGGAACCATATCTTGTCGACCACTGAATCCTAAGATTACAGAATCAGGTCCTATTATTTAGTAATTCCTTAGGTTTCTATTGGTTAGTTGGACTCCATGTCTTCTAAATTAGTGTTTTCTCTACAGTTATTGAATAAGGTCACCAATAGGCCACCATAAAGTCAAAGAGAAAAAAATCACTTAGCATGCCTCACTGGTTTCTTACCCATTTCCATTCTTCTTCTTCTATACTAACCAAACCCAGAATTAGTACAGGGCAGTAATGTGTACCTAATTCATAGTTGATTATCTCCCAGCCTTGCTTCTAAGAGTGGTCATTAAGTTCTGGTTACTAAGACATTTCTCAGAGAATTCCCCTTCCCAAATTAATTCTCATGAGGAAAAGCCTGCTTTATTTTGCCTTTTGCACTTCCCAGTTTTCTAAGATGAATAAGAAAGTAATGCATGGAAGTAAAGCTGCCATCTTACCAGGATGAAAACTACATAGTAATTATGACAGAACAGGAAGACTGGATGAGCCTAGTTTGTTGCTGAATCTCCTCCAGGCATGGCAGCATCCCTGAGCCACTACTGTCTTCTAGATTTCCTGTTATAAGAGAATAAGCTCCTTATTTACCCTAGAAGCTTAAACTTGCATCTGAACACATTTCTAACCCATTCAGGCAACCTACTTTGAAGAGATTATTGAGCGTGTAAAAGGCAACAAACATATTACAACTTTTCGGTATTTGAACCCAGCTCTGCCTCTTTCCATTTGTGAGACCTCATTAGCTTCAGTGCACTTACCTGTTAAATGAGAATAATGATATCATCTTGCAAGGTGAGTATGAGTATTAAGAGCAAACAAATGTAAAGATTTTAGTTCATGGTCTGATATAGTAGGTGTTCAATAAAACAAGAAATTTTACCACCTTTTGAGAAAAAAAAAATGTATACAGCATTTGTAGCCAAACAGATTCTACCAATTACTTACTCTAAAAGTCCATCAGACTTTTTGGAGACTCAGTGTCCTAGTTGTAAAATGAGGAGAATATTATCTACCCTAGACAGATCTATGAGGATTAAAGACAAAACATTTAAAGTAATAGACATTTAGTGAATGGCAGTTACCATTTAATAGAAATAGAAATGCACAATAATATATGCTCATATTAGACTATAGCAACTAGATTAAGATATTCAAATCTACACAGCACATTTTCCATAACAAATTTTTAAAAATTGATAATATATTTTGTTTTCCTCTATAGCATTAATTCTCACATGGAGATTAGAGAGGTGGCCACAAGCCCCTTTGCAAATTTCAAGAATTCTATGGTACTTAACTACAGAAAGATGCATATATGCAGAAACTCTTACATTCAACTTTAGGGAATTATGTATTCTCTTAAATTCTGTGCGTCTCAAGACTGTATTACACTCCCTAATCAACAGTTCATGGAGTTCCAAGGGGCCATCCTGATATGGTAATTTTGTATTTAAAGATGTCCTATGCAATAAACACTAAGACATATGTCTTATATACCTTTAATAAGCTATATAGTTTCTTTATCTGCATATCTACTCTAATACATAGTAATCACATTGTTTGAGAAGGAGCCCTTTCAGCAAATTTGTATTTCGAAGTTTGTGTTGTACAGACTTATGCTTACAAGTGTTAAGTTTCATTTAAACTTTGTTAAAGGAGAGGGGAAAAGAACATAAGACATGTAGACAACAAGGGAAACTAAAATCAATAAGCTACAATGCAACTATCTACAATGTGATTCAATGTTCCACTCAGAAAAGGACAAATAAAACTCTGAGTGATAACTCCTCAAGAAAGAATTATATTTCTGCCAAAATATTGCTGAGATTACACAGGGGACTGCCAGTAGTTTCAGTTTATAAAGAATCTAGTGTTACTTTGTGGTTAGGGTACAAGGTAGCGCTGGAGAAATATGTTATTTCAGATTCTGCAAGTCACGGGATTTCACTATGATCTTGACCAAGTTCTACAACCTTTGCTTTTTTTCCTCCCTCCCACCGCTCCCAAAAAAGAGAAATGTTTTTAATCTGCTCTCTCCTGACCTAATACTTAATGGACAATAAATGTTTGCTGTATCTTATATATACTAAGCATTCCTTAGCTTTCAAAAACCAGTTGTTTTGCATCAATTCACTAGAGTAGTAAAGTCCTGGGAAGGAGGCAAGATTCAAGTGGGTCATTTGGTTTAATTCAATAGGCTTGTCCCTCTAGGTGGTGTTATCTAGCCCTGCACAACTATGACAGTCTCCCTGGGCTGTCTTTCCATCTTCTCTTTATCTTTGCCTTATGGATGATGTTTATAATGACTTACACTGTCATCAGAACTAAGAAAAGATAGATGGCTTCTTTGTTACAGTCCTTTGTGTCTCAGCCTTTCCTACCTTTTTGGATGTATTTTTGCATTCACTCAATGTGTAAGAATCACTCAGCTAGTTTCTTTCTTTGGCAATAGCAGTATTTAATAAAGGATATAAATACCTGTAAGGAAAAGCAAACCTATCCTTTTGGGATTCAAGCTTTCTAGGAAAGCAGAGGAAGAGACTTTGTTCAATCACGAGTTAAAAATGAGTTGAGAGACATAAAAGACAGAAAGGAAATTTCTCCTATGTATACTGGTAAAGATACTAGAACAAACAATAGGAACTCATAAGAAAAAAAATAGAAGAAAACTCTCCTAAGTTGAAGAAAGACCTGAATTTGAAAAATATAAATTATTTTTATAAAACCCAACTCTCAGTTATACAATGGAGATCACAATGAAAGTTGAAAAATGCAAAATGTGATGTTATGTGAAAAAAGCAAAGTGAATAAAAGTGTATAGAGTTCCATTGTGTAAGAAAGGTGATGGGGAGATACACACATATGCATGCATACATATAAATATTTGTTATATACACAAATATATTATACACACACACACTTAATTTTATTTTTTTACTGGAAGAATAGGTGTGCCTAGATGGCTCAGTCAGTTAAGCATCCATCTCTTGATTTTGGCCCAGGTCACCATCTCACAGTTCATGGCTTCTAGCCCTGCATCGGGCTCTGTGCTGACAGCTCAGAGCCTGGAGCTGCTTTGGATTCTGTCTCCCTCGCTCTCTGCCCCTCCCCCACTCACATTCTGTCTCTCAGAAATAAATAACTGTTTAAAAAATAAAAAAATAATAATAAATAGAAATGAAAGGATAATAATCTTTTTTTGTAATGTTTACCTATTGGAGGAAGAAGCAAATAATATCAACAAGGAGAGAAATTAGCTTATTTTGTTGATTTAACACCATTTAACATTGTTTAAGAAATCAAATATCTTTTTAAATACCTAAGAATAAAATGGAAATTAAAACAGATAAACCTAATTGTCTAACCACTTGGTGGCCCAACTACACGGAGATGAACAATCCCAAAATGACTCTTTGTAGTTCATACACTAGACTATGTATCCCTAGTAGGATATAAGCAAAAGACAAAAATAATTGAGAAAAAAATTTGAGCTTTTCTTCCATGGTCATATTTTTGTGGCTAGTGTTTTTATTGTTATTCTGAGATTGTTGTGTGTGTATTTTGGGGTAAATCAAGTGAATAATTATATTGTCACAAATTTTTGGCATTGGATAAAGAAGATAGATGAGATTGTTACTAAAATTGATGAGATTAAAGAAAAACCTTCTGGTCCTGAATTTGAATAGAAAGTGTCACTATAAACTGAAAATGATATTTTAAAATTTTCTTGATTTATGGGGTGCCTGGGTGGCCTAGTCGGTTAAGTTTCCAACTTTGGCTCAGGTCATGATCTCACAATTTGTGAGTTCGAGCCCCTTGTAGGGCTCTGTGCTGATGACTTGGAGTTCGGAGTCTGGAGCCTGCCTCAGATTCTGTGTCTCCCTCTTTCTCTGTCCCTTCCCCACTCGTGCTCTGTCTCCCTCTCTCTCAAAAATAAATAAGCATTAAAAAAGTTTTCTTGATTTATTCAAAGTTTATTTTAAATTTATTAAAAATGTTTAATAATTTTATTCAGCTACAATTGATATACAAAGAACTTCACATATTTAATGTATACAATTTGGTGAGTATGAATATGCAAAGACCCATGATACCATCATACAATCAAGCTACTTGATGTATCCAATACCTCCCAAAATCTCTCTGTGTCATTTTGGTTTTTGTTGTTCTTTGTTTTGTGGTAAGACCCCTTAATGCAATTTTCCCTATTGGTACAAAGTTTCAGAATGCTAGCTGAATAAATTCTAGAGATCTCTTGTACAACATAGAGCCTATAGTTAATGATACGGTATTGTGCACTTCAAAAGATTATTTTTTTTTAATGATGCAAACCTATTTCCTAGATCTGTTTACCATAAAGGCCTAGAAGACGTAATTGGTGTAGTAGCAATGGGATCCTAACATATCTTTAAATGACCATTTCTCATTAAAAGAAACCAGGGATCCTTTGAGAAATGACTGATACTAAGTCTCATGCAAAAGTGCTTATAATAAGCCTGCAGTATCTCACCATGCTACATATCAATGATAATATCCACCACTACTAGGGTCATGTCAAAAAGACACAGGAGCCAACGTGAAGCAATTCCTGCTAGCCATATAGAGGATAATTGAGCATCAATTAAAAAATGAATGCAATCCATTAAAAATATAAATATGCTTAAATCTATGGGTTCTTGATAGCTCACACACACATGCACACAAACTCACACTTGTCACTTTTGAAGGATGCTAAGATACCAAGTATGTTACTGCCTTTGATGCTCTACCTCACACTCTCATGAACACACCTCTGCGTGAAGCTTCAAGTGCACTGGAAGGACAATCCCCTGTGCGTTTATGTCTCACATTATGTAGAGAGCGACTTTCTCAAGCTTACAATGTGTTGTTGCTTTCTGCCTCTTGTTCATGCATAGCTCAGAAACTTGAGGGAGTTAACATCCCTTAGGACAGCCTTCCACCAAAGGGTGATTAGAATTAATGGACAAATGCTAAGTACTACTGCCTTCTGTTTTTCTGACACCAATTCTGAGAAGTGGTCTATATTTTCCAGTTGTCCTCAACCATGACCTTGATAGGGTGCCTTGCCTGACTCAAGTATACACTCTACCGTCTTATATAATCTGGACCTAAAGAATAATCAAATAGTTGATAAAGGAAGTTTCTCTTTATCGAACTATTCCAACTAATAAAGAAATGGGTAATAGAATTTGAATACTACAGTTTTACCAGTACTAATGATTAATGGATTTTAGAACAAGCCCTGATGGCTGAGAGCACAACAAAAGGAGAAACAAGAAAATGTTAAAATGATATCTGATGGAAACATACACCACCACAGTAAAGAGATCTTGTCAAACAAACAGCTCAATCTGACCAGGAGCTCTGGATCTAATTACCAATCTGCAGAAAATATAAGGGACAGAGGAATATATTTAAGTGACACTGTGACACCACAGAAGTGCAATCACTAAAACCCCAAATGTGGGAAACTCTATAGAACTAATGACCTATTTTACCTAATAAACATTTGTAAGAAAAAAGTTAGAAATTAATAGCTCAAAATAGACTTAGTAGACATATTAAGTCCATATATGCTCTTACTTAGATGCTAATACACTTTAAAAAAAAACTATGAAACAAGTGTATGTGATTATCTATTCAATGATATTGAACAATTATTTATCTTTGACATAATAATGATATCATATTACATTTAATAAAGAGTTATCTTTTAGAAATAGACATTAAAGTATTTACAGATGATTTGATTGGATTTGCTTCAAAATAATCAGGTATGCGAGTGGATGATATGGGATGATAATCAGGTATAGGAGTGGATAAATAAAATAAGATTATTCGTGTATTGATAATTGTTGAAGCTCAGCGGAAGGTAATTCAAATTTGTCATATCTATCTCTATACTTTTCTATACATTCATAAATTTCCATACTAAGCATTAAAACTGCATGAATACATGTGTGAATGTATATGTATACAGATTCATATCAATACTTGATGAAATATAAGGAGAAATTTTTATGATACAAACACATTAAACTTCATATATTTTCTTAGGTTTTAACTGATTAAGTAGACAAGTAACTATTGATAGACTAGTAATATAATTATGAATACTATGAATAATGAAATTGACCTAATAGCTAACATTGCCACATAAAAACCGTATATTCTTTCCTAACAAAACCATGGTAGTTACAATAATTAACCATACAATAGGTCATAAAGGTAACCTTAATTTCAAAAGTAAAATATGTACAAAGCACATCCTATAATCACAAAACAATAAAGTTTAAATGTATTATAAATGGTTGCATAAAAAATTTAAAACACTATTCCAAATTATTCTTGGATCAATCTATTATAGATCATTTAGATGTCACTAATGGAAATTTCATAAAAAAGAAATAGTATGGACTCTGGCCAAAGCAATGTTCAGGATAGAATCTATGGCTTTAAATTAATAGATTTTTAAAGAAGAAAAAACTAATTATGTGTATTTAGGCTTTCTTTCCCTCTTTTTGTGAATAATAGGATATATCCTTAATTTAAAATTTTTCACTAGGCAATCTTACATATGAATAAAGGTTAAATCAGAATCTTAAAATTAGATTTAGCAGAAAAATATAATGAAAATTATACATCAAGAAATTAATGCTAATTTAAATTTGAGAAATTTATTAGCATAATTTATTATAGAAATAGGCAAGTGAGAATCATGAGACCAATGATATAATTTCAGTAAAGGCTAAAATGTCACTTTGTAAAATTGAATATCTCAATAACAATTCAGTAATTTTATAATCCAGTGATACTCCCATAATAGAATTTATAAAAATATTCTTTCAAGAAGATAGACAAAACCAGGTTTTAATGGTGAAGCATTTTAGATACTTACTAAGATTACAAATCATACAAAGATGCTCTCAGTTATATCTTTTGAATATTTACAAATTTTATATGTAGTTTAAAAAGACAAAATGTTATATTAATTCAAGATAGATTGTAGATCTTAGTGTTTAAGATTATGCAATAGATGGGGCGCCTGGGTGGCGCAGTCGGTTAAGCGTCCGACTTCAGCCAGGTCACGATCTCGCGGTCCGTGAGTTCGAGCCCCGCGTCGGGCTCTGGGCTGATGGCTCAGAGCCTGGAGCCTGTTTCCGATTCTGTGTCTCCCTCTCTCTCTGCCCCTCCCCCGTTCATGCTCTGTCTCTCTCTGTCCCAAAAATAAATAAACGTTGGAAAAAAAAAAAAAAAAAAAGATTATGCAATAGATTTTTTTTTTAAAAAAAGCAGAAGAGAACATCCTCATGACTTTTTTTTTAATGTTTATTTATTTTTGAGAGAGAGAGACATAGACAGAGACAAAGCACGAGCAGGGGAGGAGCAGAGAGAGAGGGAGACCCAGAATCTGAAACAGGCTCCAGGCTCTCAGCTGTCACCACAGAGCCCAACGCGGGGATCGAACTCACAAACAGTGAGATCATGACCTGAGCCGAAGCTGGACGCTCAACAGACTGAGCCACCCAGGCGTCCCTCCTCCTGACTTTTACCACATGTATTAGTGTTCTCCAAAGCAACAGAACCAAGAGGATATATATATATATAGAGAGAGAGAGATAATTATGTATATGTTTATAGATATACACATACGTGTAAAAAATCATGATGAATGAGAAAAACAAAAGGAAATTATATGTCTGATCTCTGTGGAGAAAAAATTTTGTTAAGCATAAGAATAAATAAATAAATAAATAAATAAATAAGTTTTAATAAAATTTTGATATGTCTACACAAAAAAAGTGTTTTGTAAAAATTCCATAAAACTTCAATATTTAAAGCAACATAAAACAGCAAAATCATAACTTGAGAAAAAAATATTTCCAATATATAGGGGACAAATAGTTAATCTTCTACACTAACTTTAAGAGAGAAAATGGGCACAACATATGAACATAATTCAAAGAAGAAGAAATATGAGCAGATATTAAACTTGAAGCCATGTTCAGCTTTACTAATAACCAAAAAGTGCTAAACTCTATCTACAAAAATGTTGCTAAGGCCAATGTCAGAGAAATTAATTACCTGTGCTCTCTTTCAGGATTTTTATGGTTTCAGGTTTCACATTTAGGTCTTTAATCCATTTTTAGTTTATTTTTGTGTGTGGTATTAGAAAGTGGTCCAATTTCATTCTTTTACATGCAGCTGTCAAATTTTTCCAGTGCCAGTTATTGAAGAGACTCTCTTTTCCCCATTGTATATTCTTGCCTCTTTTGTCATAGAGTAATTGACTATGTAATCATAGATTTATTTCTGGAGTCTCTATTCTGTTTCATTGATATATGTGTCTACTTTTGGGGCAGTACCATACTGTTTTGATTACTACAGCTTTGTAGTATATATTGAAATCTGGCTTTGTTGTTCTTAAGATTGCTTTGAGGTCTTCTGTGGTTCCATAAAAATTTTAGAATTGTTTTAGTCCTGTTAAAAAAATGCTATTGGCATTTTTCTAGATATGTCTTTTCAGGCAAGGAAAACAAAATCAAAATCAAACTATTGGGACTGCATCAAAATAAAAATCTTTTGCACAATGAAGGAAATCATTAACAAAACAAAAAGACAACCTACTTAATGGGAGAAGATATTTGCAAATGATATATCCATTAAGGGGTTAACATCCAAAAAAATAAAGAACTTATACAACTCAACATCGAAAGAATTAACAGCTCAATTAAACAATGCACAGAGAACCTGAATAGATATTTTTCCAAAGAAGACATACAGACACATGAAAAGATGCTGAACATCACTAATCATCTGGGAAACGTTAAGTCAAAACCACAATGAGATATCATCTTACACCAGGTAGAATGGCTAAAATCAAAATGACAAGAAATAACAAGTGTTGGTGAGGATGTGAAGAGAAAGGAACCTTTATGCACTGTTGGTGGGACTGTAAACTGGTGCAGCCACTATAGAAAACAGGTACAGCATTTCCTCAAAAAATTAAAAATAGATCCAATAATTCCACTACTGGGTATTTACCCAAAGAAAATGAAAACATTGATTTGAAAAGATATATGCCCCTTATGTTTATTACAGCATTATTTAAAATAGCTGAGATAATGGAAGCAACCCAACTGTCCATTGATACATGAATAGATAAGGAAGACGTAGTATATACATATATGGAAATATTATGCAGCCAAAAAAAGAAAAAAAAAGGATGAGGTCTTGCCATTTGAGGCAACATGGGCAGACCTGGAGAGTATTATGCTAAGTGAAATAATTCATACTGAGAAAGACATGTACCATATGAGTCCACTCATAAATGGAATCTAAGAAAAGGAAAACAAAACAAAACAAATGGATAAACAAACAAAAAGAATGAGACCTATAAATACAGAGAACAAACTTATGGTTGTCAGAGGCAGAGGAGGGTGGAGAATTGGGCCAAATGGGTGAAGGGGAGAGGGTGACATAGGCCTCCAGTTAAGGAATGAATAAATCTTAGGAATAAAAATCACAGCATAAGGAATACAGTCAATATTATAATGGTGATGTAATGGGACAAATTGTAGCTACACTTGTGGTAAGCATAGTATAAGGTATAAACTTTTCAAATCATGCAGTTGTACACCTGAAACTAATGTAACATTGTGTATCAGTGATACTCAAACAAAAAAATTATAACTAAATAGTTTTAAAAAATAGGGACACCTGGCTGGCTCAGGCAGTAAAGCATGTGACTCTTGATCTAAGGGTTGTGAGTTTGAGCCCCATGTTGGGCATAGAGATTACTTAAAAAATAACAATCTTAAAAAAAAAAAAAGATCTTCTTGAGGGTGGGTAGAATGGGCACTTTTATGTACTTTCTGTGAGAGTGTAATTTGTTAATAAGTATCAAGTATATACATGCCAACTATGAAAATGACAGTGATCTTTATGGAAATTGTATTTATAATACCTGAGTTTGGGAATTACTATAACTTTTTAACAATAAAGGATAAGAATTGACATATGAAGTGTTTGAGTAAGCATGCATTAAAAATAAATTTTGGAATAATATTCAACAGTATAAAGACCTGTTTTCATTCTACTATAAGTGAAAAAGCACAAATTATAAATCTTTGCATATATATATCCTTCTCTGAATTTTGCAAAAAATTAAAACAAAAAAAAAACCCAAAATATTGACACATACGGACAGAAAAAAATATTGAAGGATATATACTAAAATATTAACTTTCATTTCATTGGAAGTACTTAATGTTAACCTTGTTTTTAACTTTATATGACAGCTATTTTTAATTTTGGAAACAGAAAAAAGTTAAAAATTTTACAACAGTAAGTGAAAATTGTGCTCATTTGAAAATTAAGAAATAGAATAAAAATTTAAAAAGTAAGAATATGGAAATCATAAAGATAGTATATGAATACATTAATATAAAAGCAGATGAAGCAAAATTTCCTCAAATAGATTAATAAATTCAAGAATTAATTTCTAGAAACATTGAACAAAATAGGTATATATAATCAAATATAACTGAAAGAAATCCAATGAGAAGAGGAAAAATCTAGATATGGATATCTTAAATTAGAGAAGTACCTGGAACATAAAATCCAATCAAAAAATGTCTGATGAGTGTGTTGAATGAGAGCTATATACAGCACATGCTTACATACTTGACCATCTCTATTTAAATGGACATTTTTGAAAGAAAAATATAAATGTCAAATTCTCACAATGAAATTGAAAAACAGAAGACAATAACATAAATTTTAAAACATTTCTAAAATTACTTCCAAAAAATACTCAGTCCAGATATTTGAATCAATTACTTCTTTCAAATTTCCAAAGAATAAATACTTTTCATGATAAACTTCATATGATACTCAAGTTCCTAGGAAAACATGAAGACTTTCTAATGCATTTGTATTAAATTAGCCATAACCTTGACACCAAACCTGGCAGATAAAACACCCTATCACAGCTGGGTGAGAGAACAGCTGTCTCTTCTATTTTCAGTAAGAATGTTCTCTGTGTACCCCACCTTGTGACACTAACTCCCTGCCCAATAACATTGCATCACTTGGGTCCCAGAATGTAACAGATGGCACAGTTGGGAACTCGGAACTTGGAAGAGGCTTTCTAATGGAGAAGCTGTTTATTGAGGTGTGGCAGGATTAAGGGAACCAACCTGTGATTTTGAGGTGCATAGTAACTAGCAATTTTAGGAAGCATTTATGGCTCACAAGCCTGAAGGGACAAATGAGGAAAAGGTGCTAGAGCGGAGGTCATGGAAGCGGGTCTGATTGACAGAAACTGTAATTTGGGAGAGATGTAGTCACAAGCAGAACCACAGCAAAACCAAGGAGGAAATGGAGGAGGGAAACGACCAAATCCTTTCCCTTCTGTTTTCCAAACTTTAGTGAGTGCTTTTCATTGTCTCCAAAAGAAGGCTGAAGGCAAAGGAGACCAACTGTTAGTGTTGGGCACAGATGAGGACTAAGAATCACAGGGGGGTGCGGTCAAAGAGAACAACTAGACATTCACCCTGACCACTTCCACCAAACTTCTTTAAGTGCTATGGGTTGATATGGAGCGGGGGGCAGGAGGAAGGGGAAATGGGTGATGGGCATTGAGGAGGACACTTGCTGGGATGAGCGCTGGGTGTTGTATGTAAGTGATGAATCACAGGAATCTACTCTCAAAGCCAAGAACACACTGTATACACTGTATGTTAGCTAACATGACAATAAATTATATTTTTTTAAAAAGCTGTGGCAAAGAGAAATTGTCTAGGGACTTAGCATGGTAAGTATTTAGTATCAAAGCCTGAATACCTTCCTTGCTCTGAGACATTCTCAGAAACATTCCCCAAACTTTTATTCACTCAACCTGAGCCACTTATCCAGACCTTCTTGCCTCCGGCAACTATGCCACCTCTGAAATACTGATTTCAAGCATTCCACACTCTGAATTGAACTTATGATGTATTATCCCTACCTAAGATGATACAGCCAAACAATTCTTCCAAGTAACGAAGTTCTGCAACATCTACCTGCCCCCAACACACACAGACACACACACTCCCTCGCACACAGATTTGCTATTCATCACCATATTTCACCTCACTTGCCTGTTTGCTTATTTATTTGCTTGCTTGTTTGTTTATAGAAGGAGAGAGGAAGAGTGCATGTAGGAGAGGGGCAGAGGGAGAGAGAGAGAGAGTCTTAAGCAGGCCCGGTGCTTAGTGTGGAGCCTGACGTGGAGCCTGATCCCACAACCCGGGGATCATGACCTGAACCAAAATCGAGAGTCAGATGCTCAACCAACTAAACCACCCAGGTGCCCCATCACTTGCCTGTTTTTTCCAGGTTAGAGTCTATAATCCCAGGATTTTAATCCCTCTCTTCAGGTATTAAACTATTCAACTATGTGGCCTCTTGCTTCCTTTGGAGCTCATTGTCAAGAACTGTAAAGTGTCTAATTATTTTTACTACTTGCAAGTTAACAAGCCAACCTGCCACTATTTCATGGATGCTGGCAGAAGACACAGCCTCCTGAATCAGAGACAAGAGTTTTATTACTCCGCAGTAGTGGTAGCCAGAGCATCGGCATTTTTCCTCTGGTTCCCTGAGTCCCAGTTCCCACAGGGTGACACAGCGAGGTTTGGGTGACACCTGTACCTTCAGTGGGCTGTGTTACAGAAGAGGAGCCCTAATCGTACAGAACCTGAATCAGGCGTAATTGGCAGGAAACATGCCCAATATATTAAAGACATTATCTTTATTATGCTGGAGAGTAAGCATGCCAGCCTTTTATTCTGGAGGGAGAGTCTATTATTTCTATTCTCCAAGCCCTTTCACTACACAAATGTCCCTGAAAAGATAGTGCTTCTGCTCACAATCTGTGCAGAGACACAATAGTGCCATGGAGAATTTCCCAAAAACCTCATCTGTGCCTGTATCCAAGCAGTCAGAGAAACTGCTAAAGATGTCATCCAATTAAACAGATGTTTCCTTCTCTTACCACTCTGTCTTTTTTTTTTTTTTTTTTACTGGATTATATTCATCAGCCTACAAATTCTTCCATTTCTCACTTTAAAAACTCAAGTTCCCCTCCATCTATCACTTAACCTCTCTGCTTTTCTTCAGAGCAAAACTCCTCAAACAGATAAATTACACTCACTCTATCTGCTTCTTTACCTTTGCTTTATTCTATTGGTCTTTCTGTCCAATATTCATAAGTGACTTTTGTCCAGTAAAACATGTGGCCAAGTTCACAGAGATTTCTCTTACTTCTGATGAAAATACTTAAACATTTTCAAAATAGCCAACATCCTTTCTTCTTGAAAATTCTCTTAACCTGGCTTCTATGAGGTCAGAGATTCACCTTTCTGAATGCTCCTTTTTATATATCCTTTACTGGAGCTTCCTTCTCTGTGTACAGGACTGGTTTCATAAATTTGCAACCTGGGCAGTCATACCAGGCTGCCCATCCGCCCCCCTTAGATGGGCCTCCAACTTGGTTTAATGCTCTGTTGTCACCATCTTGAAATTTTCAATAATTTTTGAACAAAGGACTCTGCAATTCTATTTTGCACTGAGCCCCATAAATGACATGGCAGGTCCTATGTTTCCACTCTGAAATATGGTAGTTCCTCAAAACTGTCTTCTCCCTTAACACGCACTTTGTAGGTAATTTCATCTAGTTCTATGGTTTTAAATAACATCTTTTTTAAATTAATACGTTTCTTTATTTTTGAGAGGCAGAGAGAGACAGAGCATGGGTGGGTGAGGGGCAGAGAGAGGGAGACACAGAAATCTGAGACAGGCTCCAGGCTCTGAGCTGTCAGCACAGAGCCTGATGCGGGGCTTGAACTCAGGAACCGTGACATCATGACCTGAGCCAAAGTCGGATGCTAAACTGACTGAGCCACCCAGGCGCCCCTTAAATACCACCTTTATTCCGGCTACTCCCGTAAGTTTTATTCCAGCACAAAATTCTCCACTGAGTTGCTCATATATGTCATATATCTGCACTTCGATGACTAATACCCATCTCAAATTTTTATGTCCAAATAAAAGTTCTTGATTTCACCTTTGCTGCAAAATTTCCCTCTTTAGGTTCTTATACCTGTAAATGATACTACTGTTCATCAAATTACTAAAGCCTCAAACCCAGGCACCCTCCTATAAGTGTCCCTTTTCTCATCCTCCCTACAGCTCATAGTCAAGTCCTGACAATTCTACCTCTAATTTGTATCTGGAGTCTGTTTACAACCCGATATATCCACTGCTTCCATTGTCTGGTCCATGTCATGGCCACTTCTCCTCAGATGCCTATAATAGCTTCCCTTCTTGGATTCTTTTCTCCCCTTTTCTCTCCAGACAATTTATGCTCCCTAGAAAAGCAACATATTTTTGTTTGTTTGCTTAATTTTCTTAAATTTTGCATTTTAACACAATTTAGAATTACAGAAAAATAGCAAAAGCAGTGTAAAAAATTCCATATATCCATATCCAAGATTTCCCAAATGATAAAATTTTACCACATTTGTTTTATCAATCTCTCTCATGTATATATAATATTTAATATGTTACATATGTACATAAATATGCATATATATACAACTTCTATTGATATTTTTTCCTAAATAACATTTGAGAGTAGGTCACAGATCTGATCCCCATTTACCCCTAAACACAGCAGTGTGTATTTTCCTTAAATAAGAATATGCTCTCAGTTAACAATGAAGAAATTAACTGTGATACAAAACTATAATTTAATTTACAGCCCTAATCAAATTTGGCCATTTGTTCTGGTAATAACTTTTATAGAAAACCTTTCTTTTCTGGTCCAGGAACTAAGCCAGGATTCATTTTGCATTCAATTGTCATGTTTCTTTATTTTCTTTAATCCAGAACACTTTGTCTTGCCAAAATATAAAGAAGTCCTCAAAGAATGCTGGAGACATGTTGAAGGATGCAGATGCCAGTTTGAAGAGGCTACTATTTGTCAAATCTGGGACAATTAGAGCATCAAAATAATTCATTATAATAACAGATTATAACCCATTGAATAAAATAAAAATCCATGAGCCCATACTGATAAAAGGAAATAAACCAATAAATAAATAAATGGAGGAAAAGAGAAAGCCCTTCCCTAAGTAGAATGTCAATAGATATGGAAGAAGTAATGGCATTTGCAAATCATCAATGAATAGAGCAGTATATGCTTGGTGCTATGCTGGATTCTGAGGATAAACATTTTCCAAAAGCAGACACTGTTGTGTAGATAAGACAATGTCCAAACCTCTGAGGCTTTTTATCTAAGGCCCTTATGGCCCGGACCCCATTGGGTGTCTCCAGTCTGATCTTATAGGACCCTCTCATCACTCTCTTTACTACAGCCATGCTCAGCTAATTTCAGTTTCTCTCTTGTCCTGCACTTTCAGACATCCTCCATTTGCACACACCAGTCTCTTTAACTTCCTTCTCTGTGCTCCCTCCCATTTGCAGTTTACAACCAAGTGTTACTTCTTTCAGAAACCTTTCCTCACTTTTCCATTACTCCTACAACAAATCTCCTTAAAATATGACTTAAACTCTCTTCTCTGTCCTATAACACTATTTTCCCTATATTTTAATTGTTGCTTTATTGTTTTTCCAACCTTCTAGATTGTAAGCTTCTTTTTTATTAATTGATTTATTTTTAAATGTTTTGTTTATTTTTGAGAGAGAGAGAGAGAGAGTGAAAGCAGGGGAGGGGCACAGAGAGGGGGATAGAGGATCCAAAGCAGGCTCTCCACTTATAGCAGTGAACCCAGTGTGGGGCTCGAAATCACAAACCATGAGATCATGACCTGAGCCAAAGTCACATGCTCAACGAACTGAGCAACCCAGGCACCCTGACTTTATTTTTAGAGAAATTTTAGATTTAAAGAAAAATTGAGCAGAAAGTATAGATATTTCCTTGTATTCCCTCACCCCTTTCTTACCCTCAGTTTCCCCTATAATAAACATATTGCATTCATGTGGTACATTTATTATAATTGATGAATCAATATTGATACATTATTTTTTAACTAAAGTCCATAGTTTACATTAGGATTCATTCTTTGTGTTGTACAGTTCTATGGGTTTCCTAACTGTATGCTTCTTAAGGATAATGATTTCTAGAGACAACATAATACAAGGTATATCATAGTTCATAAAAATACTTACTTCCTTACTGAATGAATGAATGAATGAATGAATACAAGCAGAGCCAAAATCCAGAGTAAAAGAGAGTCCAAATTCAATGGACATGTGTCACTCTGGGCTTACCCAAATCTTTTGATTACCTGCCCCACATTGTCAAAGTTCCCCCACACTGTGAATCTCAATATAATGAACACCTAATTTCCCACACCTACTGGTCTCTAAGGTGCAAATGTGTGATATGTGCTCAGCCAATCAGATATGCTGGTAGAAAACTTTGGCTCAAAAGTAAGCTATGGAAAAAATAAGTGAGGTTCTAACTATTCATTCTAATGGCTGAAGTGGCAGGAGAAGTAGTAAGGGTGTGGGATGGGTTGTAGCAATAGTTCCTGTACCAAGCGAGTACTATGGTCTTCTGGGAACTGACCACCAGCTTATAGGCTGCTCCTCCTACTGTTCCAGCAACTGAGATGTTCTGTACCACTTAATGAATCTCTTTCTCTTTAAGCCAGTTGGAGTGGATTCTGTTGTCTGCAACAAGGAAAGAATATATATCACGAAGAAGAACTATTATGTACAAAATGTCGGTTTAGTTGAAGCAAAGAGTACACTTGATTTAGTCCTAAAAGGGGGAAAGTATTTGGGTTTGATAAAATGTGGGAAAATCGGTCCAGGTGAAGCAAGGACACATAAGTGGGAAAGTGCAAAACACATACAGGGATAATGAGTAGAGTCATTTGGCCAGAATAGCATAGATGAGAAAATGTTAGAGAAGAAAATCAAAAGATTTTTGGACCAGATTTGTAGAGTATCACGTGGCAGAATAAGAACATTATTCTGAAACAAATAAATCAATTAGTTCACTATGTGTTATCTGGAAGACAGCTATTTCTCAATTGCTTAGGATTTCTTTGTTTCCATATCACATAAAGCAGGACATATGGGGTGCCTGGGTGGTTCAGTCAGTTAAGCATCTGACTTCAACACAGGTCACGATCTCACAGTCCGTGGGTTCAAGTCCCTCACTGAGCTCTGTGCTGACAACTCAGAGCCTGGAGCCTGCCTCAGATTCTGTGTCTCCCTCTCTCTCTCTCTCTCTGCCCACCTCCCCCAACCCCGCTCACGCTCTGTCTCTTTTTCTCCAAAAATAAATAAACATTAAAAAAAGTTCTAAGGAGAATATAAAGCTTAGCCCATTCCTGGTTTTTGCTATAAATCTAATCTCTATAACTGGCCATGTAACAGAACCATAAACTCAGAACTACCAGGACAAATTCAGCCTGCCATATTTTCTTTGGGAAGTACAGTTTCTTTCTAATTAATTTCAATGTGACTGTCTTTAGGATAGATTTGAGCTCTCTGGTGTGGCTTAGTCCCCACCATTCCTATGTTTATATACATGGCCGTATCACATATTTAATTTGGAACTGCAACTATAGCTCTAATTCTGGAGCTACTTGTCTTAATTAAAGTCATCCTGTATGTCAGTTTACCTTTGCTCAGGCAAAAATTGTATGCACAGAACTCAGCATAGTATCTAGCACAGAGCAGTCATCCAACATATAGTTCTTGACTGAATGGATTTATTTGACTATTGAATAGCCTTTGGGTCTGGATGAACTTCTTTTGAGGCAGCCAGATTTGCATAGGAGATATCAGAGCCTGGCCTGCTGATGGTTAAGATGCTTCTAATATATTTGATGGATATTGAATCTAGACATCCCCATCTTTGAAACTTACACTGTATCTTTTTTATTAAAGAAACCTGCCATGAAGTGAGGAAAATAACAAGTAATATGTCCAAATGTTCTTTGTCTGAAAAGTTGGATTATACATTATCTTACTGAATTTTAGCAAAACCTCTGTTTAGTATGTATTAAAGCACCCATTTTATATTGGATAAATTGAAGTTTGAAGATACTGAGAGATTTTTCTCAGCTCACATAATCACTAAGCAGCCAAATTGGACTTCAAACACAAAAAGGTCTTTGTTTTTTTTTCCCAAGGACAGTTTTGCTCCTCTTGTCTTCTGATAAGTAGGGCAGATATGTCCAGGCTCTTTGGAAGAGGGTGCATCCTAAGTGTTACCTGACCTGTTGAAATAGACTTGAGCATATGTGGAAAAGCAGATCTATCCAGCCATCCACCCTGCAACTCACCCTTCTATGTGTCCATCACACAGACAAGGTAGATGAGAATCCCTCTCTCAACTTCTACTTCTCTTAGCCTTTATGATTTTTTACTTATTTCCTATTTTAAGATTCTAAAGATATTTTTAAGCACTTGTCCCTATACTAGACATGTTTATATACTAAATATTATGGGGAGGCTTGAGAGAGGGAGCACAGAGTTACTTTCTTCCAGACTCTGTATCTTCTAGGTCTCTGAGCCTCTCATAGAAGAGAGATAATGTAAAAAGAAAATACTGAAAAAACATAGAAATGTCTTAACTATTTGGCTTTGAATAACTTGCAAGTTTTTAATAACTTGGTTTTGAATAATTTAACCATATTATAGAATAAGCTAGTGTTGCAATAGTTACTTGAAAGCCTGAACCACATACACATTTAGATGTGAATGCAGTCCCACAATTGTCCCTGTCATTAGGGTTTCCTTTTTAGAACACTGTGTTGCCCATTAAGAAATTCCCTTTCATCAACAGGAAAGCAGGAACTCAAAATATGTCCATTAAAAAATATTTGGGACCAGTTTTACTCTGGTAATGCTTTTGTCTTGATTACAATAATATACGTTAAACCGAACCCAGTCAGCGTTTCTTCTCTCAAAGAATTGAGTTGAATTCATCAGCCCTGTTTGAATCTTTTAGCCACATAATTTCTCCTAAACTGGGTCACAGGTGGGTGCCTAAACACTTCTTCAGGGCTAATAAATGTTCTTTTAGACCATTCTTATATGCAAGTGGTTTCCATATATTTAGACTACTATCTCAAAAAATAGTAAAAACATTAAGTGCTAGGAATTGGATTCTTAAAAAAAAAAATTGGAAGTCCATGCTAGGTTACTTTAAATATACCTATTGGTAATAGATAAGAGGATACAGAGAACTATTGGGCAGGTGTCTTTCCTAAAATGGAGCTTGTTAAATAAACCACATTCATGACTATTAATTAGGATGATAGAGTTTATAGGTGGCACCTTTTCAGAAATATCTGTGAAACTTGGCAGGATATTTAGAAAAATCTCATAGAATATTCTTAAAGATGAGATAGAGACTGAAAAAATTTATAGTTGGTAGTACAACTGTTTTCAAGGTATGAACACTGGAGCTTTTTTCTGTCTCTCAACTCAGATGCATTTCACACAGGTAATGTTTGACCAGGATAATTTCCTACTATATCCCAACAGGCAGATTTACAGCACTTATTATCACGGTTTCGCTTCATCATAAATAAAGAGACAAGATTTGGTCCTTCAAAAACTGTATATACGTAAAACAGACTGTTCTGTCAAAATATCTCTGGTTTATTTTCCTTTTTCACCAAAACATTCTGTCTGGGCCATGCATATATCAATGTGACCTTGCTTCTGCCCTGCTACAGAAGGGTACTCTTGAACCAAAACCTCCAGTATACAGAATTAACCCTACTTTACTTCCCAGAACTTCACAAGAAGAGCCTTCCATCAAACAGGCTGATCCATCACACAAAGACTTTTTTGATCTTTTTTTTGTTTGTTTTTAATTAAACTCTATACCCAACATGAGACTTGAACTCATCACCCTGAGATCAAGAGTCATATGCTCTTTTGACTGAGTCAGTCAGGTGCCCCAAAGACAACTTTTTTCAACCATCTTTTACCGAGTGCTTTCTATAGACAAGGCGCTGTGGTCAGTACTGAACTAACAGGGTTTCATTCAAATCTTCATAACAATCCAAAGGATTAGGTATTATGCTTCAAAAAGTTTGAAAACACTTGACACAGAGAGATTTAAATTGTTTATACTAGATAACTCAGGAAATAAGGGGTAGAGTTTATTAGATGAATGATAAACACAGAAGAATTTTATGCAATGACTTCTGAGAAGAAGAAATTAGCCTGTGCATGAGAAACTGTCAGACACCTTCAATATTCTCCTAAGGAAATGCAAGGATAGAAGCTAAGACAGCAGCACCACAGGAAAATGTTTTAGAGAGGCTTCTTATTGTGTAATCACCAGTTAGATATGACTTTTTGTGGTCTTGGAATGTTGGTCAAGTTCCAAAGGCCATAAGCAATAGGCACCATATCATCTATGTATAACCTGCCAAGAAACTCTGACTCCAATTTTGTGATACTTGGCCCATTGCTTATCTCCAGGTTATATAAAGAAGATGGGTGGGGTGAAGTTGGTTTGAAGCTCTGCAGGGATTATTTCTTTAGAGGAGAGCCGCAAGATTGTTGACAGACTTACTGTTGCCCTTGAAAAGCCCTGCGAAGGAGCCCATTTAAAATTTAGTCACAGTTCTTAGAAAAGTCAAAGCCTAAAGGTAGAAGGCTGATCAGGGATACCCAATCTGCACTAAAATGGGCTTTCTGGAGCTTTCTGCACTCCAACAATGAAGCTTCTATGGACTTAACTCCTGCAAACTCCTTGAGGAGTTGTGCTCATCCCAGCTAAGGTGCAGAGCAGTCAACCAGCAGAGCAATTGCCTATGTCAAGGGACCTCCTGGGTGGACTTCTATAGGGGAAGGAAACCAAATCTAAATACCCACAAAACACCAATCAATAAAGAATGTTTAGGTGTCTAATGTCCCAGAGATGCAACTGTGATGGGCAAAACTGTACCCATCACATACTCCCTCCCTCCATGCTACAGCCCTTGCCCTTCCCCTCTAACCTTGGATGCAGAATTATAAAGGGGGAGAAAAAGCAGCCAGGCAGTTTTGGGGAAAGGTGGAGAAGTGGCTAGCCATGCTCTCTCCTCCACTAGCTTGGGTCAAGTCCAGCATGTGGGTTGGGATGGAGTCTAGAAGTGTTAAATTGAAGGAGGGTCTGTAGTGATAACATTAGGTTAAATTGGATAGTTTATGGTCTTAAAAATTAAGACTTTTCGTGTCACTGTTTAGAATGTGTGCAGAAGCTATGAAATGTATCTAAAACCTCATTCAGTAAGAAGGAAAAAACAAGCCAACAGAATGGGTTTGCAGATGCAATGGTGTGGAAAAAGGAAATTATGATAACATACACCCTTAAAAATTATAACTTCTTTGGGGCGCTTGGGTGGCTTAGTCAGTTGAGTGTCCGACTTTGGCTCAGGTCATGATCTCACAGTTCGTGGTTCAAGCCCCACATCAGGCTCTGTGCTGACAGCTCAGAGCCTGGAGCCAGCTTCAGATTCTGTGTCTCCTTCTCTCTCTGCCCCTCCCCCACTCACACTTTGTCTCACTCTGTTTCTCAAAAATAAATAAATGTAAAAAGAAATTTAAAAAAATTATAACTTAAGAAACTGACGAGAATTGAAACAAATCCTTGATCAATTCTTCTTATTCAAGATCCCAGATATGCTCATAGTTACCTGATCAGTTCCCATATCCACTAGATTTGGTTTTTGAGTCTGCCTTACTCCTTCCCTTATATTTTATATTCTCTTACATTTTCTTGATTTTCAGATTTGGTTTTCTGGCTCCTTCTCTGTCCCTGCTGCTTCCACTACCTGATTCTACTTAACTCAGGATTAAGGTAGAATCCAAAACCAAATCTATTGTTCTCATTGTTGACCTATACTTGGGGATGAGTCTAGTTCCTGGTCTTAACTCCTTCAACTTTCTTCTATCCCAAAGAATTCATTAATTGGACTATTCTCAGACATGATAATAAAATAATGTTCAAGCAAGAAAATATAAACTGGCCACATCAGCACAATGACCTGTTCAACCTCCCATCAATGAGGGATACAAATAACGCCTGAAGAATCATTTCCTAATACATTTCCCACTTTTTTTTATTAGTGTGTTATTGAATTTATATTATGAAAAGAGTTCCCTCTGCACCTTCAAATAAACAAATGTTTACTGTTTAATTAGCTTCTGTAATGAGCTAGTACTTTTATTAACTAATTTCTAACCCTCACAATACCATCTTATTCAAGTAGGCATTATTTTACTTGTCATACTGATAAGGAAATTGACTCAGAGAGCTTTCATGACTGGCCTAGTTCATAACAGAACTAGAATTCAATTCCATATTTTACTGATCCAGAAGGAGCTAGAATTTGGCAAAATATTGATTTAGAAGTAAATGCATAACAGATGTTGGGAGGATCATGGTGAAATTCCAAAAGGCATATTTTGGGATTCATGAAGAATACTTCAAAATATTAACTGAGAAATGAGTTGGATAAAGACAGACAGAGGGAGAGAACTTGGCTTTGGCCAAGATCCCAGCAGTAGAAACTGCCAGACACTATAAATCAAAGCCAGTGCTTGGACTTGCCCCTAGTTTTAGACAAATATCCACTGTGTAGTACCACCAGAGGGATGGACTCAACTTAATGCCTGTGCCACTATGGCTGGCACCCATTGGAATTTCAAGATTCATTCTCTAACTGAACATGACAGGGTACGTAGTCAAAGGCTCCCACTCCAAACTCAAACTGAGTGCTTGCAGTTGATAAATGAAGGGAGATTTGAAGTCAGATAAGAAGCTGTCTTTCTTGTCACAAAGTGCTTGCTATTTCAGCCTTGTGATTGTACTGTATTTCAGAGCCTGGCGGGGGAAAACCATCATGGCCATTTTATGTTGACAGAGAATTTCATGGGATACATGTGCCTTCTCAATAGTACATGTGATGTTTCTCTATGATACCCACAGTGGGAGCTCTTTGAAGAGTGGCATTTTGTGTTCCAGCTGTGATTATGGTATAGTGTGGTGTGGGTGGAAAAGGACATTCTAGAGTCTAGTGATAAATTTGCAAGTTGTTTCCATGGCTATCAAACATTTGTGATCCTGGATAGAAGTCCTGCAACAACAAATCTGTTTACCCATGATCTCTATAATCAATGGCAGTTATAACTCAATACTGTATTTCAGATATTAATTCAGAAAGTATTTATAAGGCACATAACATGAGCCAAAAGTCAGGCTCTGAGAGTACGGAGGTGAGCAAAATAGACATAAGTCCTGAACCTCACAATCACCTTTCCAACTACAGAATAGAATTCAGCAGAATACTAGTCCACTATGGATTCTCCTTGGTTGCTATTAATAGTAAAATTAATAATTACATTTGAGCAACAAAATGAAGTAATACTGAATCATAGCCCAAAGTATAAAAGAAATATCCATGATCCATATGAATATAAATAAATTATTGAATAATTAAACAAGTGGGGAGAATTGTCAATCTCCCATGAAAAAGAATTCCAAATAAATTATGTTCCATCTCCACCCTCAAGGAGATGGAACATAATACCCCACTACCTAAGTATAGGTGGCTTAAGTATGGGTGACTTCCTTTTAAAGAATATAGTATGGAGGGGATCCTGGGAAGATGGCGGAGTAGGAGGACGCTGGGCTCACCGCGCATCCTGCTGCTCACTTAGATTCCTCCTACACCTGCCTAAATAACCCAGAAAACTGCCAGAAGATGAGCAGAAGGGAGTCTCCGGAGCCAAGCACAGACGAGAGGCCCACGGAAGGGGTAGGAAGGGCGGAGAGGCAGTGTGCGCTCCATGGACTGGCGGGAGGGAGCTGGGGTAGAGGGGCAGCCCGCCGGCCAAGCAGAGCCCCCGAGTCTGGCTTGCAAAAGCGGAGGGGCCAGGCGGGGTGTGTTCTGACAGCAAGCGGGACTTAACATCTGGGAGGTTATAAGCTAACAGCTCTGCTCGGAGAACGGGAGGGCTGGAGGACAACGGGAGGGAGAGTTGTTGAGCCCCAGAGGACAGAGCTCAGCTTGGCGGGGAACAAAGGCACTCACCAGCGCCATCTCCCTCGCCCATCCTCCAGCCAAAATCCCAAAGGGAACCGGTTCCTGCCAGGGAACTTGCTCGCTCCACACAAACACCCAACGCTGTGCTTCTGCAGAGCCACCCCTCCGGCAGTGGGTCTGACTCCCTCCTGGTGGTGCAGGGCCCCTCCCTAAGCGGATCTCCGAAGGAAAAGCGAGCTGAGCCTGCCCCTCCCGCCCCTGTGCACCTTGCCGATCCACCCCAGCTAATAACCAGATCCCCAGCACCACAAGCCTGGCAGTGTGCAAGTAGCCCATAAGGGCCACGCCACCCCACAGTGAATCCTTCCCCTAGGAGAGGGAAAGAGAAGGCACAAACCAGTCTGACTGTGGCCCCAGCGGTGGGCTGGGGGCAGACATCAGGTCTGACTGCGGCCCCGCGCATCAACGCGAGTTATTCAAGACAGCACAGGGGAAGTGCCCTGCAGTTCCGCACCACTCCAGGGACTATCCAAAATGACGAAATGGAAGAATTCCCCTCAAAAAAACCTCCAGGAAATAACGACAGCTAACGAACTGATCAAAAACGATTTAAACAATATAACAGAAAGTGAATTTAGAATAATAGTCATAAAATTAATCCCTGGGCTTGAAAACAGTATAAAGGACAGCAGAGAATCTCTTGCTACAGAGATCAAGGGACTAAGGAACAGCCAGGAGGAGCTAAAAAATGCTATCAACTAGTTGCAAAATAAAATGGAGACAACTACGGCTCGGATTGAAGAGGCAGAGGAGAGAATAGGTGAACTAGAAGATAAAATGGAAAAAGAAGAAGCTGAGAAAAAGAGAGATAAAAAAATCCAGGAGTATGAGGGGAAAATTAGAGAACTAAGTGATGCACTAAAGAGAAATAATCTACGCATAATTGGTATTCCAGAGGAGGAAGAGAGAGGGAAAGGTGCTGAACATGTACTTGAAGAAATAATAGCTGAGAACTTCCTGGATCTGGGGAAGGAAAAAAGCATTGAAATCCAAGAGACACAGAGAACTCCCTTCAGACGTAACATGAATTGATCTTCTGCATGACCTATCATAGTGAAACTGGCAAAATACAAGGATAAAGAGAAACTTCTGAAAGAAGCTAGAGATAAACGTGCTGTAACATATAAAGGGAGACCTATAAGACGCGTAACCGATCTCTCTACTGAAGCTTGGCAGGCCAGAAAGGATTGGCAAGAGATCTTCAATGTGATGAACAGAAAAAATATGCAGCCGAGAATCCTTTATCCAGCAAGTCTGTCATTTAGAATAGAAGGAGAGATAAAGGTCTTCCCAAACAAAAACTGAAGGAATTTGTCACCACTAAACCAGCCCTACAAGAGATCCTAAGGGGATCCTGTGAGACAAAGTACCAGAGACATCGCTACAAGCATAAAGAATATAGTATGGAAAGGGGATTAAAAAAAAAAAAAGTAACTTTACAGTGGTGAAACCTCGTGAAGACTACATCAGCCAGGTGATCAAAGTTAACACCAACAAGGATAAGGCATACTGATAGGGTGTACCTTTGATATGATGTGGTGAACATGGTATTTTAACTCTGTGGTCTTCCTCCCCCAAACACATAACCCCAATCTAGTCATAAAAAATTCCAGTGGAGAAACAGTCTACAAATTACTCAACCAGTACTTCCTGGTTATCAAAAACAAGCAAAGTCTGAGAAATTTTCACTGTCAAAAGGAACCTAAAGATGGCTACATGTCATGTGGTACTACAGATGAGATCCTAGAACAAGGAACAAGAAAAAGGATATTACATAAAAACTAAGAAAATATGAATCAAGTATGGCCTTTAGTTAATAACCATGTATTGATATTGGTTAATTAATTGTGACAAATGCACCACACTGATGTAAAATGCTAACAATAGGAGAAACTGGGAAACCTATATATAGCCTTCAAATTTTTAAAATCTAAAACTGTTCTAAAATAAAATGTTTATTTTTTAAGAAAAATAATTAGTTCAATTCCTTTTATAGTTTCCAAGTTACTTTCATATCCATTAGCATATTTTAGCTTCATCAGTTCAATAAAGAATGGACCTTCCTATTGTGCCAAGTACTCTTTAAGGCGCACAGAAGCGGCCCCTAGTCCAGAGTGTATAATCTAGCATTACATGGATGGGAGTGTTGGCCTGCCTAGTGTTATAATGCCCATTTTATAGGTAACTAGACAGTAGTATAGGGAGATTGAGATTTGCCAAATTCACATAACTTTTAGGAGTCAGACCAAGAGCTCAATAGTAGGTTTATAACTAAATTTATTTCTTTTTCTATCAAAATATATTTATAACAGGAACTAATACTATTTTACCTGACAGGCTCCATCATAACATGGATTTCCAAGACCATGTCAGCATAGGTGCCTGTTTACAAAGGTAAGAAAATGTCCTTTATTTTGCATCATTGTCCCCTGAGCAACTGAGCATGCTCTATCAGGTTCAGACCACCTGGGGTTTTTATCCCTGAAACTCCTTAGTTGATATAAAACAAAAAGACTTGATTTTAGTACCATAGTCTATGGTCTGTGTATTCTAATCTTTGAATCAAACAACATTCTACCAAGTTGAATTTAGACTGCATAATATATGCACTGGAATTCATAAATGCATAAGTGTATATGCTTAAATTCCAAGTACTTACTTACAATGGTGGCGGAGCAGAATGACGTAATGGAAACATCACTGGTTTGGAGTTAGAAGACATAGATTCAAATCGTAGCTTGGACATTGTCTAGTTTCATTATTTTGACCAAGCTTTTTATGTATATATAAATATATATATATATATATATATATATATATATAAATATATATATATATATATATATATATATATATATATATACATCTTTTCGGAGTAACAATTTCTTCATCTGTAAAATGGGAATATCACTTACTTAGACGTGTTTAAAGTATGAAATAAACATATGTGTGTGCCTCACCAAGTACAAAACCTGATACAAAGTAGGGGTTCAATAAACATTATTGTTAGAAACTTGCTAGGGGATGAGGTACGTGATTCTTGGTGAGAGAGTGCAGGGAGAGAAGAGCAACAAGATAAAGATGAGAAGGTCTTTATTAGACAGTCGTCCAGAGAAATGGTCACCAGACATGTAGAACATAAACAAATTTTCACAAAAAGAGATGACAGCGTAATTTGAAATGACACAGGTCTCTTGATCCACTGAATCAAGAGGTGTTGAGATTCTCTGAACACTTAGGGCCTGGAAGGTAATCCAAAATGCTTGAGCATATTTCTGTCAAAACAAGACCAAATAATTTCTTCTTCATGTCTGACAACTTGACAAATCACATAATCCAATGTGCTAATCTAGAGGATGAGCCTTTTTATTAATAGCTCTTGTTCACCTGCCAGCTCAATACTCACAGCTATGCCCAAAAGTAGCACCAGAAGGTTGTACAAACTCTTTCATGAAGTTAAATGTAATGAAACCCCAAACTTTTTACATTATAAATGGTGCCTCTTGGTGTTCCTTAAAACTAAAATATACAAAGAGGATAAAATCCCATGGCTCTGGTCCTGTAGTGAAGGTCCTCTAAACATGGGCTCTGCAGTTTACAGCTCCGCCTCCTATGATCCCTTGGGGCAGGGTGGGGGATGGTCAGCAATGGGACACGACTTGTTGGATACCCAACTCTTTTCAGAGAATGGAAGAGAAAGCTTCCAAAGGCTGTTTCGTTGCCTCTGATGCCCCTGCACTTTCCCTCCTAATATATTCTTCTGACCTTCAGCGTTTGCAGCAGCATGTTAGGACTCTGAAACTCTATCACATATTTTTCTGTTTGGAAGTTGCTGCTTTTAATTGAAATGTTAAATTTATTTTCTGTATGTGAGTTTTACAGCTCTAAGCCATGAACATTTTCAAAAGAAATCAGCTCAATAATAAACATACATAATTCCCATTATAGGTAATGATCTGTGTGGTTTAGGGCTGCCAAGTTGAGCCCCAGATCAACCTCCAGAACTGTTTTGAAGGCCTAATATGTATAGAGGCATTACTGGTGCCGATCCCAGCCATATGAGGTCAGTGTTTCAATTTCCCTGACTGTAGCTTCACTGGCAGGACAAAGTGTACAAGGGTTGCCAAAGCTAACATATCAGGTAGCTGGGCTTCCAAACAGATGTGTTCCCATTTCCTGTTATTCTCCCTTTGTCTTTCATTGGCAATTTCTATGTGTATACCAAGCCAAATTGCGATGCTTACTTGGATGTGTAAGCATCAAAGCCCATTATCGTCCTTGGCCATACATGGCTGAACTTGGGAGTGCAATCTGACCCATGGTTTGATGTAGTTGGAAACCTTTAAGGCTCCTTATCCCATGGCTGAATTATTAGTTTAATCTTTCTGGTGTTACCAGGGGAGGTGAGAGTTAGGGGGGAAAGTAGTGGAAATGAGCATTACCTGACATTTGTCTCCCCTTAACTTGCTTTTTGCCAAATCTTAGACGCATAATATCCAAGATTTTAGTCAGTTCATGCACCAGCTAAATAACTGCATCAAAACTACCTGAGATATATGTTAACATGCTGACTTCCTGACCCTACAGCAAACTCATAAAGTCAGACTTTCCAGTATTGGGACCCCAGAATCTACATATTTTTAACCTTTGGATTAACAATCATGTTTGGGATTCACCAAGAAGATTCTCTTTCATCCAAAGCATTCTTAAAGTGTGTAAACCTGGCTCAGGTTATCGCTAATCGGAATCTTTCACATGGCTCGATTTTGATCTACAGCAGAGGTACAGTACCACAGCAGAAGTAGATCATTAGATCTTTCCAGTTTGTTCCAGAAGTAATGTCAACTCCTGGAGAAGGCACAGGGCTAAATGGAAAATGGAGGAACCCATCATTGAGCACTTGTTACATGGTAGTTACATAGTCTGTGAAGTGTTTTCCGTGTGTAACATGGGAAAAAGCTATTTGTAATTTATAATTCTCTTCTACCTTCTAAAGAAGATACACCCCAGTGACTGGAGGCTTCCTTGTGGACTGAAAAGAATGATTCCTGAGGGGTGATGTTTGGAGGAAATGGATAAGAATTAAATTGAGCTGCATGATAAAGGGAGTAAAAGGGGGTGAGATGGGAGCATTAGGTGCAGGAAGGGAGAGACAAACCTGGAAAACCAGGCCCTGGAGGACAAGGAGAGAAGAGATTTGAAAGTGAGAACTGGTCTGTGTATGATCAGAGGGCTGCTCTAACAAATAGAACTCAAGATGTAGTGGCTTAAATGAGATGGCATATTTTGCTAGCATTTAATAGTTCAAAGATAAATCGTTGGGAACTTCTAAACTTCTAAAGATGTTTGTCAGTATTCTTTAAACCACAGGAAATGGAAAAGAGTGCAAGACAAGCAGCTTTAGCTCTGAGAAGATGACAGGACAATTGGAAGCATCATTGTTCATACCCCATGGGCCTGACTTGGTTACTTGGTAACACCTGAATGAAGAGAAACTAAAATATGTCATCTCTAGCTGGGTTTCCATGTTCTCAGCTAAAACCTGGAAGCTTCTGTTGCTAAAAGGAAGAAGGGATATATTGATATAGTGCTACAATTAGCAGTACTGCCCACTTGGCAAGAGATAGCTAATTCCAAGTTTCAGCTTGAAATGGTATATATCCTGTGCTGTGTGAACGCCCACATCTAACTTTCCCTCAATGTATTTAGTAAAATACACATTGTTCACTAGTGTTTTGGAGTGGTTCCTTTCTAGTTAATGTAAGCAGCCAAGTTCTGCTTCAAAGTTGGCACGCTGGGGGGAAAACAACAGCTCCACCCAGGGATAGCAACAAATGAGTTGCAAATGTATTATCCTGTTACATCTTCACAACAAGCCCTACTAAGGACCCATCACCAACTTCTTATTAAAAGAGGAAATGGAGGCTCAAAATGTAAACAACAACCAGTAGCCACTCACCTAGGAAGTGAAAACGTTGGGATTCCAGCCAAAGAGTGCCTGATTCCAAAGCCCTTGCTCTATAGCCTGGTGCCCACTTCATGCTCTGCATATTCTACCTCCTGTCCTAAGGAAAGGAGCCTCATTGGGCCCAAGTATGTGGGTTATTTCAAACTACCACTTTGTACATCTATTCTCCCTGTCCCCCTCCCCCCACCCCATGTAACCAAACCTTCTATAAAGCAAACCCAAAACCACCTTAAGCAAATGGTTTTAGGTAAGATAAAGACCCATTATTTAGTCTGGAAACTCAACCTTTTGAAATGTCCTCCCTCCCCCTGCAGTGATTTGACAATTAACCTTTAAAACATTTTAATTTAGCAATGTTATAGGGTAGAAATTTTTCCAGTATCTTTTCAGAGATAATAAAATGTGATGACACAGTGATGTGTTGAATTGGTTTCCATAGATAATTAAGAGACACACGTATCATGTCAAAGAGATAAGAAAAATCTAAGGTTTCCATGACTTGCTTTTTCCATTAGCTAAAGAACTACTTTTAAAATAATGAGCATACTTCCTAGTGTGAATAACTTTGTCTCCAGGTTAACATCCTGCCCAAAAGGGCATAATATTTCTCCTGACAAATCCAGGGTTCTCCTGCCCATTAAAAACTAGCCATTCCACAAGAAGGCAGACTTGTCTTTCCACTGATGTACACGTATCTTCTATGCACTATTTCCTTTGGCAAATGGAATGTGGATATTTAATCAAAAGCTAGCTCCAAAAGGCACAGACCAAGACTCCATAAGGATTTAGAATTATACTCAGTGTGCTGATTCTCAACACAGAATTCTGAAAAAATCTATCCTAACAATTTCTTGCTAAAAAACAGGAAACAATCTCACCAGGGTCAGGAATTAAGGTTGCAGAAGAAATTATGAGGAACTCTGATTGAAAACTTCCCTCTCAGCTTTGTTTGAAAGTGTTTATGTTTCTCAAAAGACAGATGATTTATTTATGTGGTGTCTGCATCAGCATCACTCTCCTGAGGTCTATGAACACTAATCTCCAAAGGGGATCCTTAAAGATATTTTCATGGTTAACGTTGGGAATTGCATATTCCATCACACTGTTTGAGATATACAATATACATCAACCTATCAAAGCTCTACAAAAAAAGTCCCTTAATACTCATCTTTAATATAATGTTTCTAAATCTTGTTTGACCATAGAATCATGAGAAAAAAATACTAGAATATCCTACCTGCACTCCCAACTTATCATACATTTTCCACTTAGCAATTAAAATTCTCTTTTTTAAAGTATAAATCAAATATGTGTTATGTCATCTTTTATGTCACCCTCTCTTAGCTCAAAAGTCTCCAATAGCTTCACATCAACTCAGCATGGAAATCACAGCTCTGACCAAGGTCCAGAAAGTCCTACGTGATCTGATCCCTCATTTCTATCAATATCTGTCTCACATATGCCTCCCCGAGCCACACTGACTGCCTTGCCATGTCTGGAATACATCAAGCACTCTTTTTCCTTAGAACTCTTCCCACTGCTATTCTTTTGCCTAGACCATTCTTCCTCCAGATATCTCTATGCCTTTCTCATGGACCCTATTCTGATATGCATTCAGGTACCACTTTATCAGAAAGTTTTTACCATTTACAAAAAGCATCATTTCTAAAATAACAAGCTCCTTCTCTGTTTGTTAGCTCCTTACCTTATTTTTCTTCAGAGTACTATTTACTACATGATCTTATAGAAATACCACTTTATTAGCTTATTTCTCATCACCTTTACTAGAGTGTAAACTGTGTCAGCGGAGATCTTTTCTGTTTTGTTTGCCTCTTTATCCCCAATAACTATCCCTGACATATAGCAGGTACTTAATAAATAAACACTGAATGAATGACTGAATGAATGAATGAATATCTCGCAGGACCAGCATCATCCCATGAAAACCAATCAGGAATTATAATGCCAAAACAACAGGTAGATTTGATTAATTCAAACAATCAACTAAATTCAAAGAAGCAGGAAAGGAAAAACATAAATCCAGTGATTTGGTTGATAAAACCAATCCAGAAAAAAAATGTTTGAACTAAATTTTTTTACTATATGAAGTAAAACCGGAATCATTCCACAAAAATAGCTTTAATCTCTATTTGCTGAAATATATGAGGTTCTAATTCCTCAGAGGAGTTGTTTTCCTACTTCTTTTATAGATGGGAATTTTTCTGCTCACAAAACTAACCTAAAGTTGTATGAATTATAACCTGGCTTGATCTCCACTGGAGAATATTCAAAGATTCTATGACCTTCAGTGAGAAAAAATGCAAAGTACTTTTCTGGCACCTGAATTCTACTAAGTAGGTAAAATATTGAATTTGGTTACTTTGCAATTCCAGAGGTCTTGCATCAAGAAATCAAGAAACCTTGCATCATGTGGTCCAGTTTCACATTTTTTGAATTATGATTCTAATGACCTTATTGTGAACTTAGAGTTCAACTATTATAACCCTTGAAAAATCAGAGAAAAGCAATTAAATAGAGATGTGTTTCCTTGAATATGTCACAAATTGATAATGCAATATTATTTCCAACCATCATTAACATCATAAAAAGTTATTGCCTTAACTTCTTTAAAAGAGTCACTCACTCTTACTGAAGAATTACCTTCTTGAAAGACAAAATAAAGAAACCAGTATTGAAAGTTACTACTAAATTCCTCCCACAGAAAGCTTTAATTTCTAGCTGCCACTAAAAAAGAAAAATGATTACTGTACTCTCTTCCTTGCTTGGTAATAGCTTAGAAGTTGCTCTTTCAAAGACAAGCTTAGGAAAATTTGATGAAGAGTCTCATTTTTCATAATTATGTCGACTGTACATAGTGAACAAGAAAGAGGGAAAAACTCTTACGTGGGAGAATGGCATCACCAGCAGAGGCCTAGGTATGAATGAGTGCCTTGGATGGACTTGAATCCTGTCCTATCTAAAGACAGGAAAATAAAACAGGTTAAGAGGAAACATAATGAAGCAACAGGATGTTAATTTAGAAGTTTCAACTGATGCGCAGAGAAAGGCTATAAAATAACAATGGCTGACAGTGGTCCAAGCCCTATTGTAAGAACTTGTCATACTTTAACTCTCACGGTAAAGACCTGAGGCAGGAACTTCCGTAAACCCTATTCTATAGATGAGGAAACTGAGGCACAGACGGGTTAAGTAACTTGCCCAATGTCTCACAGCTACTGTCATCAGTCTCAGATTACAATTTAAACCAGACATTCTGATTTAGAGTGCAGGCCAAAAATGTTACATTGAAGACTGAGGTCGCTCAAAGGACTGACGAAGGCCAAAATTGAAAAATTGTAGCTGAAAGGTGGTTTTACAACACTAGGAACAAGATCTTATCCACAAAAGGTGATTGAAGAGAATACCAGGGATGAGGAGAACAAAGCCAAGAGAAATAGAGATAAAATTAAATTTCCTTACAACTTGCAGCCCATTGATACATACCTAAGACATGCAGAATGGGACATTCCTCAAGGAACCCACTGCTGCCTTAATGTTAATGCCTTGCTGTAGACTAAAAACAACCTTAGCATGACAATAGCCAGACATCCGGGATCCTGTTAGTCATCTTTAACACACAGAAATCCCCTTAGAGACTTCCTGTTGTCTCTACCCTTACCACCCCTCACCAACTTAAAAATAACACTCGGAAACATCTCAAGAGTGCATTTTTGACCATTGCTCTCAATGACCCTGCATCACCAACAGAGCACAGGTGAGAAAGAGGATTTTGTGAGGTAGTTTCTTTGGCAAAGTCAACCCTTTGAGCCCCAAGCCCTCTTCCTTTAAGAAAGAGTGGGATGGGGGCGCCTGGGTGGCGCAGTCGGTTAAGCGTCCGACTTCAGCCAGGTCACGATCTCGCGGTCCGTGAGTTCAAGCCCCGCGTCGGGCTCTGGGCTGATGGCTCAGAGCCTGGAGCCTGTTTCTGATTCTGTGTCTCCCTCTCTCTCTGCCCCTCCCCCGTTCATGCTCTGTCTCTCTCTGTCCCAAAAAATAAATAAACGTTAAAAAAAAAAAAAAATTGAAAGAAAGAGTGGGGTGGCTCCAGTCCCCTCAAAACAAGTCTAATGATTGAGAAAGGATTGGAGAAGGTGTTTCAACAAGACCACTCAGAAGATCTTCATTATTAGGGACACAGCAGACTGAGCAGGCTTTTGTCTCTGGAAATCTGGAAGTCAGCAGAGAGCTCAAGGGCTGCTTTGGAGTGGGGGCTATGGCAAGTTTCCACAGCTTACCCAAAGTGACTTAGGGTGAATCAAAGAATGTGTGATTATTTTTCTGTGAAACGGGATGGAAAGAGAACTGATCTGGAAAATACAGATATTTGTGTCTCTTTTATTCATGCTGTTTTCCTAGTATCTAGAGCAGTGCTTCTTCTGGTGACCAGAACAGATGTTCAATGAATATTTATCTGTATTTTGTAAATTATTATTTTATGTCATTGTAAAATAGTCATTAGAAAATTTCTTGTTTTATAAATTGTTATTAATATTTAACATAAATATGTTAAATGTGATATTTATTTAATATTAATAAATAAACATTTATTACTTATTAATAAATGTTAACTAACTAACCAATGAGAAAACACTGAGGAAGGAGTGGTCAGCCAAAGGAGAGCCACTGCTACATCACAGGAGACCCAGCTAACGATCCAGCAAGACCCTTCCAAAATACCCACTCAATTTCTTATGCAGAAAAAAACCCAGCACTCTGTAATAGAGTTTACCTTGAAGGTTCCTTGTACATGAAGACAATTGTGGGCATCATGTGTTCTTTTCCACTAATTCCACTGCCTGTCCAGTTTTATCGTCATTCCACTCCCACCGTCTCCCTTGCGGGTAAGAGACCTGAAGAAGGAGGCAGAGATGTGCTGGTCGTTTTCCCCAGTGCCCATGGCAGGCTGGGAGAGGAGCGTGAGGAGAGGTTTAATATCACATCATCGTCCAGGGTTTGATTCCCTTTAGAGCCTCTGACTCCAATTTCTGCACTGAAATTGCCTTTGCATTTAGTGTGACGGCAGGGCAGAAGCAGAAATTATGGATCATGATGGTGGCAGGCTGGAGCTTCCATCCATGTTCAGTGATGTCATCACCATCCTTATTCAGTGCTGTCACACTGACATCAGTAGCTTGAGATCAGTCTTGGTGGGAGAGTTTATACCATGGAAATTGCCAGACACTACAGATTAGCAACTCTGCCTCTCTCCCCAACCAAAAGCTAGATATTAAACATTACCAGCATTCTCCCTGTACCACTAGGCCCATATCGTTTCACAGACAGTACAGTTACATTTTGCTAAGGTAGTGATCAACCCAGTCTTCAAACATGTTAGAGAATAGAAAGATGAAAGATTCCCAAAATCATTCTGTGAAGACAGCGACCAAGACAGCAAAGCCAGACAGAGTAGGGAAAGGAAACCCATTTCTCTCATTTCTCTGCAAAATATCCCAAACTAAATATTAATAATTTTAATTCAATAATACATAAAAAGTGACAATACTCAATGAATAACTTGGGTACATCTCAGGAATGCACAGCTTGGTTTAGTGTTATAAAATCTGGAAACATAATTTACCACATTAACAGATTAAAGGAGAAAAGCCATAAGACCTTTTTCATATACGGAGAAAAAAGTTAATAAAACCCTCAGTAGGGGCACCTGGGTGGCTCAGTTGCTTAAGTGTCCGACTCTTGATCTCGGCTCAGGTCATGATCTCGTGGTTCGTGGGTTCAAGACAGCATGGAGCCTGCTTGGGATTCTGTCTCTCCCTCTCTCTTTCTCAAAATAAATAAACAAAAACTTTAAAAAAATAAAATAAAACCTCAGTAAATTACAACATAAAGGGTATCTAAAGAACAGCAACACACCTTACAGTAAAGATCACACTAGGGCACCTGGGTGGGTTAAGCGGCTGACTCTTGTTTCAGTTCAGGTCATGATCCCAGGGTCGTGGGATTGAGCCCCTCTTTGGGCTCTGTGCTAGGCACGGAGCCTGCTTGAGATTCTCTCTCCTTCCTTCTCCCTTTACCCCTCCCCCTCGAGCACACACTCTCACACTCCCTCTCTCTCTCTCTCCCTCTCTCTCTAACAAGAAAAAAGAGAGCGATCTCAGCCACCACCAAATATCCAAACTTGTTTTGAAGCTATAGCCATTCTGTCATGGTAGAGGGACAGAAAAATTAATCAATGAAATATAGATGGCCAGATACATCCACATGTATGTATGTGGAACTTTGATATATAAAAAAGGTTAGCACACCAAATCATTTGGGGGCAAGTCTTTTAAACAAATGGAGTTGGAAGAAGGCTATACATAAGGCTTATACCATACCAAAAATCAATTGCAAATGCCTCCATACTTTGGAAATTAGTTGGTTTTGTCTTGTAAAGTGGAACATATGCATAGACTATGATCCAGCAATTCTCTTCCTAAGAGAAACTCCTGTATACCTACACCAGGAAACCTATACACAGATGTGTATGGTAACCCTGTTGCCTAGTAGTAAAGAAATAACAAAACAAAACTGAAATAAGAAAACTGAAAGAAGATGGGGCGCCTGAGTGGCTCAGTCGGTTAAGCATCCGACTTCGGCTCAGGTCATGATCTCGCGGTCCGTGAGTTCGAGCCCCGCGTCAGGCTCTGTGCTGCCAGCTCAGAGCCTGGAGCCTGTTTCAGATTCTGTGTCTCCCTCTCTCTCTGACCCTCCCCCATTCATGCTGTCTCTCCCTGTCTCAAAAATAAATAAATGTTAAAAAAAAAAATTAAAAAAAAAAAAGAAAACTGAAAGAAGAATGAATAATAAATAATGTTATTTTGGTATGCTCATACAATAAAGTACTCTACACCAGTCAAAACAAATGAACAACATCTAGACACAAAGATGTGGGTGAATCTCAGGGTGCCTGGGTGGCTCAGTCAGTTAAGCGTCCGACTTCGGTCAGGTAACGATCTTGCAGTTCTGGGTTGGAGCCCTGCGTCAGCCTCTGTTCTGACAGCTCAGAGACTGGAGCCTGCTTCAGATTCTGTGTCTCCCTCTCTCTCTGCCCCTCCCCTGCTTGTGCTCTGTCTCTCAAAAATAAATAAACATTGAAAACAAATTTTAAGGAAAGGTATGGATGAATCTCAACAATATAATTTTAAGTGAAAAGATAAGCTGCAGAAGTTTATATGCAGTCTGATATTTTCATTTCATAAACTTAAAAATGACTAAAAACGTTTGGTGAACAGATATAATGGAAATGTGCTCTAAGGAAAGAGGGAGAATGATCAGCACACCTGGGAGAGGAGTTGCCATAAACAAGAGAAAGAAAGATGTATCAGAATCCGCTATTATCAGTGTTCTAGTTTCGGATTTCTGGGGGCGGTTTCCTAAGGGTCACCCTAGAGGGAGGCTTAAAAAGTCACCTTGAATGAGCAATAATGAGAGCTGGTCCTAAATCAACAATCATATTCATCCAATTCTATGATTCTGAGACCCAATTAAAATAACCCCATTCAGTTTGTTACAGGAGGGAGCCACTGAGGCAGAGAGAGATCTCGGAGCTTGATAACAAGTGGTGGAGGCAAGATTTTTACTCCAGGTGGTCTGACCCCAGAGCCCATGATCTCAAGCATACGCTCCAAAAAGGGTGGAATTGTTTCCTATTCACAGTAGTATCAGCACCAAGTGGAATATGCATGTATGAAAGAGAAAAGTAAAGAAATATAATAGACAGTATGAATAGTAGCAGCAAGAGCAGCATATATTATACATAGGCACATATATTAGACATGCAGTGAGAAAGCCCTGTATCATAACTACTAGACTCCAAGTAAACACAGAGGGCAACAAAGAACCTAGGTACCTCACAAGAAAGAGGGAGACTTAAGATCTGAGCATCACAAGGTTTGGGATAAAAAGAATGACATAGAAGACTCTGGGAACCAGGAACAGGACCGACAGCCAGCCACTCCTGACAACCAACATGTTAACAATCCCTAGAATGAAACAATTGGTGGTTAATATAAAAGCTGCAACTGGAGCGCCTGGGTGGCTCAGTCGGTTAAGCGTCTGACTTCAGCTCAGGTCATAATCTTGCGGTTTGTGAGTTTGAGCCCCGCGTCGGGCTCTGTGCTGACAGCTCAGAGTCTGGAACCTGCATCAGATTCTGTGTCTCCATCTCTCTCTCTGCTCCTCCTCTGCTCGTGCTCTCTCTCTCTCTGTCTCTCAAAAATAAATAAACAAATGAAAGTTTTTTGAAAGCTACAACTGCATAATGTAAATTATCCATCTAGGTCATATCTATGACTCAAATGTCAGCTGGAGTCACCCTGTACTCCGATATTTAATTAAATTGTTATAAAATGCTAGATTCTTCCTCCCACCACACACACAAAATTCAAAAGGGTTTTTGACAGCTCACATTTCCTCCGATGCCCACATTCTGTATTTCTGAGCCCTTGAGCTCTCAGACTCACTCACATCCCACTTCCCATGACTGCTCCCTTCTCTCCTGTCTCCGCTAACCCACATGCAGAGCATATCTCCTTTTATATTATTTCTTCCAAAACTGCTCTCATAAGGCATACTTTAGCACAACAACCAATTTAAATTTTAATATTAACCATTCTCATTTAAAAGTCCTGTACTGTCATGCCACCAGGCGTTCCTCAATGACCATCCTTCCAGAGTCTGGCCAGTGACTGTGTGCATCCTCACATTCTTGTCTTCTTCTACTACTCTCTAATTTCTTCCTTGACACAGATTCAGCTTCATGTTAACCCTTCACAGAATATCTTAGCTTTCTCCTCCTCTGTTTTTAAAGGCGACACCCGAACTCTGTCAAAACGTTACATCAAGGTATTTTTCTAAACAAGAACAGTCACTTTCTTAAGGTTTACCTTTGTGCCATTTTATTTTTTTAATTTTTTAATCTTTATTTTTGAGAGAGAGAGACAGCATGTGAGCAGGGGAGGAGCAGAGAGAGAGGGAGACACAGAATCCGAAGCAGGCTCCAGGCTCTGAGCGGTCAGCACAGAGCCTGATGTGGGGCTCGAACTCATGAACTGTGAGATCATGACCCGAGCCGAAGTCTGACACTCAACTAACTGAGCCACCCAGGCACCCCTGTACCATCTAATAATTGTATATTGAGCAGTAAACAGATGTTAACAAGAGCTCCTGGTGCCTCTCTATGGCTTCTTTGGATCCTCAGATCCTCCCCAGACCTCCTGCCCACAATCCAGCACAGATAACATGCAGCACAGCAGAGAACCTTGATCCAGACTTATCAACATCTAAAAAAATATTAGGGTGGGGTCTAGGGGGGCATTAAATGGGTGATAGGCATTAGGGAGGGCATGTCTCGGGATGAGCACTGGATGTCATATGTAAGAGATGAATCACTGGATTCTACTCCTGAAGCCAAGACTACACTATATGTTAACTAACTTGAATATAAATAAAAATAAATAAATATTCAACAAAAATTTTTTTTTATTTTTTTTAATGTTTATTTATTTTTGAGAGAGAGAGGGAGACAGAGTGTGAACAGGGAGGGGCAGAGAGAGAGGGAGACACAGAGTCTGAAATAGGCTCCAGGCTCCAAGCTGTCAGCACGGACCTGACGCAGGGCTCGAACCCACGACCCGCAAGATCATGACCTGAGCCGAAGTCGAATGCTTAACCTTCTGAGCCACCCAGGTGCCCCTATACAAAAAACTTTTTTTAAATAAAAAATATTTTTAATATCACCCTACTACATGTTTATGTAAAAAGACAATGATAAACATATATATTGATGATAGATGATAGATCGATAGATAGATAGAATGGTCCATTTTGACATTCTAACATTCTTTGCCTCTTCCTGTGGTTGAAAAACCCAATTTTCTTTTAAAAGCCTATCATCCATTACTTTAAGTGCTCCTAGATGGTTCATTCAGGGGACTAAGGATAGACATGTGACCCAAATTAAGCAACTCAGACTCTGACTTCTACTAATTAGAATTGCCAAAATGAAATTTTGCATGGGATATGCTTATACTAAAAATTGGTTGTTTATTGGAAGTTCACACTTAACTGTGTGTCCAATACTCTACTTGCTACATCTGGCAACCCTCTCAGTAACTGAAGTCATAACTTCTTGACACAGACAGAAGCCTGTCTGAGTCTGGTCACTCCTCTGTTGATTACTTTTTTTTTTTTTTTTTTTTTTTTCAACGTTTATTTATTTTTGAGACAGAGAGAGACAGAGCATGAACAGGGGAGGGGCAGAGAGAGAGGGAGACACAGAATCGGAAACAGGCTCCAGGCTCTGAGCCATCAGCCCAGAGCCTGACGCGGGGCTCGAACTCACGGACCGCGAGATCGTGACCTGGCTGAAGTCGGACGCTTAACCGACTGCGCCACCCAGGCGCCCCTCTGTTGATTACTTTTTGTCTCCAAGATTTGCTATCACCATCCAGGCTCTGTCCTGCTTCAAATGTAGTTATTTAGCTGTTCCTCCAATTCTTTAACTACCCTTTCTCCTAGATCCTTCCACTACATTTCTTTGGGGTTTTTTTTTTCTTTTGTTTGTTGTTTTGTGTCAGATATCTAGAGTTGTTTTTTTGTAATTGGTAACAACAACAAAATTCCTAGTTGAAATATCACAGCAGAGACACAACTGGCAGCCTCATGCTGGAAACAGCCAGGTTTTTTTGGCCCACACAGTCTTTAAAACTGAATTTATTGCCACTAAGATCTAAGATCAAAATATTTACTTAAAAAATTGACCCTTCTGACTTCTCCAAAACCACAGATCTGGCAAGATGGGACTGCAATCCCACTTGGTAACAACTGATCATCTGGATTAGAGGAGCTGCCCCCCTTTGACAGAACATGCACTTATTTATTTATATTATCTGTCATGCTCTGTGTTTGAGTATGGGATCTATGGTGCATATAGTGCCTACGTGCTCCCTGGTTCTTTACTGCTTGCCTGATTCTGTTCAGTTTAACTCAATAAATCTTTTCTCAACACCTAAAGTAGCTGGCACTGAGGAGAATGAAATAAGGTAGGGCCCACACCATCAAAGAGCCTCTTAGTCTAATTGTGGCAGACCCTTCAAAGGAGAATTTCATATGTAATATGCTGAGAGAAATAATGGAGGTAGGTACAGGGCGGTATGAAAACCAACAAAGATCATTTCATTCAACCTGGGTTAACAGGGAAGGTTCTAGAGAATATGAAGCCTGACTGAGTTTAGGATAAGGGACAAAAGAATTCCTTACAGGTGAGCAGGTTACATAAAGGGAGGAAGGCACGAAACAGTAGACGGAGTGCAAATAAGTACAAGGTTGAGAGAGAATCCCAAGCAGGCTCCGAGTTGCCAGCACAGAATCTGACGGGGGTGCTGAATCCACTAAATGAAGCAGTTGAGATCACAACCTGAGCCGAAAGCAACAGTCCAATGCTTAACTGACTGAGCCACCCAAGCGCCCCTGAACGTTTATTTTTAATATGTGGTCAGACTTATTCTACCTTCTCTCATCATTGACACCAACAGAATCAAAAGCAGCTAGTGAGGTGCTAACACCTGAGGATTAATCCAGTGATTCTGGTCACAACGCATTCCAGGAGGGATTTGGGTGATAAATGGTTCATTCTTCCTTTCGTGATTTGGATAACAAATGGAATAGGAGAAGGGTACTGATTCTGATGGCCATTCCCTCAGCACATTCCTGGCTTTTTTTCTGAGCAAAGGATGCCACAATGGAAGATGCAGGGATATCCACTGTGAAATGTGATACAAGGGGCTTGGGGTTGCAGTCATGGAATTGGGTTTCACTTCTTCTTGCTTGTTTCCTCATTGTTAGGTCAGGATCCTGAACTCAGAGATAACGTTATCAAGGGGCCTGGTAACTTTCTTGGAGATTTCATCTTGTTCTCATCCTCATTTTCAAAGCTGGCAACATTGTTTCTCTCTCTGTACCCACAGCACACCTCACGTAGACCCACCCAGAGTGAGTTCCTTTGGCAAACCTAGATGGGTGTAAGAGATGCAGCTGTTCTCATGCAGATGTCTCAGGACATCAGGATCAACTCTGAACTGTACTGACACAGATGTCTCCATAGACCTGTTCTTTTGATGGATTTTCTGGGTACCAGTGATGTTGTATTTTTCTTGAAGTTTAAGGGTCAATTTCAAACCTCTCAACTGCCCCTTTTTTCAATTTACCATGTTTTCGAACTAGCCTGGTGAGAAAGAAGACAACAGCCACAATCTTGTTAATCTCTCCTGCCTCTGCTGCCCTGGGGCCAGAGTTGGCTGTGGACGACTCCGGAAGGGTAACCCAGAACATCCCCTCTGTGCTGCGATCTAGTTCGGAGAGCAGGTGGCTCCCGCATCGTCTAAATTGTTCTCTTTAAATTGTAAGACTTATTGGGGTGCCTGAGTGGCTCAGTTGTTTAGCTTCTGACTTCAGCCTCAGGTCATATCACATTTTGTGAGTTCGAGCCCCACATCGGGGCAGAGCCTGGAGCCTGCTTCAGAGTCTGTGTGTCCCTCTCTGTTTGCTCCTCCACCACTCACACTCTGTCTCTCTCTTTCAAAAAATGAATAAACATTTAAAAAAAATTTTAATAAATTATAAGGCTTATCAAGTGTTAAGCTGGGAGTTATTTTGTTGTGTTATTTATAAAGTATCTTGAGGAGAGAACCAAAAGACATATTAGCACTTCACTGGAAATTATCTATCCACTACCCTATTACCTATTTATACCCAATCTTGTTCCAGAAACGATAGAATGTGACTTCCAAAATTACTACTTAGATAGCGTAAATAAAAACAGATCAAAAGGAAGAAACAACGGACATAAAACACGACTAGAGATGATTGTAAAGTGTACATCGTAAAGACCCACATGATTGCTACAACTAAATCACAAATTTGGCTCAGAGCATTCTACCAAGTTTACTGGCAAATGGAAATCTGATCAGTTCCTCGATGCACAGGGTTTATAACATAGAAACAGCAATTTATCAGGATGGATACATGATTATTGTCCTAAGATCAGACAGGATGTGCTTACTAATGTTCTTTTTTTTTTTTTCCAACGTTTTTTATTTATTTTTGGGACAGAGAGAGACAGAGCATGAATGGGGGAGGGGCAGAGAGAGAGGGAGACACAGAATCGGAAACAGGCTCCAGGCTCCGAGCCATCAGCCCAGAGCCTGACGCGGGGCTCGAACTCACGGACCGTGAGATCGTGACCCGGATGAAGTCGGACGCTTAACCGACTGCGCCACCCAGGCACCCCACTAATGTTCTTATATTTTACCTCAATATAGGCTGATGATCACAGTAGAGAACAATTTAATAAAGGCAATTCTGCAAAGAGGAAATACCCCCTGTGACTTCCTCTCCTTATTTACCTACTCGCTGTAATCAGCACGACTAGCTAAGAATTACAGTATACACAGCATGCAGCAGCCCCTTATTTTTTTCCAAATTATCATTTCATTGTGCATGCAATGTATTTCTAAACATCAAGCACAAAAGCAAAAAAATCCTGTATCTTTAACAATGTCATTTAGGAAAGAACCACCAAGAATCTTGACTACTATTATAGGCTTTTTTTTTTTTTTTTTTTTTTTTTTTTTTTGCTGCTGTATAAGGAAAATTATGATCTTTACCACTTAAAGACTCAGAAATATTCTATCTCATTTCCATTTGCATGAAGTCTGGAGTTCGGCACTGCATCAGCTACAGCATTTAAAATCTCCTCTAGTTATTTTAATTATTTATGACAAAGATGGATAAAGAGTATACCGTTTGACAAAGCCATGATGACAAGCAAATAACAGTGTTTTTAAAAAGGAAAACGTGGAATTTTGCTTTCTGGCACATAACTGTTTGCCTTATAAACATAAGGTTAAAAAGAGAATAGCTTAGTCTTAAATCAACCATGGGGTGGTGGGTGGGAATTTTAGAAGGGCGTTAGTTGTGCAATGGCTATATGCTAAGCACTGCACTAAAGGTTTCCACACAAATTTACCAAAGTGAGCATCCTGGCAAAAGCCCTGTGAAGAATCGGAGCTATCGTTCCTATTTTACAGATAAAGAAGCAGGGGCAGTAATGCTAAGGTCAGTAAACTTTTTCTATGAAGGGACAGAGAGTAATTATTTTAGACACTGTGGATCATTAAGTCGTTGTCACAACTACACAGCTCTGTTACTGCAATGTGAAAGGCACAGACCATACTTGAACGAATGAATGTGGTGGTGCTCCAGTGGAACTGTTTCCACAGAAGAGATGGCAGATCCACAAAACAGGTCTTTGGGTCATAATTTGCACACCTCTGAAAGGAGGTGACATGACCTGCTCAAGATTGCTCAGGAAATTTCGACTGGAATTGAGATTTTTCTTCTGGGTGTTGTATGTGGGTGATGAATCTCTGAACTCTACATCTGACACCAATATTGCACTATATATTAACTAAAATTTAAATTAAAAAATATCAGATGTTCTGCTTTGAAGCTTAATGTTTTCTCCACTCACCCATAGTTTCTTTAGTACCTAGACACCCATTTTTAAATAACTAGTTATTTGTGGACAACTTTTGATTAGTTGTTTTTAATCTGGCCAAAACAATATCCCAGCAAACCTGTTAGAAAAATGTTTTTAAATATTCATTCAATTATCTACTAATAGCTTTATGTACATGTTGACAAATACACTTCAAAAATGTTTTTGTTTAATTCAAAGTTGTCCCCTTTTTTAAAAATTTTAATGTTTATTTACTTTTGAGAAAGAGGAGAGAGAGTAAGCAGGGGACGGGCAGAGAGAGAGAGGGAGACAGAGTCTGAGGCAGGCTCCAGGCTCGCGCTGCCGGCACAGAGCCCAACACGGGACAGGGGACTCGAACTCACGAACTGTGGGATCATGATCTGAGACAAAGTCGGATGTTTAACCAACTAAGCTACCCAGGCACCCCTCAGAGTTACCCTCTTTTCTTTATTATTGAAAATAAGAATGTTCTGAAGTCAATGATCAATTTCTACATTTAAAAAAATAGAAAAAGAAGAACAAATTAAACTGAAATCACACATAAGGAAGGAAACTATGAAGAGTAGAAATCAAAGAAATTGAAAACAGAAAGATCAATGCAGAATATCAGTAAAACCAAAATATGGTTGTAGAGAACAATAAAGTGGATAGACCTGTAGACCTCAGATAGGAGAGCTAGATATTTTTACCTTGGTATCACAAATGAAGAAACTGAGACTGAAAGTAGAGAATAAATGTTCTTGTGGTTATCTACCCATTAAGACAGCATCTTAACTCAAACCCAAGTGTATTGAGTCTAAATTCCATTTTATATTCATCAGCAGTAAATAGAATACATTGTGTACTGTGGGTGTTTTGAACAGACAAGTTTTCTAATCTATTTTCCTTCACCCTTAAATGTATGATCAAGCACTAACAATGGAAGTACAATACGTTTAGCACCTGAAATTAGACACACTACCATATTACCACTTATCAGACAGTAACACTGTTAGCTTATTTCCAGAGTCACAGCATGTGGCTGTACAACAGAGAAATTCTAGTCAATAATACACACACTGTGGTCTATGTGAGTGGCTTCCCTGTGGATATACATCAGGTTACCTTCGCTACCATACCTGGTGGCTGCTCTGGTTCATTCATTAAATATTTACTGAGCATCTGCTATGTGCTAAGCTCTGGGATAGACTCTGAGGACACAAAGATTAGGAGGAATCTTAGAGTTTAGTAGGAAAAATGAGCAAAGGGACAGATAATTATAATATAGTGAGAGCAGAATGACACAGTAACTCTAACAAGAGACTTCTAACTCAGAGAAAGAAATGAATGTCAGGATTTGCCTCTATTCTCTTATAGAATTCTAATAATTCTATTAGAATTCTTATAGAATTCTAATAATTCTATTAGAATTCTTATAGAATTCTAATAATTCTATTAGAATTCTTATAGAATTCTAATAATTCTATTAGAATTCTTATAGAATTCTAATAATTCTATTAGAATTCTTATAGAATTCTAATAATTCTATTAGAATTCTTATAGAATTCTAATAATTCTATTAGAATTCTTATAGAATTCTAATAATTCTATTAGAATTCTTATAGAATTCTAATAATTCTATTAGAATTCTTATAGAATTCTAATAATTCTATTAGAATTCTTATAGAATTCTAATAATTCTATTAGAATTCTTATAGAATTCTAATAATTCTATTAGAATTCTTATAGAATTCTAATAATTCTATTAGAATTATTCTAATTCTCTTTGCTACTGAATTAAGGTTCCTGCTCCCCAGAAATAGTGCTGCACTGAAGGTCAACGCAGGAATGGCCTTGTTCCTGGCTCCTTTATGGGAAGATTATGGTGGATTCTTAGAGGTGTTGGTTCATTATAGATCTCTTAGGTAAGTTAATCTATACGGCAAACAAACCTGTGTCTGTGACTATGGACTGTCTTTCTCTTTAATGTCAAAGTTATTAGAGTAACAGACTCTCCCCATCAGTGACAAAGCTGAGAAGAAACACAGGAAAGGGATTGGATGGAGAAACCCTCTGCCAGAGCTGCAAATCCCTTGAGTGGAAAAGCCATGAGCGTCTTGTTCATGACTATATCCCCCTCCCACCCACATGCTGCGCATGTGCTGGAGCTGGACTGTGCTTGACTCTCAAATGTATAAATGGATGACTGAATGATAGATGCATGAAAATATTAGCCAGGGAATGCGGATGTTTCAGTAGACAGGAAAGTATCTTCCAAGAAGACTGAATGGCATATGCAAAAGCATATGAAGAAAAAAAAGCAAGAGAGAGTATCAGAAGTTCCGGGACCTGAAAATTTTACATGAGACTAGTTAGAGTTGAGTATGAAAAGGTTAATAAGATGTGAAAGCTATAAGTGTAATTCTGAGTCAAATCACTGGTCTACTCAATCATTTAGCACCATGACTTGTTGAATAAACTGTTTCCCTTTCCATGGATTGGGTAAGCATTCACTAGCATGTCATAATATCTAGTTAATAAAACATTACACCACCTCCTGTGTGTCAAGCTGCATTTATGGGGTATCGATAAACAAATCTACCATTGTGAGTAGAAGCACACAGATTTAAAACACATAACGTATTCGTTATTTTCCCCAATCTTAGTTACTTTATCTGAGTTGTCATGGTTGGGAAGTTTGGACAATCATTCTGTAATTTAAAAATACTGTTAATCAATCTGAAAATTAACATTTTCTTCCTTGTGCTTGCAGCAATAACTTCTGAGAACTTTATTTCAATTAGAAATGCCCAATTATAATGAATGCCTCTAATGAAGATGTAAAAAGACAGGAATGAAAGCAAAGAAATGAGAACACTGAAGACATAGGTTCTAAAGGGCAACCATTATTCAGTTTCTTATAATTGCCTTCAGAATTCACCATCTCCCTTAAAAGAAGAAAATCTGAATTACATATAATGTATTAGTAACAATTATACTTTGGGAGTTTTTCCAGGTGGTTCACACAAACAGGTAAACAAGTGCATATGAGGGCATGTGTATCTATGTGAGTAGTTTAGGATAAACAATGTTAATTTTAAAGTATACTAGACAATAAAAGGTTAATTCTTACCTTGCTCTTAACTCTCTATTGTCTTGTTCAGATATACTTGCGAAAAAGTTGGAAGAAAATAAATTGCCAAGTGCCAACCTCTACTCATTTTAACCTATGGGCTCATATTTTAACTGTAAAAAAAAATTTAGATTTCTCTTAATTCTTAATGACTAAAACATTATTTCTGCCATCTCGGGTTCATGTGGCATGCAGGTGGGAAAGTTTCCTGACCAGCTCTCAAGAAGCAAAAATTCAAGGGTTCTGGCTAGACTTGCAATCACACAAGTAGCATTAGAAGCAAAGCCTATTTGAATGAAATCTGTAAGCACAACATTTTCCCTCTGCAAATTGGCATCTGTCTAAGGATGGAACAGCACACTCAAATTGATGCTTGTGTAAGCAGATAGATTGAAGTCCACAGGCAGGGAAACTTTGACAAACTTGACTACTACTGATAATCCATTTCTGCTCTATTTTTGCCCATAAGGAAGTCTAAGGCTTGTAGGAAACTCCACAGGAAGTCTATATAATAAATATATGCCTACTGTTTGTCTACTATCTATTAAAGTTTTAATTCCATGATTTAATTTAATTTTCACATTTCTGTGAGTTAGATAGGTTGGTTTTATCATCTCTTTTTCCTGATAGGGAAAATGAAGATGACAAACTTGAACGATGACACAGCTAAGAAGAGAAGCCACCAGAATTTGAATCGAAGTCTAACCCCAAAGCCTCTGCTTTTTCTTCTCTCCCCACAAAGCAACAATCTTACATAAGCCTTTTAAAACATGAAATTAGTGGCTTGGGATGTGTAGGAACTTTACTCCTGGTGCTCATCTATCAGTATTTGTCTTTCTTTCAGAACAAAGGAGGTAGATACTTCATCATTATGAAGATAAGTCTGAAATAATCTACCCCTGTAGAAAAGTCTGTGTAAAGTACTCTGAATAGAAGAGACCAGAATGAATATACTCTGTTTACTATGTCTCACATTTAAATATTATTCTATAGACAAAAACTGATATCTGTGGTTGTTAATATAATCACAGAGGCAGAGAACATTCTCTCACCCCCATCTTGAATGTGAGTCATTTCTACGGGACACTTTCTACAAGAATATTGCTATTGCTATAACAAATTAACCATAATCCCCTCCCATATTCCAATTGTGGAAAATCTTCCTTAACAAAATTCCATTTAAAAAAGAAATAAGGTGCAGAATGAACCACAGATTTCCTCAAGGAAACTGGGGCAGGGGCAGGGCCAAGGATGAAACTGCTTCATGGATTTCTTTTTCTTTTCGTCTTGTTTAGGTATTCAAACAACGCAAGAGCTATGGACTCTCAGAGTATACCACTGAAGGGGAGACTGCTTAATAAGAAGACGAAGAGGAAGGGAAAATGGTGCCTCTAAGATTCCTGTTAATAATGCATCTGTCGGTAACCCTTCCCCACTACATCCCTGATCTGCCAGTAGCTGTTCCTCCTTATGGCCCTTCCCGGATACTTCACTTCTTATACATTTGGAAATGATTTCAAAGTGAGAGCTATATAAGTAAACATTTCCCCCACTTCCTGTCATGCTCTTAACTAGATGCAGCATAGAGATTAGAACATGAGAACAAACTGAGGGCTGATAGGGGGTGAGAGGGGGGGAGGGTGGGTGATGGGTATTGAGGAGGGCACCTGTTGGGATGAGCACTGGGTGTTGTATGGAAACCAATTTGACAATAAATTTCATATATTTAAAAAAATAAATTAAATAAATAAATAAATAAAAATAAATAAATTAAATTAAATTAAATTAAATTAAATTAAATTAAAAAAAAAGAACATGGACTCTGGAGCTGTTTGGCTTGGATTTGTATCATAGCTTTGCCATAGACTCGGGCATGTTGAATATGCTTCAGTTCTCCATATACGTAATGGGGATGATAATGTCTCCTTCACAGAGTTGTGAGGATTAAATGTAGAACAACAGTGTCTGGAACAGAGTAGGTTTTCAGTAAATGTTAGCGATCAAGAAGTAGTATCTAAATTCTCCATTTCCATACCCATGTACAGTTTATCCTTAAACAACATGGATTTGAAATGCGTGGATCCACCTATATGCAGATTTTTTACAGTATAGTTCTGTAAATGGATTTTCCTTACAGTTTTCTTATTAACATTTTCTTTTCTCTAGTTTATTTTATTGTAAGAATACAGTATACAACACATATCATGTACAAAATATGCATTAACAGCCTGTTTATGTTCTTAGCAAGGCTTCTAGTCAATAGGAGGCTACTGGTAGTTAAGTTGGAGGGGAGTCAAAAGTCATACCTGGATTTTCGAGTGCACAGGGGTTGACTCCCCAAACTCTCATGTTGTTCAGGAGTCAACTATAATTATAAAAATTCCATTGACACTTTCAATTTAATTGTGAAAAACAGGGTTTTTGTTCCAACCTTCATTAGATTCTCATAAAGTACTCAGGGAAAAATATCCCATCTGTCTATGAACAATATTTCAAACCTCACTGGTCACTAACTTCCCTCCACCTTCAAAGCTTTTCCATACTCCTACGCTTTATGGTGACATGTTTTTAATGAGTTGAAAGAGGAGCAGTCACACTCCGCCATGTTTATTTCTTTCAGTTTTTAATGTGAGTAATAAATATTTCCATTTATTTTTTAATTCACTCTCAATGACAACCCACCTAATGGCATGTTAATCTTTTCATGTTTTTCCCCCTATATAAACATATGGCCATTAAAACCAACAACTGTTGTATTTCTTTTAAATCACATAAACAATTAGAGTTACAGAAAGTGACCCACTAGTCCCAGCTTTCTGAGGACTTTCTAGATTTAAGCACTGAAAAGTCCCATGTCCAGATAACTTTTTTGATCCTGGACCAATTGAGACACTTGGTCTTTCTACATTATCCATATTGGACAAATACATAGCAATTGTCTTTAACATATCCCAAATCGTTACATAATGAAGCATAATGAAAATAGCATTGGACTTGGGACTCAGAATTGCTGGTTTCAAGTAAGTCCTGGCTTTGCATTCAACTTTTGCTGTGACTTCAACAAGTCAAACATTCAAGGTTCTCATTTACACAATGAAACTGGAATACTGGTCTTTGCTACACTAGGGCTATAGTCAAGGCCATTGTAATAATGGTCATGCATACAGAATCTTGATGAAGAAAAAGTTTCACATATGTTTTCTCATCTGATCTTAAAATTTAGCACAGAAGTTGCTAAGTGGTATTCCTACCTATTCATGGTGGTAACTAAAATTTAGAAGTTAAAATGAAGTATTACACATGAAGTTAAAGTTCATTTTGCAGCTATTTCATGTCCAAACATATACACAAACAGCTTTATGTTTAATCAATAATAAAAATTCACATCTCTTCTGGCATTCCAATTTATTCTGTCATAAGAGAGTTGCCCAACTCTCCCTTTAACTTTTGTAATGCAAATGGCTTCTTAGTCCAAAAAGAATCAGTAAGAAAAGATCATGTTAAGTACTGCTTCCACCAGTGAGCATTTTCACATATAATTATACAGATGCTATTTTTCTAGGGTAACCCATTTCTTTGTAACTACACAATGTGCTTGTGTACAACCAGATTCTGAAAATAGACTTCCAGTTAGCCCTTTACAAGCTCTGTGACCTTGAGCCAGTTGTATAGCCTTGCTGTGCCTATATCTGTGCATTTGCATTTGTAGAATGGAAATAATAATAGTGCCTACCACATAGGATTGTTATGAGGACTACATGGATGGATACAGGAGAAAAGCCTTGAACAATACCTGGACCAGTCCAACTATTCTAAAAAGTGTTTTATCATGCTTATTACTTTGAGGCACTCACTGCCCTCAAGGAGAGGACAAGATATTGACTAAATTTGACTATGGCACTCAAGGAGCATTATATACACTTTGGGGGAAGTGATCCTGGGTCATGGGTCAAGCAAGGTGACCGCAAAGAACACCGTGTTTATTCTCTTCCTTTAACTTAGAAAAGGGGCCTAACCTTTCTCTGCATTCATTTCCTTATATGCTTTATAGAATCAACTGTTGAAAACCTTAATCCCAAATCATTTCCAGGTTTCAGATATGTTTAGTCTTCAATAACTTCTCTTCCCAAATAGGACATCAGAACTTTGAACATTGCAGGCACATACCAGGGTCAACAAAAATAATTTCTGTCTCTATCTCAGTGCCTTCTATTCTGAATATTTGTGTTAATAATGTGCTTCCTCGGTGCTCTAAGCCAAAAGATTGTTTTCATCCTAACCCTTTCATAGGTTGCCTTCAAAGAAACGTTGCCAGAACATCAATATTTTCTCCATTAGAAAGCTTAAGAATTGTTTCCCACTTAATTCAGTAAAAATGTGGGTATAATTGGGGATGTCTCACTCAGACAGCTGAGCTGTCATCAGGCGAGGTCATGGTGACTATTTGGCACAGCCCCTCCACAGTCCTGTCTTGCTGTCCCTGCTTCCCCACCCTCTCCTTAGTCCCTTCCTAATTCTTTCACTACACAGGGGAGATGATCAGTGATGTACTGCTGGGAACAACTATTGAAAGTGCAATTATTCCTTGCACTACTCCTGCTGAAATGCAGCTCATCATATCTTATTTGGTTTTATTAATTACCAAACTTTTCCTTTAACTCTTTCAACAGCATGGTACCTACTACTCAGTCTTCTTCATCGGAGAAACAAAAGTGTCTTAAAGAAGGTAATGAGATCTTTTCACTTTTTTCTACCTGGTGTATTTAATCATTACGGGCCAATGGGAATGGCATCTAAGGAGGGTGCGGGGACTGTAGGGAAGCTTGTATGACATTTTCCAAGCTTGGAACCCATCTCCAGAGCTACACAGAGCTAACGTACCAATGGCCACAGTGGCCCTTGATTCAGCTCAGCCACACTACAACCCTGGCTACCTTCCTGATTTCCTTCATGGTCCCGTTCAGGTACCTGCAGCAGTATCGTCCCCAAAGTAGAAGATGATGGGGTTACACAAGCTTGGAGTTGGGTTCCTCCAAACAAAAGTGACCCAATCAGTCAATTTTCGCCTGTTTAAATTTCCCGTTAAGGCTCTTCAGAGATTCAAGTTCAGCAATGTACCCAGGGGTTTGTCTTATGGATGGCTAATGTTCTTCCTTATGTTCATCTACACATTTCTCTGCCACATTCCAGACTGCTTTATCTCTGGGTAAAGCAGATATCCCTATCTTTTACTTTTATCTCTGCTATATTCCACACTTGCTTGTTTGATTCTCCTAATTAATGAGGCTTTTCTTTTAATATCTTACCAATATGGAGAGTCATTTCTTTATTTTTTTTTTAAGTCCCTTGTATTCTGGAGACTGGAATTCACATCCCATTACTCGATCTCCCCTTAAGTATCAAGAGTAATCAGTTACTGAGTTCTAATGATTCCTCTTCCATGGATTTGTATCACATCTTCTCTCTCTCTTTTTTAATCCCTATGACACAATCCTAATAAAAACAGCAACCACTACAGTTTACTGAAGGGATTTGTCACAGAGATTGGAACTTCTGCAACTGTGGCAGCTGGTTAAGTGGTCTTTTCAAGATTAATGTCTTTGCATCTCGTTAGAGCTTAAAATCTACTCGTTAGACAGTCATTCCCAGGAAGGGAAGATGGAGATAAAGGAGGGGAAAGCAAGGAAAAGTTGGAATCCATGAACATGATCCGGAATCCACAAGGAAAGACTGAAATCCCTGTGATGACACAGGTTTCCTCTGACACAGGTTGCCTATTGCCTCTGTCTGACCTTGATGATGTAAGTATCTACGGAAATCAGGGCCTTTCATCACGGACTTAAACACACACAACTGGCCCAGGATTCAGAGATGCTGAAGAAGGATCCCGAGGAAGGTGGGATGCTTGCAGGCCTGACTGCTGCCTCTAGTGAATGGGTTGGACATGTTGTGTGAGTTACAAAGTGTGTGTAGCTTCCCTTCTGCCCCCCACGTAGCTTGCAAGGAGCTCCCTTGTGGCTCACCCTATCTGGAAACATACAGAAAAAGGAATTCTGAGAAAAGTAGTTCAGCCTAGCGAAGTTGATGCATTACAAAGGTGCTCCTCATATTTTCCAATTAATTGCTCATGACAGTTTTGAGTTGCATTTCCTATTTTGCCAGTGATTCACAACCCACCCTAATTAGGACTAGAAACTTGCTTTATTCTCTTATGAAGGTCTTAAGGTATTACTGAATTCCTATGTTTTGCCTGTACTATGCCACTTAAAATTTAATTGGATACTCACTTAAGTTAGCCTAATTAACTTCTCTATTGGTTAGAATTGCATTTCTCTGCAAATAACATTAAAGTTAAAGAAACAAACAAAAATTATACCTTAAACAAAGTTAAAAAGTATTTCTTTTTCACGTAAAAGAAGTAGGAGTCTTGAGCTGGTTTGTCCATGAACATAAGAAACTCAGGCTTCTTCTATCAATAAGATAAGTCCTAGCACCTGTAAAGTTACTTCACAGTCCATGAAGGCTGCTAGATCTCCAACCATTGCACCTAGTTTCCAGGAAGAGACAAAAATTCAAAGAACTTACCTCCCAGCTCCCTTACAGATTTCTTGAAGATTTCCTGCAAATCCTGAAGAGCAACTTCCACTTGCATTTCAGAGCTTCAAGAGGAGCTGAGAATTAAAGCCAGAGCAAAGTATATTGCTCAGCGGGAAATGAATATTAAGAAGGAAATAGCAACGTCTGCTGCAATTTCTAAGAAGAAATACTCCCTACACAAATCATACTTCCCAAGATGACATACTACTTCCTTCCTTAGGAATGAGAATATTATCCAATATGAGGGTGGGCTTTAAGAAAACAGTTAATTTTGTGTCAGGTGACTTCATTCAACATTGCCAACAAATACTTTTGAAGCTGTGCACTTACAGTATGGAGATTACAAAGAAAGTCTTCAAACGCTGAAGCTGAAGCAGTGGAGATGATACAGAAGTTTTGCAGTCTTTGCAGGAAATGTGAATTACTGCAAAAGTTGTGCAGAGAGTTATGAGAGCTCAGTGGGGTGCTAGGTGCCCATCAGCAGGAACTGGACACTGATGAATACAGGACTGAGACTGCACATTGAGATCTACGTGAAGCCATCACGATTTCAACGAGCTTGTGGAGAGTGCAGGGGTCAAACACACAGGGGTTTATTAGTGTATCAGAGGGCCTTTTCCCAGTCAAGAGAAGGAAGGGGCCCTAAGAAGAAAAATTTGATAAGGATACAGAGACCTGCAGAAGTGGAGGAAGCTATGAGGAATTTACTTTGGACACAGATCAGTGTCTGTTGAATATTACAGCATGTGAGCCTGAATTACCCACAATTCCTCACAAGTATTGCTTTAAAGGTAGTGATTCATCCACCTGATCATACCAGCATCGAAACACTTTCCTGTCTTCATCATTAAGAGTGTTATGCCAGGCAAAACATAACTGTGATGAAACCAATTCAGTGTTCTGTCTTTGTACTACCTTCCCCCTTAGCATTAAAAAAAAAAAGAAGTTGGTTTCTCAAAAAAAAGTATTTGTCACTTAGCCATGTTGATTTTTATATATGAAATATGATGACACTCTAACGAGACTAGTATCTCACAGATGCAGTGGCATTTATGCATCCTAGTGAATACCATTTCCTTCAAAGTGTTGTGGGGGCTGAGGCGCCTGGGTGGCTCAGTTGGTTAAATGTCCAACTTCGGCTCAGGTCACGATCTTGCTGTTCATGAGTTTGAGCCCCAAGTATGGTTCTGTGCTAACAGCTCAGAACCTGGAGACTGCTTCACATTCTGTGTCTCCCTCTCTTTCTGCTCCTCCCCCACTCAAGCTCTGCCTGTCTCTCCCTCTCTCAAAAATATATAAACAAACATTTTTAAAAACACAGTGTCATGGGGGAAGAAAGCACAGTTACAGTGGCTGTTTTGGGAGCTCATGTTCTAGAATTCAACAGTGGCGGGGGGGCAGGGAGCACTCTCACATATGCTTCTTGTTTTCCATCCCGCTTAAGTAAAGGAGGTCCCAAAGAATGAGTCTGTTCAAATGGTAGGCACTGCAGAGGCCCAGAGCATGTGGTTAAGGGCACAGGCTCCAAGGACAGGGCACCCAAGTTCAAATCCCAGCTCTGCTCCACAGAAGCCGGGTGAGTTTCTTACCACCTTTTTTGTCTGTTTTCTTATTAGCAAAGTGGGGATGTGAAAAACAGTTCTACATCAAAGGGTCTTGGGCAGGTCTGAGGCTCCGGGTCAGGTTTAAGTTATTTTAGCTGTGAGGAGAAGATCCCTGGGAACAACAAAAAGAGGAATATGGAATTGCTGATAAGTAAGAACATTAAACTTCTATTTTTTCCTCACAAAATATTCTTAAGCAATTAAGATAAATCTGAACAACCAAGTACCTGCTATTTAAAAAGAAAATAAAAATGGAGCATTTTTTATAATTCATGTCTTAAATCTTTTAAAAATAACAGATTCTCAATAATGTAAAGAAAGAGCAGAACAAGGTGTTTCTAAATTAGCATTCCTGTTTTGAGGACAAATTAAAAGTTACTGAGAAATGAAGGGGGAGGCTCACGTTCCTCATTTAGCTTGCCTTCAAGCGTGTGGAGTCTAAGCTCTATGCTCTGGAACGATCTTACTGCGACCCCTCAGTAATCCTATGTACATGGAATTATGTCAGCTTGACAGGTCAAATTTAATTTGAGGGAACAAATTGGAAAAGTAGAATGAGTTATTGGGTAGTTTTAAAGATCTTCAAATTGGAGATTTTTTATAGTCTTTACAGATTAATTACAGTCTTACTTAATTTATCAAATCTATTTTTATTCCTCATTAAGCACTGAGTGGTTATCGCCAAACCACATGTAAAAACAGGACTGCCATCTGTGTAGTTACAAGGCCCCGGTGGAGATGGATCCATCGGGCTCCATGACTCTCTCAGAGCTCAGGACAGCAGACCAACCAAGTGTGCCTGCCAGCATCGAGTGGGTCTTGCCGTGAAACTGCTCACACGCTCCAGAAATATTTATGTGCATTTGGGGTTTTGCACGAGTATGTAAATTCATATGTGTGGAAATGTATGGAAACGACAGTTTTGACCAAAAGTGTGTTTCTTTTTTCCCAGATAGACCCAGATTTGAAGAATTCACACGGGTCCTTGATTGTGTGTTTAGGTACTTCGCAACTCATGGCCGTGGTTAGAACGTTCTAGTTCTTGGCCATGGCTGTTTTCTTCATTCATCTTTGAAAGGATACATTTGTTTTCAGGCAGCATATCCTTATTTATGCAACATGTATAGGCTTTCTTTCTGGTTGTGAGCATTGTACAAACAGTACCTGAAAGTAATTTCTACGATGAGCTTGAATCAGATGGAGGGGAAAACCTTTATTAATGCACAAAGCAAAATTCTTTCAAATCAAGATGAAAGACTGTTTTCAGAGTACACATTTGCAATGGATTTCAAATATCGTTTTTCCTTTTTTTTCCTATTATTTATTTTTCCCCCTGTTTCAAAGTGTTAATCTGATGCTTTGAGAAAGTTTTCTTTAAAAAAAAATTTTAAGATGCTCATTATGAACTCACTATAAGCAGTTCAAAGGAAAATCCCTAGGACTCCTGTAAGTTTCAGGAGATGTGAAGAACACTTTTGTGTCTGGTATGATATTATATTTTGACCTTCAGAACACTAGCAGGGATGTCAGTAGGAGGCAGCAGACATATATGAGTATTATATGGGTGTATAAAAAGATAAAGCATCATTTTCCAAAAGAGTTCTACTGGACTAGGACATGAAACACACACACACACACACACACACACACACACACACACACACAGTGGGCAGGGTAGGGGAGGAAAGGAAGAGAAGACAGAATTCCATGGTCAAATACATTGGGGAAATGTTATATACTCTATCCCTTCATAGAGATATCCAATACATTTCCTAATTTTAAAAGGTATGAAACACTCTGTAATGAAGAAATCTGTTTAACCGACAATTTCTCCATGTGTTTGAACCACAGAATCCTTATTATTTGGGATTAGCTGGACTTGAGTTTTCAGTAAAACACTTTGAGTTCTCAGTAAAACAGTAATCACCAGGTAAGGTCTGTACCAAGGACTAGCCAATGCATTAATTTTTAAATAACTCTCCTGGAAACTTTAGTCATATTTTTCCTGTGAGCTAAATTATTTTGTCTGTACAGTAGTCATTTGTGCTGTTTGAACCTCTATAAGTTCAGAGGCTAACACTGGAATGTTAAAGTTTTGTCTGTAGAAGCCAGGAGATGAAACCTTATTTAAATCAAGAGATAATTACTTTTCTAACCCTAGTACTAGTTTGGCAATGGTCTTTTCTTCTTCCACTCCCAGGTAAAAATTACAATAGTTTACACATATCTCCCATTTGCTCATTGTGGAGTGAATAGTATTTCCCGAGAAGCAGACAGGTAAGATCACCCGCCATTTTATTAAGAAGAAAACGGAGCTTCTCAGGTGCTAAGGAACTTCACTAGTAAGGAGCAAGGAGAAGAACCAAACCTAGGTCTGTTTGACTCCACCAGCTCTCCTCTGGATCACACAACCTCCCTCCACCGTGAGTTTACCTGCCTTCCTAAGGGCGGTTACCTTAAACTAATCACCGCCACTGCACACCTCTGTCATCACCATCATCACCCTGTGTTACAATTAATGACTTACTCGTGCTCTTCTTTACCATTTGTGGAGTCTGCCACACTGTCCCTGAGTGACAATGTCTTTTGTCTCAAAATATCCAGAATTTACCATAGGGCCTTGGCAAATTGCAAATACAATAACAGCTAGCACCGATTAGGCAGTTACTTTGTGTCAGGACTTGATTTAGATGCTTTAAATGTATTAACTCAATTTCTCCTAAGCACTATTATCATCTTCGTGTTACAGATGAGAAACCTCAGGCTCAGAGATGTTAAGCAACCTGCCCAAGAAAACACACCCAGTAAATGAAAGGGAGCAAGATCTGAGCATAGTACAGACGAGTGAACTCCCTGCTGAATTATAAATGAGTAAAAAGAGCTGCAACATTATTGAGTTCTTTTTTTTAAGTTTATTTATTTATTTTGAGACAGAGAGAGAGAGAGAGAGCACAAGCAGGGGAAGGGCAGAGAGAGAGAGAGAGGTAGAGAATCCTAAGTAGGCTCCACACTGTCAGTGCGGGGAGTCCCTCCCATGCAGGGCTTAGTCCTAAGAACTTTGAGATCATGACCTGAGCTGAAATCAAGAGTCAGATAGATGCCTAAGAGACTGAGCCACCCAGGTGCCCCTGAATTCTTCTGTGCTAGGCATCTTTCTAAACTGTATATGAATTGTGACTTTTATTCTTTACAATTCTACAATTCTTTTACAGGGTGGGTGATTATTAACCACCTGTTTTTTAGAGAGGGAAATTGAGCAGAGAGACCTTTAATAACATATTCAAAGCCACAAAGCCTAGTAAGTGACGGGACCACGATTAGAACTGACTCCAGAACCAAAGTTTTATCAATGAATAATTAAGTTTTTAGAAAATGAACTAATTACAACACAACTCAGTAGAGAATCACAGACCTAAATTCTTTTTCATTCCTAAGAAGCAACAAAAAGTGTTGTCACAGGCCTCCATTATGAAATTCTTCAAAATTCTGGCTCTCCCTAAATGAGAGTGAATATTTTGGTACAGCATTCCTTCTTGTGGCTTGTATATTTAAAACAAAATTAATTAAGATTTTGATTTGGCCTCTCTTGAGAGAAAGAGATTTGAAAGATTTGAAACCAATTATCAAAAAAGAAAGCAAATCATCAAAAGAATAGCCTCTAGATATTTTCAAAACTCCTCCAAATAAACATGCTTAGTCTAGATCCTTTACACTCCTCCTCAAAGCAAATATTCCTCAGCTCTAAGCTGCCCGAAAGGACCAGGAACCAGAAATAAATGGGAACAGTTAAATGAGGAGAGAAAACAACAAGCATCATTAAAAAAAATAACTTTGTATTTTCATATACAACTCTGGGAAGGCAGTTCTCTGCTGCCCAACAGCTGCATAATGTTCAGCAAAAATTTGCCTCGCTGGATTTATGAGGTATAAAACACAGCCATCATCAGATCTGAAATGATGATACCAGTCCTGAAATCACCGTGTCAACATTTAGAAACTGCAGTGGAAGGGAAATGAAGATGATTAAATTATGGGTGGCAGAAGGTGTTGGCAGGCAGAACACAAGCAGCCATTTCTATAGGGAAACACTCATCAGAAGTGGGCTGTAGATGGCCAGTAGGCAGTGGCCAGGGGCAGGCGGCCAGGGCAGGTGGAAGGAAGGAGGCCTCTAATACTTTAGTGACTGCTAAAGAAAGGCAGGACAGTCATACTCTCTTTCTAGGTCACCTGGATCTTTGATGATATCAAATCTGGCTACTTCAGTCCAGTCCCAGGATGACAGAGCATTTCCCATAGTGCCCTGCAGCCCTCTGTGAAATGATAATAACTTCTATTAGTGAGCATTTCTTATGTGAAAAACACTCTTTATCTGTCCCTTTATTTAAACCTTAAAAATGGTACCTGTGAGTAGGTACCATTACCAATGTTGCTTTACACATGAGCAAACCAAATCATGGAGAAATTAATTATCTAAGGTAAAACAGATAAATTGGAAGAGCCCAGAATTCAGAGACAATCTCACCCAAGATTCCATCTCCTTAACATACAATGCCAGAGTTCAGCAAACATCAGCCTGCTGGCCAAATAGACCCGCTGCCTGTTATTTTAGTGGCCCATGAGCAAAGAATAGTTTTTACATTGTTTTAAATGTTGGCTACAAAAACAAAAAAAGAGTATTTTGTGACAGATGAAAATCACAAGAGATTCAAATTTCATTGTTCATAAACAAAGTTTGATAAGAACACAGCCACATGTATTCATTTATATATTATTGCCCATGACTGCTTTTGCGCTACAATGACAGACGTAAGCAGTTACAACAGAGGTGGTATGGCCTGCAAAGCCAAAATTATTTATTCTCTGGCCTAGTACTGAGAAAGTTTCCCACTCAAAAAAAAAAAAAAAAAAAAAAAAGTCCCAGTGCCTGGTCCATGCAATGCTGAGCAAGGGCTGAGGAGAATTCTCCAGATTTGCTGTACCCAAGTGATGAGCTGTCCTTCTACTGCTGTCTTGGCAAAACCTCCATTCCATCTATTCCCATCCATTTCATTCTCATATCTTTGCTTCCGTGTGTGAATGTGACACAGTGTCAAAGTTCTGACCTACCACCCATGGGTTAGCTTACTGTGTCTCAAAATGTGTGGATAGAAATATAAGCATAGTATCCCAGAAAAACTAGATAAGGACATTCTACAAAATGGAACCAGACATAAAAACAAGTTTCCAAAGGATAGTTATTGCGACTATAAGAATACTGGGGCCAGTGTTCAAGTGGGTGGGGAAAGAAGCATTTAAAATCTCTTTTTAAGCAGAATCAGGCCTAGAAATAGAAAGAACAAACTGGTAGTTGCCAGAGAACAGGGCTGTGGGGAGATGGGCAAAATGGGTGAAGGGGAGTGGAAGATACAGGTTTCCAGTTAGGGAATGAATAAGGCACAGGGGTAAAAGTAAGGCACAGGGAATATGGTCTGTGGTATTGTAACAGCATTGTATGATAGCAGATGCTAACTACCCTTGTGGTGCTCACAGCATAAGGTATAGAGGTGTTGAATCACTGTGCTATACACCTGAAACTAATGTAACACTGTGTGTCAACTATACCCAAATAAAATAATAAAATAATAACAATGAAACCTCTTTTTAATTAGATTGCTCCATTGAAGAATAGGCTAAACTGTTGCTGAGCCAGTCACCCAACTGCCTTCCCTGCGGCTGCACGATTCTCACCTGAGAATAAGAAAATTCAAGTACGTGGCTATAGCTGAAGACAACTACATGCCTAAAACAACAAAGAGGAAGTGGCAAAGGTAGTTGGGAAAGTAGTGCTTCAGCTTCCCCGATCACTGGATTTCAAATATTTTAATAAATAAAATCCACGTTTAATTTAAACATTAGTTGGATAAAAATTTCACCTGAATACTTCATGCCTGGCTTTTATCGCTCAGGAATCACTATAGCAACAGCACAGGAGTAGGATTTGGCATTTCCTTAGCCACAGTGAAGGGAGTAACCAATAAAAGAGATGAACTTACAACATAACAACCATAAAATATGCATCAGTATACCAGTAGAGCTCTGTTTTTCTCTTGCATTAATATGCATTCTGTAAGAACAAAAAGCAAGGGGGTAAATAAAGTTATTATCTCCAGAGAGGAGATCTTACCCTGTATTCTCCAGGGGACCTATCTGCATACGTACAGTGGGTTTAAAGGTCCCCATGAGCTTGATTCTTTGGCATCATGTGGGTTTTTCTGCTCGGTTCTCTTCTGCAGCTCTTTGTCTCCACAGACTCTGTAAGCCAATGGCATTAAGTCTATGATGCAGAAGAGCTTTGGGCCTTTTCCACAGTGGAGGTAAACCAACACAGGAGAGCCAAATAGAGCACCCCTGTCTGCTGTTAGTAGGAGCCCAGCAGTTTTACAGATGTGATGAAATTCCAGAGGCACAACCAGAGGGTTCAACTTCCTGGGCTCAGTTCAGAAGACAGCTTTGTCCAACTTCAGAGAGGAAACTGACTTCTTCCATTTTGGTTCCTTTGAGATGATGGGGTAAGAGAGATGCTATAGTAGGACTCTTAGCTGCCTGAATCGTAAGCATCTCTTCTCTTGGTTCTGAAGAATAGCCTAAAGTACTCTCAAAATCAGACGTTTAAAACCAGGACACATCAATTATTCCAACACCTTTATTTTATAGACCAGGAAACTGAGGCTCGGAGAACTGAAGCAAATTGCTGAGGGTCATCCAGCTGATTTATAGGATCCTCACATCTTTTATGGGACACTCAAGGCTTTTATTTCTATGACACATAACACCTTGTCTCCTTATTCTTCCAAGCATGGGCTGATTCTTTTTAAAAATGACACTGGATCAGAGAATCTGGGTGGCTCAGCCAGTTAAGCATCTGACTTCAGCTTAAGTCATGATTTCATGGTTCCTGAGTTTGAGCCCTACATCAGGATCTGCACTGACAGTATGGAGCCTGCTTGGGATTCTCTCTCCCACTCTCTCTCTCTCTCTCTCTGTCTGCCCCTCCCCCACTAGCATTCCCTCTCTCTCTCTCTCTCTCTCAAAATAAATAAACAAAGTTAAAAAAATGACACTGGAGGCGCCTGGGTGACTCAGTCGGTTAAGCATTCAATTACACCTCAGGTCATGATCACATGGTTCATGGGTTCAAGCCCCATGTCAGGCCCTGTGCTGACAACTCAGAGCCTGGAACCTGCTTAGGATTCTGTGTCTCCCTTTTCTCTGCCCCTCCCCTGCTCATGCACTTTCTCTCTTTCCAAGATAAATAAACATGAAAAATAATTTTAAAAATGACACTGGATCACTACCCATTATACTGAATTCTGGGTTGCTAAAAGCTCATGTTGCTTGTTGAAACATGTTGTTAAAAGCATGTGTCTAGAATGAGGAGAAAATATTCTCGTGGCTTTTCATGCCCTGGAGAGGCGGTGAACACAACGCCATCTAATTGACACAAACAAGGAGAGTTTAAAGTTGCTGCCTGCAGCATCTCCCTTGAAAGTCAGATAATCAATCAACAGAGAGTGTTTTGATCTTTGAAATACACTAACCCCTTAGGTAAGCCATTTCAACCAGAATTTATTAAGGACAGGCATAATATTGTAGAAATTTTCTTTTTTCCAGCTGCACTACTATTCAATTATACATACTCAATAGAGCCAGCAGAATGCCACCACCTTGGCAAGGTTTGGCACTTCTTCAGTTATTAGGATGTTGTAGAAACATAGAAAATGTTTATCTCAAAAGACCTTCTCACAGTAGTAAGGTGAAGTAATTCCTGGTTCCATAGACATGCTCCACCTTCTCACTCCTTTATTACACATGTTCTTCTCTCAGCCTGAAATACCCCTTTCTCTTTCCCACTCTCAAGAATCACGGCAAGGCTTAATCAGTCAGACAGAGACAGACAGATACCATATGTTTTCACTCATATGTGGATCCTGAGAAACTTAACAGAAGACCAGAGGGGAGGGGAAGGGGAAAAAATGGTATAGAGAGGGAGGGAAGCAAACCATAAGAGACTCTTAAATACTGAGAACAAACTAAGGGTTGATGGGGGGTCGGGGGGAGAGGGGAAAGTGGGTGATGGGCATTGAGGAGGGCACCTGTTGGGATGAGCACTGGGTGTTATATGGAAACCAATTTGACAATAAATTATATTTAATATAAAAAAATAATCATCCTCAGGGCACCTGGGTGGCTCAGTCGGTTAAGCATCCGACTTCGGCTCAGGTCATGATCTCACGGTCCGTGAGTTTGCGCCCCGCGTTGGGCTCTGTGCCGACAGCTCAGAGCCTGGAGCCTGTTTCAGATTCTGTGTCTCCCTCTCTCTGACCCTCCCCCGTTCATGCTCTGTCTCTGTCTGTCTCAAAAATAAATAAAGGTTAAAAAAATTTTTTTTTTAAATAATCATCCTCTAGGCCAAGTTGGTGGCCATTCTTACATACAACTTAAGAGCTCACTGCATTTCTTCACATTCTATCATCAAACTTACCAGGTAATATTGTAACTCAGATTTTGTGTTTGTTTGTCTCTCACATTGGACTGTAAACTTCTTGAGAACCAGGGACCCTGTTTTATTTATCTTTGCTCCCCACAACACTTGGAATAGGAGATGCACAATACATGTTTATTTTTTGAAATAACATTTCATGAATGATACCAATGGAATTTTTTATGGCCTGCACATTCTAGTAGTTCATCATTTTCTCTCTCTCTGAAAGCATGTCCTTGAATACTTTGACGTCTTACTTTTTTGCACGCTCTTATGTTCCTCTTTCATTCTTAAGTAGATTAAATCACATGGCTAAAACTCAGAAGTAACATGAACATTAACATGATTTTCAAGCCAGTGGAAATTCTGCAAAGACAGTGCACTTACCTAGAGCTGCTGCGTGATGGGAGTTGCGCATTTCTTCATCATAGTAGCTTTGAAATTCTTTTGACCCAGACCCACAGTAAGATGTACATTTTATATTATAATCTTACACCTCATAGCTTCTAGAGCCAGACTTCCAGGTCTAAACCCTGGTTCTGGAATATATCATCTCTGTCCTTGTAAAGTTGTTTAACCCCTTGGTTTCTTCATCTGCAAAATGAATTTGATAATAAGATCTATCTGCTAGGATTGTTATGAGAATTAACTGAGTATACATCAAGTTCTTACTATCATATATAGTGTTATTTTGTCAGTGTCAACCATTATATTATTACTTATTTGAATGAGAAATTTATGAAATAATACTATATTATCTGCATCCTAAAATTTTTTCATGAAACTTTAAATTGATTTCACAATCAAATACTGGATTTCAACTGCAATTTGAAAATAATAATGCTTTGCTAGACACTCTAGCCTCCCTGACTTATTTCAAAAAAATTGTTCAACACTAAAGGACCTATGCTATCCATGCTTTTCATCGTTAAATAGACTCATATCCTGTCTTTTTTCTATCATTTCTCTGCAGTATAGATAGCATTTAGCTTCTGTAGCTGGCCCTGCCGCTTCTTGAAACCAATAACCAGTTAGCAGGTACAAGTTCAGAAGCCCACATCTCAAAAATCAGCAGTCTTTTTCTTCTACTTTAGGTATACTGACTGTTAAAATTTATTCAGTACACTCTGTGTGTGGGCAGAGTTCTAATAATTTTAACTCATGTTATTTCATGTAATCCTTAAAAAGAACACACGACCCTGTGAGAGAGCTACTACTGTTATCCCTACTTTAAAATGGAAGGTATTGAGACACAGAAAAGCTAAAGGATTTGCCAAAGTCACACAGACAGTAAGTGAACTGGGACTGAAAACCAGTGAGTCTGAGTCAAGAACCCTGGACTTAACATATGCCTTAGCCCTAGCAGCAGGGTTCTACATTCAAGGGTGGGGGAGTCAGGTACTGTGTGTTACAGATTAGCATTCACTGCGGAAAATCCTCAGAGAGAGACCAGGAACCTGCTGCTCTCTTTTTGAGAATTTTCTATGCCTCCTAACTTCTCTATTCCTGTTTGTTGGTCAGGGGCTTTTGTCCAACTCTTTTATTGCTTGTTTTTTGTTTTTTGTTTTTTTTTTCTCCGGCCCTGCATCCTGTTGACCTTCTCCCTGGTCTTTGAAATTACTCTAAACCTTTTTACATGCAATTAGCCTCTCCTAACACTGTACATCTTTTAAAAAGTGTACACACCTCAATTATAGCAGCTAACACACTGGAATATAATTGGTGGTTTATGTAAGTCACTCCCGCCAGGCTGGGAGCGGCTCTGTGCTTTTCGTATTTACATTTCTATCTATAGTGTCTGGCACAGAGCCCATCAAATAGTTGGCACGCACTAAGTAAGCATTTAACAAGTGTGAATGGAAAACAGGTGGACAGACCAATGAACCTCTCCCCCGACGGCGAGAAATTGTTCTTTAATGTTATCTCCTGATCCATCCACTACACTGCTTCCCTGCTGTCCTTCTTGGCAAAGGATTTCCCCCCAGACTGGGAAGTTTAAGAAAAAAATATAATAAAATACTTCAGAAACATCTTGTCTTAGGAGAAATTACTATGATGATTTCACAAACCAAAAATTCGTCCCACATTGATGCCTCTTTTTGTGTTTTTGTTTTTTAATCATTTCCAATATTAGGGTGGCCTTTGATTCTCAAAGATGCTATTCTTCTGATTTTTGGCAGATCTTACTTAACTCCTTCAAATAAGCCTCCATTTCTATCACTTTCACCCCCAAGTTTCCACCCCACCCACTTTCCTGTGACTTTGAACCACTTGTGAGGCTGTTAGAAATCATTTCCTTGTGGAGACCTGGTCCCTTCTGCACATCAGTGCTAGGATGATCTCATCAGTGACACCAAATACCCTGCTGCAACTAACAACCTGATAATTAAGTGACCTGATCATTAGATAATTATTATATATAACTTCAATAATCTGTACTCTTCTTTCTGTCTTAGGATACTCTTTAGCCAACAATTCCTAACAACTAAAACAAATCACTTTTTCAGAGTTTTCTTTCTCTTTTTTTTATTGTCAAATTGGTTTCCATACAACACCCAGTGCTCATCCCAACAGGTGCCCTCCTCAATGCCCATCATCCACTTTCCCCTCTCCCCCACCCACCATCAACCCTCAGTTTGTTCTCAGTATTTAAGAGTCTCTTATGATTTGTCTCCTTCCCTCTCTATAACTTTTTTTCCCCCTTCCCCTCCCCCATGGTCTTCTGTTAAGTGTCTCAGGATCCACATAAGAGTGAAAACATATGGTATCTGTCTTTCTCTGTATGGCTTATTTCACTTAGCATAACAGTCTACAGTTCCATCCATGTTGTTACAAAAGGCCATATTTCATTCTTTCTCATTGCCACGTAGTACTCCATTGTGTATATAAACCACAATTTCTTTATCCATTCATCAGTTGATGGACATTTAGGCTCTTTCCATAATTTGGCTATTGTTAAAAGTGCTGCTATAAACATTGGGGTACAAGTGCCCTTATGCATCAGCACTCCTGTATCCCTTGGGTAAATTCCTAGCAGTGCTATTGCTAGGTCATAAGGTAGATCTATTTTTAATTTTTTGAGAACCTCCACACTGTTTTCCAGAGTGGTTGCACCAGTTTGCATTCCCACCAACAGTGCAAGAGGGTTCCCGTTTCTCCACATCCTCTCCAGCATCTATAGTCTCCTGATTTGTTCATTTTGGCCACTCTGACTGGCGTGAGGTGGTATCTCAGTGTGGTTTTGATTTGTATTTCCCTGATGAGGAGTGACATTGAGCATCTTTTCATGTGCCTGTTGGCCATCTGGATGTCTTCTTTAGATAAGTGTCTATTCATGTTTTCTGCCCATTTCTTCACTAGTTCATTTGTTTTTCGGGTGCGGACTTTGGTAAGTTCTTTATAGATTTGGATACTAGCGCTTTGTCTGATATGTCATCAGCAAATATCTTTTCCCATTTTGTTGGTTGCCATTTAGTTTTTTTGATTGTTTCCTTTACAGTGCAGAAGCTTTTTATCTTCATGGGGTCTCAATAGTTCATTTTTGCTTTTAATTCCCTTGTCTTTGGAGATGTGTCAAGTAAGAAATTGCTGCGGCTCAGGTCAGAGAGGTTTTTTCCTGCTTTCTCCTTAGGGTTTTGATGGTTTTCTGTCTCACATTCAGGTCCTTTATCTATTTTGAGTTTATTTTTGCAAATGGCGTAAGAAAATGGTCTAGTTTCATTCTTCTGCATATTGCTGTCCAGATATCCCAGCACCATTTGCTAAAGAGACTGTCTTTTCTCCATTGGATATTCTTTCCTGCTTTGTCAAAGATTAGTTGGCCATAATTTTTCAGAGTTTTCTATATCACAATCATAATTTCAAAGGCATCAGTAAGAATTTCAATTCCACAAATTCTCTAACTTGCTATGAACATAATTATGATGAATGAACAAATGCTTGCATTTTTGTTAATTAGTTAATAAAATTACCGAGGCATAAAAACATGCAATGTTATATTTTACATTAACTCAGTTTTAAAGAATAAAAATTATATACCACTAGGATCTCCCTAGAGATATAGCCTACCCAAACCGCTAAAAACTCCATTGGATACAGCAAGACACACTTTATGACTTAGATATTTGAAAATTTCTAGATGGTGTTTTATCAAGTTTAATAATATCAGTTTTATATTCGACAAACACATTGTATTTACAGAGGAGTAAATACACTACACTTCTATTATGTGCCAAGTGCTGGACTGAGTGTTCGATATGTATTACATCATTTACTCATTACATCTGTTCTAAGAATTTAAGTCAATAATTTGAGAAAATTAATTTACTCATTTATACACCAATTTGTGTTGTGCACAAACTCCCTTTTCTGTGTACTTTGTACATTCTCTCTGCTGCGTGCTGGCGGGCACACAAATGCACAAAACAGCTTTCACCCTTAACTTACATGGTTACTTTCTGCTATGAAGTTTTTACCTCTAGCCATTATGAATATTTTTATGAAAACAAAATATGTAGATTTGTGTGAAAATGGTACAATCGTTTTGGAAAACATTTTGGCAGTTTCTTAAAAAATGTAAATATATGCCAAATTTATGTCCCAATAATTTCACTCTTTGGGAATTTAGTAATTCTTCTCCAAGGAAAATGACAAAATATTTCCACAAACATTGTATTTGCATAGATATTAATAAAAGTTTTATTCATAATGACCAAAACCTAAAGGTAATCAAAATGTCCACCAATAGGTGAATGTATAAACAAAATATGATATCTCCATATATCCATACAATGAAATTTATGCATCAATAAAGGAAAACAGGGCACCTGGGTGGCTCAGTTAGTTAAGCGTCTGATTCTTGATTTCAGCTCAGGTCACGATCTCATGGTTTGTGAGCTCAAGCCCTGCATCAGACTCTGTGCTGACAGTGCAGAACCTGCTTGGGATTCTCTCTTGCCCTCTCTCTCTGCCCTTCCCATGCTCTCTTTCTATATATTTCAGAATAAATAAACTTTAAAAAAAGAGAACTACTGACTTATGCAACAAATGGATATTTATGAAAAACATTATGCTGATTTAAAGAAGCCAGACACCAAAGGGTGTGCATCGTATAATTTCACTTACACGAAACTCTTCAAAAGATAAATATAATCTTGACATTGAAAGCTGAACAGCATTTACCTGAACACAGAATTGCTCAAGGGATATAGAATTGACTGGGAAGAAACATAGGGAACATTTTAGAATGATGGAAGTTTTCTATATCTTAATTGTGGTGGTATTTGTCAAAATTCATAAAACTCTACACTTAAAGTGAATTATTTTTATTTTATGTAAACTATATCAATAAAATTGATTTTTAAAAATTATATATACACATCTGGGAAGCAGTGTTTTGTGTCTGCATTTGTGTGTATGTCGTAATAAAGAAATCAGAACAAAGGAGGAACCAAAGGTCGAGTACTAAATCGATAGATTTAGTAGGCAAAAACAAATTTTATTGGGAAGGCCTTATACAACTATTCATGTAAGGACATACATTTGGACTTGAGACCCCTAGCAGCCAGAATACAGAATAAAATATGATCAGCTACAAGATGGAATTTTATAATAACTTAATTTCAGTACATTTTTGAATTATATAAATATTTAAAAATAGATTTAGTGTACCATAAAGCATGCAATGAATCAAGATTAAACACAAGCTCAGAAGTAGGATGTTGTGATTAAAATTCTCATTCTTAAATCTCCCACTTGGGTCATGCTTCCAAGTGACACTTCAGGGAAACTTCTAAATGGTGTTAACTCTTCCTAAACATGCTTCACCTGACCAGATTACAAATGCTACAGACTGCAAAGAAGCAGGAGCTGTGTGTTTGTGTTTATACTTTTCACTTTTAGGTTTTTTTCAGTTGAGTTCTACTGTGCTTTTTTTTTTTTAATGTTTATTTATTTTTGAGAGAGAGCACAAGTGGGGTAGGGACAGAGAGAGAGGAGAACAGAGGATCCAAAGCTGACTCCATGCTGACAGCAGAGAGCTCAATGCGGGACTTGAACCCACGAACCACGAGATCACGACCTGAGCCGAAGTCGAACGCTTAACGAACAGAACTACCCAGGTGCCCCCACCGTGTTTTGTTTTTAAATCTAAGATCCGCTTTTTTCCACAAACTGAAACATTAGGTAATATAAAAGTATATGTTATAGAGAAACAGAAAGGAAGGGCAGCTTGTGCCCAAAAGACACATTCACTGTACATCTTACTTTACAATTTAGGGTAAAAAGATACCATGTCTTTTCCAATAGCACAAACACAACTTCATAACCCCATTACATAAAGTATTTTCTTTTGTTGATCAACAGCCAACAATTTTCCCCAGCTAATATTTGCATTTCAGCAAAAATGGATTTTGACATTTGTCTGTGGTTTGCCAAATGCCTTCTCCTACTCCAGGCTCTAGGCTGAAGCCTATACCTGCACAGAGGAAACTGAAGGATCCTTAGGTCAGCATTTAGGTGATTCAGCATCGAATTTTGTTTTGACTTTGCTTTCTACTTCCAGAACCCAGACCTTCTATCTCAGTTCCAATGACCAAGTCTTTACCTGGGTGTTGTGTCTGAACCTTAAGTTGATAGACTGTATACCATGTTCAGCACGTCTAAACCTAGAAGTCTGCATAGCTCTACAGTTTCTCTCAGGAACCTGAGTCCTGTGCTACTGTTCTGTTGCCAAATTGTTCTGATGCTGTCACCTTTCTGAATCATTGCACATGCTTCGCATACAGTTTATTTCATCCTCCCACAGCCTGGACCACCAAGAACCACCAATCCTCCATTCCCAGAGACCAACATGTGGTGGTACAGCTCAGTGATTCTAGACCACTGTTGCCCTAACCATGCGTAGGCTTCACTTGCTAGCTAATTAAAGAATATCTGGGAGTGAGACCTAAGTATGTGCATTTTTTAAAAACCCTCCAGATGATTCTCAAACTCAGGCTGAGAATAGGGCGAGGCAAGGGAGGGTGCTAAATTTAAGGGGGGGGGTCCACGAAAACAGTAATCAGGATGTAACTTTAGTGTACTATTTTTTTAAACCATAATAAGCAAAAAAGTACAATTTTAAGTAAAGGCTTGGAGCCTGAGTTGAAAGGGAAATTTTCATAATATTGATCATGTCTTTATTTAAAATTTTGGTATTTTATTCATCATAGGCTTATTTGCATTTATACTAATTTAGAAAACAGTCCATGGAAATATTGATTACATTATGTGCTGAGGTTTAGGGTGTCCCCTGAAATTTTGCTGTCTCCTAATCGTGGTCTGAGCCGTACAAACCACTGACCTAGTCGGATGCTCTACATCGTCTCTGACCCTAGTGCCAGTTGACCGTAGTGAGCAGGTGGGAAATTGTGCTCTCTACAGACAACTGGCCCCTGGGTCAGAGATGATGTAGCACTTTCCACTAGGTCAATGGTATATATATGAAGAACAAGTCAACTGCTTTTGTCCAGGGTCCTAATCTCTTTCTTAAGTCTTAGTCTGATTCCAGGAAATACACCTGTATCCAAAATATGTAGGAGGACTAAGCTAGTCCTCCTTTTTATTTTTATTAATATTTCAGTTAGATTTTTTAAATGTGTACTTATTTGTTTTAAGAGAGAGAGAGAGAGAGAGCACGAGTGGCAGAGGGGCAAGGAGAGAGGGAGGGAGAGAGAGAAGAGGAAGAGAGAGAGAGAATCCAAGCAGCTGACAGTGCAGAACCCGATCTTACAAACCATGATATCATGACCTCTGCTGAAATCAAGTGTTGGACACTTCAGGGCACCTGAGTGGCTCAGTCAGTTAAGCATCTCACTTCGTCTCAGGTCATGATCTCATGGTTCATGGGTTCAAGCCCTGCATCGGGCTCTGTGTTGACAGCTCAGAGCCTGGAGCTTACTTCTGATTCTCTATCTCCCTCTCGCTCTGCCCCTCCCTCACTCATGCTCTGTCTCTGTCTCTCTCTCTCTCTGTCTCTCAAAAATAAATAAAATGCTAAAAAAATATTTTTAAAAAGAGTTGAATGCTTAACCGACTGAGCCACTGAGGCACCCCAATATGCACATTTTTAAAACTCTTTCTAGGTGACTCTGATTCATCATCGCTCCCCACCTCTCACATCAGAACCATTGAGCTAAGTCATATAGTACAGTGTTGCTCAGAATGTGGTCCACAGAGCAGCAGCATCAGCATTGCCTGGAAGTTTATAAGGAATGCTCAGGTCCCATCCTTGAGCTACTTAAACAGTAATTTGGGGATGGAACCAGGAATCTAGATTTAATAAGCTCTCCAGGAGACTCAGATGCATGCTAAAGTTAGAGAACTGCTAAATGTATAAATAGTCATCTATCTATTAATTGTATTCATGACAACCAGTAGACAGCCACCTACTCCCAAGATGGCTAAGATCACCTCCAGAGATGAGGGTGGGGCTTGACCTAATTCTTCCTGTGCAGAGGTAGGCAGGCCCAGCAAATGTGATATCATGTTAGCCAATGTGTCTCAGGAACAGACACTCACCAAGCAGATGGTTTCCTGGGGTACCCACGAAAAGGAAAGCCAGATTCTGAGAGCAAGCCGTGTGATTAGAAGTGCCAGGAGTGGGAAGCAGAAGTGACTAGAAGTGACTAGAAAGAAAGCCCTGACTAGGAGTCCAAGGACATTCTTACAAAGGAACCTGTGAAGTCTGATGCTTGTTTTTATTGTTGCTGGCTGGCTGGCATGTGGGCGAGAAGGCATTAACTATGGGCATAAGGTCAGAGAAAATAGTCTGGGACTGAAATGGGCATGAGAAATGCATGCAGTGTGTGGGTTTGCCATCTACATGGCTTAGCTGGGACTTATCAGCCTTTTTTTCAAAACAGATGCCACTGGACTGTTTTCAAACTTCTCTCTAGTCTGAAGTACTTACAAGATATAAAATCTGCAGTTGGTTTACAATTTAAGATACTAGTGTGAGAAAAAAAATCAACTCAAATGTAAGGTTTATTTTATTTTATTTTTTAATGTTTTTATTTATTTTTGAGAGAGACAGAAAGACAGATCATCAGCAGGGGAGGGGCAGAGAGAGAGGGAGACACCGAATCCGAAGCAGGCTCCAGGCTCTGAGCTGTCAGCACAGAGCACGATACGGGGCTTGAACTCACGAGCTGTGAGATCATGACCTGAGCCAAAGTCAGACGCTTAACCGACTGAGCCACCCAGGGGCCCCTAAGATTTATTTTAACTGAACCCGATTTTGTGCAGTTCTTTACACATAGGGGACATTTATTTGATATCATCTGATTGAGCTTTGCAAATGAAAAGCCTAGCTTATGGAATCTCAGTTACTTTGAAAATATAATTTTGTACAGAGCATGAAGTTGATTAAAAACAGACAGAACCACAATTTCACAGGACGGTGAGGTCAGAGTTTGGACCCTCTAGAGTTGAAAGAACAGCAAGGTATGGGGCAGGGCAGGGGGAAGATGGTCTGAGTCAGAGCAGAAGGGAGGGCTCCTCACGAGAAAACCTGCCTGGTTACTACCATCACTGGCTGTCTCATCACCAGTGCCACCTCCTCATGGCCAGAGCAAGATCATAAAATTGCACCCCCCCATCCTTGCCACTTTACACAGCTGGACCTTATCTATCCTATTGCCTCCTTTCACCTGTCAAAAAGCACCTGTACTTCTCTTCAGGAATGTTTTCCAATGTTACCTTGCCTCTGAAGCCCTCCTGGGTCCCTTAGCTCATTGCACATCCCCCCCCCCCACCATGGATGCCTTCCCCTGCACTTCTGAACCTTCTCAACATAAGCTTTTAGTGCCTAGATCCCTGTAACTGTTTATAAGTCTGCTTCTCTCCCACCAGACCATGACCTATTTGAAGATAAAAACAAAATTTTACATACTGGGTGCCTGGTACATAGTAGGAGCATGACAATTAGGGGCTAAAAAATGAATAGAGACTCAGATTGACAACATCCTGCAGAAATGCTGAAGAATGTGCTAAGATTTGGAGTCAAGGTGGATTTGCCAGAGTAGATAGCATTATAGATGGGCTCTGCCCTCATTTTACGACCCAAAAGTAAGACTTGAAGTAAGGTCTTCTCAGGAGCCCTGAAAGCCAACTAAAATCCGGGGGGCGGGGGGGAATGAGGGGAAGATGTGCCATATGAACTATGACTTTTCAAAAGGTATTTTGGGTTGGAGATGGTGACATTGGGGCAGAGTAGGGAGGCAATGCCTTCTCCTTAGAAAGCATTTTTTTATTCCAGAATGTAAATGGCTAAGCAAGAAAAGGGGTGCTCAGAGTAATCTCTGTCCTCTAGTCCAGAAAGAGAGGCATGGAGGGCATCTCCTGTCCAGTCGGCTAAACAAGTTGGAGGAAGAAACTATAATGCTAGCAGAAATCCTACTCATGGTGAAGGAACGTGTATTTGGCTCATACTCTAAGGAACTTGCTTATGATAAGGAACCAAGACGCAGATGGTTACAGAGGCCACGTATGTGTGATTACTAAGTGAAGCTGGAATGTGTGACAGACAATACGGAGCAAGTATGGAGTAAGGATAATAGAAGAGGGCACATCCTGTATCAAAGACCCCCACAAATTACCACTCACAGCCACTACTCAACTCCAGGTGGTTATTTCTATTCAGGAATGTGGCCCCACATTTGCCAGATCTTTCTAATTTTTATGAGAGGCGGAAATTCAGATTTAGTACACAATCTCCCAGTTTTGAAAAGTAGACAATAATTTAATTATTTTAAATCACACTTGAGCCTACATTGTATGAGCCAAACAATAAATGCCTCAAAGCTGAATCTGGGTCATGGGTTATTAATTTGTAATATGATGATTTGAAAAGAGAAGGAGATAGTCAAGGAGCACTCGGTGGTTCAGAGAGTGAAATTACTCAATATGATCCAGAAGTTCCCCTGCATCTTATTGGTACCTAGCATTGAACATGGCTTTGATCACCCCATGGTTCTGTATACTCAAAATCTACACTTCCATTGATATCTAGAAAGAAGAACATCTAAACATCTTAAAACAGAGAATCAAACCATTTACCATACAGGGAATTTGGTTAAGGGCTGTTTTTCGTTGTCAGTTAATAAATAAGAGTGGACCAACATTAACGTTTGGTGTATTAGGTTGGTGCCTGTGGAAGGGAGACATGTTTTCTGAGCCTCTATAAAAAAAAACCATAAGGATTTTAGAGAAATAAAAATCAAGTGGAAGTACAGTTTTCTAAAAAAAAAAAAAGAAAGAAAGAAAGAAAAAAAGAAAGAAAGAGATGGAACCATGAAGTTTCATTTCAGAGGTGTGGTACCAGAGTTGCCCTGGCCTAGATTTCCACAGGATGCGTTTTCCACCTGGAAATAAATGAACACAAAACGTTGCTGGGTAGTATGTGTGGTTGGCATACCAGAAGTGGATGAATAGGGAAAAGGCACCCAGAGCAGTTAGAGAGATTCTAAGAAGTTATGCAGAGCCAGAGTTGAAAAACAAACCTAACAGATCATATGTAGGTTTAAATCAATATTTTTAGCTCAAAGAATTTTTTAAAAACTGATTTTTATAAGCCTCAGAAGATCACAGCTGCCATGGCTTAAAATCAATTTTAACTCATTTTCCATTCATGTAATATGAGAGGAGGGAGCCAATTTCACTGGTTCACTTGAGAAATAGTTTAAGGGTTTCCATAGTGGAGAAAGAAGTTGGTTTCAGTTCAGACAGATATTTCAAGCTTCAAGGGCTGTGTCTGGACGGAGAAGGATTTGCTCTCCCGGAAGTCCCATCACACACAGGGAGTGTGAACATATTTCAGGGCTTCTCAGGTACTGGAATTCCTGTGGCACTTAGACTAGAAGAGACTACAGTCCCCGCTGCCTCTGGAACCCTTGCTTGTGATTTCAGCCTTCCAGACAGACCGAGGACCCTGTCATCAGCATGTTTAAAAGGAAATCCTTCAAGGGGAGAAGACTGAATCAGTGAGGACTGGCTGGCCGGTGTGTGTGTGTGTGTGTGTGTGTGTGTGTGTGTGTGTGTGTGTGTGTGAGGGAGGCGGGGGGAGGGAGGGAGAGAGAGAGCATGTGTGCTCATTAGGGGACGCTCTATGATTCGACAGCCTCATTGTTGCTGCCGCTGCTCCTGCTGCGGCTGTGTGGTCTGTCAGCAGTTGGAAAGAACTGCAAGGGTTTAGAGGAACTGCAGGTCTGAAGACTGAGCGCTGCTAAATGGTATCCCCGTCAACAAAGTAGACGAGACCTCCTGCAGGGTTGGAAACTTGGACTTATTACTGCTTCATCCACCTGGAGAAAGCAGGCAGCGCCACAGAGGAAAAGGTAAGAGAAGAAATTGGCCTCTACTGGGAAGGCAGGGCAGGGGGCATGGGGAAATGGAGGCTCAAAGACTCGCTATTTTGTAGCCAAGCCATCCCACCCTCAGAGAGCAAAGGAGGCAAACGCTAAAATCCTACCAAGCTTCATCATTGAGCCTTTTCCCCCTGGTACATTTTTCTTCTTCACACTTTTCCCAAGCATCTAAGAGGTCTCTTTGTATTTCTTTTTCAGCGAGAGCAGATATCATTCAGTTTTTCCTTCTGGGCAGTCTTTCAAAATAGGGAGCTTTCTCTGTTTCTCTTATGAGCTTTTTCTCCATTAAGAGGAAACAGGTGCCTCTTATTAAGCTGGTCAAAAACAGTTGCTCCTTCCTACACGAGGGTTGCCTTAAAGGGAGTTTTCAGAAGTACATGTAAGCCCTGTTACTGTAGAAACACAAGAGGTGAAAGTAGCAGAAGAGAGAGCTACTGTCAGTGACTGGCCCCATTTGAAATGGTGATGAATTTGGACTATAACTCTTCACAGGGGGAGAGAACCACTGAGATAAAGGCAGAACACCAGGAAGAGGATGTTTTGAGAAGTGTTTCAGAGAAACTTCAAGTCACTAAAGATGGAAAACGAGACAGTAAGTGAACTGAACCAAACACAGCTTCAACCCAGAGCAGTGGTGGCCCTAGAATACCAAGTGGTCACCATCTTCCTTGTGCTCGTTATTTGTGGTTTGGGCATCGTGGGCAACATCATGGTGGTCCTGGTGGTCATGAGAACCAAGCACATGAGGACCCCCACAAACTGCTACCTGGTGAGTCTGGCAGTAGCTGATCTCATGGTCCTGGTGGCTGCTGGCCTCCCCAACATAACAGACAGTATCTATGGGTCCTGGGTCTACGGCTATGTGGGATGCCTCTGCATCACTTACCTCCAGTACTTGGGCATTAATGCCTCCTCTTGTTCCATCACAGCCTTTACCATTGAGAGGTACATAGCAATCTGTCACCCCATCAAAGCCCAGTTTCTCTGCACATTTTCCAGAGCCAAAAAGATCATCATCTTTGTCTGGGCTTTCACATCGATTTACTGTATGCTCTGGTTCTTCTTGCTGGATCTCAATATTAGCACCTACAAAGATGCTATTGTGGTGTCCTGTGGCTACAAGATCTCCAGGAATTACTACTCACCTATTTACCTAATGGACTTTGGTGTCTTTTATGTTGTGCCGATGATACTGGCCACCGTCCTCTATGGATTCATAGCTAGGATCCTCTTCTTAAATCCCATTCCTTCAGATCCTAAAGAAAACTCTAAGACATGGAAAAATGACTCAACCCACCAGAACAAGAATATGAATTCAAAGACCTCTAATAGATGTTTCAACAGCACAGTATCTTCAAGGAAGCAGGTAAGCAAACCAAAGCCTCCAAGTCCACAGAAGAAATGTGGGATAGAGTCCCTTGCAGGATGGGGTCCACTTTGCCTTACTTAGCTGATGGCAAAATGAAAATACAGTCATGCAAATGTTTCACAGTTTAAGCTTCTGCTTTACATATTAAATCCATCTCTAAAGCAAGTAAAGACCTAAAAATAGGTGGGGAAAATGTGATAGCATATCAGCAGGTATCAGTTTAGGTGCTGTTAAGATAGAGGGAAATATAAACAGAAACTCTAGAAATCCACCTTTAAAATGTTAGTGACTCTCTGGGAAATGTTATCAAACTACACCATTTGTGGCTTCTGGATATCTTTAGAAGTTCTATTACATGACAAAGATTTGATAAGGTAGTTTGAGAAAAGACGAGTCAAAGCAATAATTCTACAGTTGTTCACTGAGATATATAAATGAGAGGGGTTCAGTTCCTGGACTTCCTAGTTTTAGTGGGGAAAGTTTCTATCACCCTCTCCCCCAGCTCCCTGCAAAGTATCCCAGCATGCAGAAGCTGAAAAAGCACTTTGCTCAGGAAATGTTCTGATAAAAAGGCTAACTCCAAGCTCAATTTGTTTGTCACAAAGAATGATTTATTTTTTTAAATGTCTGTTTTTCCTGGTAGGCATAACTAAAAATCCCTTTATGCTTTCAGATCACCAAATGTGGATGTGGTTACGGTTGAATAGTGGTTTTACTAGTGAATGGAGTGCAACTTTGTTACAGTAGAAAAGGCTTATAAGACAATATAGGAATGAAATACTTTTATACCACATACACGTTCAGCTCTATTTACATATGAACTTAGCCTTCAGTTCCTTTCCCTTCTCTGCTAAACACAATAAACACATGGTAAACATTTATTCTCATGGCTGAAAAAGAAAACTTGAAATTAACAGTACTGGCTCTCTCTCTCTCTTTCCCTGTATGAAATGCAGTTCTTCCTGTGTGCATAGATAGAACTTGAGGAAGCATGCTTTAAAAAGTATGCATATAGATTATACATGCTATTACTTCCTAAACTCTAGGTTAGTTGAGATATGAAGAATTTTAATTGGACATATGGGCACACACTGAAGTGAGCTACTAATAATTACAGGTGTTGTAGATATGCATGGCATACATAAGAAACTGTAATTTAAAAGGAGTATCATTTTAAATGATACTGTGAGATTTGATTTATAGAACATTTATTATTGAAGATACCTCGATACTAGACAGAGAAGATGTGGGAAGTGCCAGCTCTTAGATCCCTATTGCTTTGGGTCCAGCAGTGCTAGCTAATACAGGGCATGTTTGGCCATCCATTACCCAAAACTTGATTAAGGAAAATTTAGAGAGATCTGTTGTCCATCTGCCAAGACAAACATTAACAAATACATTAAGAAAGTAAAGAATATGTACATCTCAATTAGAGATCAAACGTGGTTTAATATCTGCAGCAAAGGGGGTCTAAGTTCATTAGACTCCAATTTATATTCTTGTTATAAATTCTAAAAAAAATGTTTGCACTAATGTCCTTCTTTTCAATTATAGTCACTAGTACCTATTTTAAATTGTTAATTATGTTACATGTTCACACTCTTATTTCAAAGCTGTTACAGATAGTCTCTTTGTACAGGCTGGGGGTAGGAGACAAAGTTGAAGATTTGGTCCCAAACAATCCCGGGCTTAAATGCCAGGGCCCTAATCAAACAGGATGACATTGAATAAGCAGAACACTGTGAACCTCAGTCTCCTCATTTATAAAATAAAGATAAATAGCATCCAGGCTTGGTATGAGGGTTCAACGAAACATCGTATGAAATGGAACAGTGATTAACACCTGACTGTCAATTAGCCTCCTTCCTAGTTTTGTAATCTGTGGGCAACTGTAAGAGAAATAAAGATTTGTTCTTTAAAATACTATATACAGTCACCATTTAAACAGCTTAGTTGTTGAACAGATGTGTATATGATATAGTACCCTCTCTAAGGAACTTTTGAATAATGAAGGCATTTGGGAATGTATTCGGAGCATTTGGGTTTGTCACAATAACATCACTGTCTGATAGCATTCAAGAGTGACAGGCACCAAATGTCCTGACATGGTCAAGACAGGCCTGCGCGTTGAAGAAGTGCCCTGTCACAAATGCCAATAACGCCCTCATTGAGAAACACAGGATGGCATATAAATCAATAGAAGTGCATTTAGGTAATATGTCATGAAATTCAGTCTTGATTACAGATGCGATAGCAATTCAGAGAAAAGAAAGGAAATTATGGGGCTAAAGGGATCAGAGAAGGCTTCCTGGAAGAGGTGGCATTTGAAAAGGCTCTGAAAGAATGGAGCTCCTTTGCAAAGTAAAAGTTAAGAGGACAGCACTCCACACAGGAAAGGACCTGGCGGGGGTGAGAATGCTATGGGTTTTGAAAGGTGACAAGGAAGGGCACACGGAGTGGGATTTTTATGGTATTAAGTGATTTGGTTGATTAAAATGAGTGATGTATTTGGGGGAGCAGTAAAAAGAAAGATTGTATTAATGTGTGTGTGGGGGAGGGGTTAAGAGACAGAGAAGGGGCTGTGGAGGATCCCAACTATCAGGCAGAGAAGGGAGTTGTGGGTGGTGAGCAGAAAGCAGCAGTCCGCAGCATGATTCAGGGGGGTGATCAATGTGTGGATGAAACAGGAGACCATTGGCAGAAAGACCACTTTGGAAATGGGTGGTAGTGGTTCAGGCATGAGGTAGTAAGATTCTCTATCAGGAGAACTTAAAGTAAGGTGTGAACCAGAGATATGTTTCAAAGAAAGAAAGGGTGAAGTGTGAACATAGAGGACACACTGGCTGGAGACAACACAGCGTCAGGGCTCTGAGCCTAGAAGACGCAAGTTGCCCTGATCGATGGGTGGGAGTGAGAGCCATGCAGGGGGGCCCATTTTGTCCAAAATCAATGTACCTTTCGTCTGGCCTTTTTCTCTTCTAAAATTGTTCTTTTCTTAAATCTTCGAAAGGTTGAAACCTCCACCTACTATGACTAGGGTCTTTTATTTCCATATTTTCTCTGCATTTTTTTTCTTTCCGGCAAGTTTAATTTACATTTTAATAAATACTCTGTCTGGGCCAGGTCTTTCAAACCAAGTTATTAAAGTCAAATATGCATAGCCTAAGAGATCTCCATTTAAAAAGTAAATAAATGAGCATTTATATGTAAGGGACAAACGTGCATTTTCGTTTGTCTTCAACTTTTATCCCCCATGCAGAAAATCCAGATCATATCTTCCCCCCACCCTTTATTTAGAGATTCAAATATATTTTAGGAAACCGACTAAATATTTGGTAAATTCAATGAAATAAATTCAATGAATTTCAATGAAATTCAATGAAATAAATTACTCAAAATCAAGGCTTGGGCCTGTGTAGAAAAAATATTTTTCTGATTGACTAAATCTTTTGCTTTATAATTGGGTGTTTTGATATTGAGGAGATAAGGTTTAAATGGTCCCATTTGTCACATTTCAGCTCTCTTCACTCAGTGCCAATTCCCATGTGGAGCATTGTGTAGATAAAATATCTCTGTTACTGGCTGTATATTTCAAAAGAATTGATTGGATCCTTCGGTACTTTGGAGGCACAGAAACATCTTGGTAATGGACTGTACTACGGATACACATATTCAGTACAAGCATTTACTTTCCATAGAATGCAGGGGTGCTCAGAACATTGTGTGGATCAGAGTACCAGTTTTCTTTTGCATTCAGTGACTCTAATTAGTTTCTCTTTTCTCTGGTGGGAAAACTGTGGAACAGAGTCCAGATAGATGCTCTGAGTTTATGGCAAATTTTCCATTATGGGTTTTATTTGACTAAAGAAGCCTTTAAAATACCAGTCTCTGTTTCCATACATTTCTTACCAGCCTTCTACCTTACCAGAGGAACATTGCTAGCCCAAGAAACAAAGCTGTCCTTTTTAAAAAATTTTTTTAACATTTATTTATGTATTGAGAGACAGAGACAGAGCATGAGCAGGGGAGGGGCAGAGAGAGAGGGAGACACAGAATCTGAACCAGGCTCCAGGCTCTGAGCTGTCAGCACAGAGCCCGGCGCGGGGCTCGAACTCATGAAACACGAGATCATGACCTGAGCCTAAGTTGGATGCTTAACTGATTGAACCACCAAGGTGCCCCACAGCTTTCCTTTTTAAAGTGATACATGCCTTTTGTTGTTGTTGCTACTGTTATTGCTGCTGATGATATAAAAGCAATCATGCATATTATGGAAAACACGGAAAACTAGGATTAAGAAAAAGGCATCTCTTACTCCACCTCCCCAAACCACAGTTTGTTAGCACGTGCTTATATTCTTTTCCTTATGTTTTCACTTGATCTTTTGTATATAAATACAGAAATACATATATACACATAAAATTTTATACTCTGCCTTTACATAAAATGTTGAAATTAATATTCTCAAGGAGAATAGCAGACTAAAAGAAAATGGGTAAGACTGAGTCAGTTTCTCCTAGTCTTGATTTTTTTTTAATCAATAAAAGGGGAATAGCAATTACTCACAGACTCCTTGTCCAAATCCAATGAGATGCATGTGACAAAATTCATCTTAGCTCCTTCCACCTGTCCCCTCCCCTACCCTTCCCTCCTGTCTGTCCTTTCTCACTGATCTCCAGCCCCTTGGCACACTCCAGTAGTGAGATGGGCTCCCGGAAAATGCAAAACTGAGATAAAGAAAGGGCTTAAATGTGTCTTTTCTCTTCTCCTCATTCCTGCCTCCGATTCCTGGCTCCAGTGCTCTTTACTTTTTTTAAAAGGTGTTTTGGTTTTTTTTTTAAGTTTATTCACTTTTGAGAGAGACAGAGACAGTGTGAGCAGGGGAGGGGCAGACAGAAAGGGAGAGAGAGAATCCCAAGCAGGCTCCACATCATCAGCACAGAGCTCGAACTCACAGAATCATGAAATCATGACCTGAGCCGAAACCGAGAGTCAGGCCCCCCAATGTGCTACTTACTTTTTAAAGAAAACACCTTGAGCAAGGAAAATCCTTTAAGACACTGGAAGGGTCTTAAGGGAGGGAAAGAAGGCATAATGGTGTAATATCAGGCAGTAGTGCTGGTATTTGGAAGCATAAAATCCTGTAAATTGTCTAGGCAGCTTCATCAATGGCTAATCTTATCAGGCAAATTAATGGTACTAAACTCTAAAGCGTTAAGCCTAAATCAGGGGTTTCTCAAGTTTTACTGTGACTGTTTCCACAGTTCCTTTTTTGATTTATATTTGTTTTATTTGCTTCATTTGTCTGGGATCGATTATATCCTTCATAGTACAAAGGTCTCGAAGATGGAAGAAAATACGATTGTTGTCACTTGGCACACAGGTATCTAAGTGAGCCATCTTATTTTTATTATCAAAGAATAGCTTTATATTTTCCCATTCACATCCTTTATAAGGAAAGACTCTGTACATACCCCATAAACCAACTCATTGAAAATCCCCTGCAGTTATGTGCTTTGTGTCCCTTGGTTAGATGAACATTGTTTATTCCTAGTTTTATATTTGCAGCTTCGAGCCATAATTTCATCAGTAGAGAAAAATAAATTTTCCTATATGCCTCCTATGTACCCCTACGGCATTCTTAATTTGGCCATACACACACACACACACACACACACACACACACGCACGCACACACACACGCACACCTTAAAATCAGCTAGCCTTGATCATGACAAACTGTATTTCTTTACGTAGCCTTTTGTGAATTCTTCAAGCTGCGAGCAGATATCCCAAGCTCCAGACACAGGAAGGCTGGGCTGGCACCATGTCTTTAGGCTCCTTTACCCTTTCTTTATGGGTTGGGGGAAGGGTGAGAAATATAAAGCTAGAGCAAGGTCAACACTAAGCAAAATCGTGCAGTAGGGCATTTTATATTTGGTATCTTCCTCACTTTAATGAAACATCCACTCATAATCCAAAAAGCACCTAACACTGTCCTAAGTGTGGAGGCTACAGGGACATAGAGAGATGAACTCTTCACCTTCAAGGAGCTCACTATTGACGATGTGCACACACTAGCCTGAGCAGCCCATCGTGTTCTGGACAGAAGACACAGCATCAGGAGGGGAGAGGTGAAATGAGGGAGAAAGGAGGCAGGCTTTATGGAGTATGTGGCATTGAGTTGAGCCTGTATAGATGGACAGAAGGTCTAAAAGCCACACCAAGAAGACCAGGAGAGAAAGAAGGAATGGAGCCCAAGAGAACAGAGGCTGGGAGATGGCTGGGCAGGTTCAGGGACAGAACGGTCTAGAGCTGGTGTCGTTGCAGTGGAGCGACAAAAAGCAGTTGTCCAATGAAGGTCACCTGACCCTGTTGCATCTGACTCCCTTCTTGCCTCTACAATCCTACCCTTTGTAATTCTCCCTGCTTTTATCCATGCTCAGTTACGAGTCTGCAGCACGCAGCTCTAGCAAACACTTTATTGTTTTCTGGACATCATGTAAGTGCATCAAATCCAATATGTCTGAGACTAAACCCATTATTTTTCTTGATAACCTCTACCTTCCTCTTTCTTTCTTATTTGAGAGTCCCAACCCAGAAATCCAAGAGTCCTTCTAAGGTGCCTTCTGCCCTGTATACCCAAGTCTGAGTGGTTCTAGCTCCAAATTCTCATATTGTACATACCCCGTTCACACCACCATTGTCCTCCCTCGCCACTGCCCACCTGCTCGAATTCAGCACACACCTCAGCAGCCTCTCAGGCTCCAGTTCCAATCTCTCCCAAATCATTCTGTACACTGCTCACTAGGGGATTGCTCTAACATAGAGATATGTTATCCAAGTGATTTATATGTTTCCCTGAGGTCTACAATTTAAACATCTTAGCATTAACAAATAAGATCCTGCCTCCTTCCTATGTTTTCAGCTTATTCTCTTGTGGCTCTCCTAACTTATGCTTTATGGTGTAGTGATACTGAATTATTTGTAGCTCTCTTAACTTGTTCTTCCAGCCAGAATGCCCTTCATCTGGCAAACTCGCAATGATCTTTTGAGTCTCAGATCAAATGGTACCCCCAGCTACCCCACCAAGCCTTCCCTGAATTTCTCAGGCAATTTATATAACTGAATGCCTAGCTGTAACTATGTATGTTAGGTATTCTAGCTATGTTTCCATAATGATTTGCATATACTGCTGGTTTAGTAATTCTTAGCATCATTATTGTTAGTGTGTCCAGCTTCCTACTGCCACAAACATCCTTAAGAGTAAGGTCTTGTATCCTCAGTGACCTCAGCACTGTGTCTGGCACAGAACAGACTTCCAAAAGTCTGTATACATAGTTGCGTGTTACAGCCAAAAAATACAGGCTTTGGAAGACTAGTTTGTTAGCATGTCTTCCCAACTCTGTGTTGGTCACATGGGTTGCTTAAAATTGGCCATGGGTGTAGTTTTGTTTTTTTAACTACAGAAATCAGCAAGTATGACACTTCAGTGTTTCCCCTTTTTTTGTGGCAAGCCAGCTGTTAAGTATTTTTCAGCACACTTGTGTGTGTGTATCATATGTAATTTTACATATATAATGAATGAAAGTGTGAAAGAGTACATGCGCATTTACTTTGGGGCTTGGTCAATTCCAATATTATTTTGCTCCATGAAAAATTGTTGTGGATTTATGCTACAGTCTTCTCTGCTTTTAATTACAATTTTCTTGCCTTTTATTGCATCCCCTTTTTTTAAAAAAATTATTTTATTTCACTGTAAGTAATCTCTACGCTCAACATGGGGCTCGAACCCATAACCCCAAGACCAAGAGTCGCATGCTCCACTGACTGAGCCAGCCCCGCACCCCTACTGAATCCCTTTTTTATTCTAAAGTAGCCACACAAGCAATTACCCAGTATGATGGTGACTATGTGAGTAGACAAAGCTTTTTATGAATATTTCCCCTCCCAGACAGGATAGGCTAATTTAGAAATATGGAAGACACAAGTAATAATTTACCTTTTATACAAAATCCTGTTGGCTTTCCAATGAGCCTTTGAAATACCCTCTGTAATGAAAGAGTTGCACTGGACAGGATGTGCAGAGAGGCAGGGGGATAGCACCTCAGGGAAGGAAAATAATGTCAGCAGAGGTATAAAAATGAGAATAAATCTATCTGACCATCCCTTTTCCTAAAACAATTTGCACACATCATTTTCTTTCAAAAGGAATATTCCCAATATCCTCTGACTAGCTCTTAAAACTCTCTAAAGTCTGACCCTTTCATCATTATTTTGGCTTTGTTTTATCCATTATTTCTTCAATTCAAAAAACATTTATTGAGTGCCAATTTCATGCCGGCGATTGCTCTGGAAAACCAATGGTAGTCACTATTTTAAGGAACTTCTAGTGAAATATCAAAGATCGCCACTAAAGACAGTTGGAAAAATAGAAGGTTAGGCTGTACAGTGTGCAGAAGAGGCAACAGAGAGTGGTGAACAGTGTGCTTAAGGCTGGAAAGCAAGCCTCCCACAGAGTAAGAGTCACCTGCGCAGAACAAAAAAGAGTAGACTTATCTGTATTCATTCCTTCCCCGTAGATTCAGGCATGTCATACCAGATTCTCCTGCACACACCAGTCTCATTTATATTTTGCAACCTGTTCATGCAATTTTTTCCCACCTGTAAAGCCATCTCCACTCTTTACGCTACCACACCTACCTGTGCATCTCACGTTTCAACCTCTGGCTGCAGTTGGATCAACAGGTCCCGTATATTGGATATATATTGGAAGGTAGGTGAGCGTGAGCTCTAGAGTCAGAAACACATAGGGACACCTGGGTGGCTTAGTCAGTTGAGCATCCAACTCGATTTCAGCTCAGGTCATGATCCCAGGGCCATGGTCAAGCCCTGCGTCCAGCTCCACACCTGCTTGGGATTTTCTCTCTTTCTCTCTTCTATCCCTCTCCCCTGCTCATTCTGTCTCTCTAAAACAGGAAAAAGAAAAAGAAAGAAAGAACAACATAAGTCCCAGCTCTTTTACTTTGGATAAGTTATTTTACTTCTTGATATTTCGGTTTGTTCATATGTAAAATAGGATACTAATGATAGCCACTCATAAGATTCTTGTGAGGCAATGCCTAGTCCATAAGAAGTATTCAGTAATTCTTTTCACTATATTTAAATTGTATGCTATATTTGAAATGTCAATTACTCCCTCCTTATTCATGACATAGCAAAAATATAAACGGGTAATTCTTTCCCAAAGAAGACAAATTTTAGAGGTTATAAAAGAGATAGATCTTCCAGGATCATCTAACAGCATATTGATGAGATCAAATTAGTAAAGACTTCCTGAGTTCCTACTATGTGCCCAGAGAGAAATATAAGTGCAATATAAAACTCACACACATAACAGAAGCTAAGTGTCACTGACTTTTTACTATGTATTCTGTACTCTTTTATTTGAACTAACTCATTAAATTCTCACAACCATCATGGGAAGTAGTAACTAATTATAGAAGAGGATGCGAAGTCATCGGGGGCTGCTAAGTGTCTGCTCTGGGTCACACAGCTGGCTATGGCAAGCCAGGATTTGAACCCACACTCCTGCTCCAGAGCTGATACAATATCAACCATAGGGCAAGAAAAAAGAAAATAAAGGTAGGATTGGTGGAGGTTTAAGTAAGTTTCCTGGAGCTGGTAGGATGAAAGGGGTCCAGAGGTTTTAAGAGGGTTACGGAGGGGAGATAACAGAGGTTCTCCCAGATAAAAGAGGGAGAAGGGACAGATGTGACAGTATTATCCATAGGAGAAAAAAGCCCAGAATTTAAAAATGCGTGTTCTGTCTGAAGAATAGTGATGAGATGAGCTAGATGTGAGCCAAAGGTCCATGTTAGTGAGACATGGGATATAAACGTGGAGGACACGCAGGCTGGGAATGGATCGATGAGACCAGGAACCCAGCACAGCATCCCCACTAGCACCTAGCTGGCGGCTCCCTGGTCTCTCCATTGAGCGATGCCACGGAAGAGTGCACATTGTACAAAGCTGCTCAGCCGCCCTTGGAGTTTCCATTCCAGCCTTGGCGACCTCTGTCCCTGTACAGGACCATAAGCAGTTCCTTCTTTTTGTGCTTGAAATGCCTATTTCATAGCTCCCTGATTTCTTCATACCATTATACCTGCAACGTTTTCCACTGAAAGTTCTCCCCTGTCTGACATCTGTCTTCTCTCTACCACTGCTTCCTCCACACCTGTGTTTCATTGCCCCTCTGCGCTGCAGATGGGGAGGCCGGATCCTGCCTTGCCAGGCTCTTGCCCGGGCTTCTCAACCAGTCTCCCGGCCCTTAATCTCCCTCCTCTGGGTCATCCCCCAGAGTGCTGCTCAGATCCTCTAAAATGCACACTTGATAACATCCCTATGATGCCTGGAATCACCAATATCCTGTGTCTTACAGGCATAAATGCAGCATCATTATTACGGTATACTGGGACATTTATGATCTGCTGTCTACTCCCCCAAACCCACCTTCAATCCCCAGCACCCCATTCCAGGAGCAGTTTCCTAAACTGACCCGCTCTGTCATGGGTCCAAACCAGCATGCAAACCCTGAGCTGGAAGCTTTCTGCAGCTCCTTCTTGGACCCGTTACTTCGAATCTGCCCCTCACTGATCTCATCTCGGAGCAGGCTTTCCAGAGCCCACTGGCAGCAAGTGTTTGAGGTTTCTCCCTCCCCTCAGCAGCATTTTGTTCTCACATCTGTGCAGCACACTGTGTTGATGTAATAATTTGTTCAGATTTCTCTGCCACCAGATCATGTGTCCCACACTGGCGGCAACATTATCTGGTTCGTTTTTGTGTCCACACTGCCTGTTGTGGTGCCTTGGGACATACTGATAAATGACTGAACGGGTAAGGACTGGGTGTAAAGGATGAGGATGATGGAAGGGTCAAATATGACTCTGGCAGTTCTTTTCTGAAGCCTGCAAATGGTGAAATTGAGAGAAACATTGAGGGAGAGATGTCAAAAGCACTGTCCGAAATCTTCACTGTCAGAGGAGGATCATTTTTCCATTGTGTTTAGGATTTGGAAGTTTTTACATTGTGAATGGAGTGGTCAGGATCAAATATGTGCCTTCAGAGATCATTAGAATAATGGAAAGAAGGTGTAATTTGGATTGAATCTAAAGAGAGGGAAGGACAGACTAACAAAAACTGAGTTCTGGAGGAATCTTTATAATTAGGAGGCTGGAAGGGGACTGGAGTCTTTGCTGGATAAAAAGACCTATTTTCCCCTCTTGGAACATGGCCAGAGGGCCAAAGGCAGAATTATAATAGATGCTTTGCCTCCAGTTGGGAGGGAAAATAAAGAAAGAAGAATGAGCCAAGGAGAGAGGGAAGTTTCCATTATAAGAGTCAATGGATTTATCTAAATCTGGGAAGTCATGGCCTTGCCACCAGAGTCAAACACAGCTCTTCATAGCTGCATGCAAGGTGCATGAGAACTTAAACTACAAATTAAATTCTCTCTGAAAATTAGACAAGACTAAATGTGCACACAAAATAGAATGAATAATGCAAAACCCCTGACAGCCCTGTTTAGGTGAAATAAAAATAGAAAAAAAGTCATTTTGGGAAAGAAAATCCTGCAACATTTCATAAGCAGCACCGGTGACTTGAGGCTGTCCCTCTAGGATAGCTCGCCTGAGCATAATTGTGTAGTGACTGCAAGCAGGTGAAGCATCCTGTGCCTCTCCATTCTGCACTTCGGCGTTGGAGCTCTATCGGGATTTATGGCTCTGGGAGAACTCAGCATATTTTCTGCAGGCAGCGGCTCTGAGCTTAGGGAAGGTGGCCGTGACTCAGTGAGAAAGGCAGCACCATCTTGAGAGTGAGAGAGAACAGAAGCAGGGTAAAGGCAGAGCACCCCATGAATTTTTAAGGATCATTTGTAAAGTCAAGTACTGTGCAGGACTGATGCCCTGCCATCTTGCTCTGATTGGAGTTCGGCTTTGTGACTGATTCAACCTGGCAAACGTGGAAGATTATGCATACAGAAAATGTGGATGAGGGAGGGCGGGAGAAAAAAACGGACACTGAAATATTTTCTGTTTTACCAGGAAAGATGGGAATGGGCTCAGATTCAGGGTGAATTTACAGGAGAAATATTTAACCAGAAACTATAAAGTGCTAGGATGGATCTCCAGCTATTTCTCTATTAAATTAATTAAGAGCAATCAAATCAATACTTTTGTATCAACCAACTGCAGTACACAGTGGAGATGTTGTCCTTGTTAGATTATTACAATCCCTTCAGTGTGTTATTATATGGAATAGGAAAAGAGTGGAAGTCAGGACAGATTTGCACCTGCTCATCTATGGTTTAATTGAAAACCTACTATATATCAGGCACTGTGTTAGGGACTAGGATACAAACATGAACAAGTTACAGTTCCTGCTCACAAAAAGTTCACAGTCTAGTAGGAAAAAACAGGAAAGTAAACCAATAATTAAACCTACAAAGGAATAAATGTTATCATCAGAAAAAGCAGAGTGGTATTCTGTTCTATTGACCTAGATGGCTTAGGGGCAGATGGGCATCAGAAAGGCTTTTTGGAAAAGAGGACTCTTACGCTTCACCTTGTAAATTAATAGAAGTTTTGTAGGTGAAGAAGGGAAGGAAGATGGTTTATGCAGTGGGAACTATACAGGGGAAGGCTGGGAGTCCAGAAAGAATGCCATCAACCCAGAGAAATGCACATAGCTCATTAAGACTGGACAACAAAATATGAGTCTAATGAGACAGGCAGGGACAAGGAAACAAAATCTTTAAGATATTGAATGATTTAAACAATATTCTAAGGGCTATGCAAAGTCATCAGAAGATTGTAAGGTGAGGCATATTATCATCAGATTTGTGCTTGAGGAAGATTGCTGTCTTCTTGTAGGCAAAGGATTGGACCAAAATCAAGGGAATTAGCTAGGAGAGGGCTGCAACAATATGGATGGTATAATCTGAATGACTCTACACAGGCTTCACATTATAAGGTAAATGGCAGTAAGAATAGAGAGAAATAGATACATTTAGAATCTAATCAATAGAGTTTGTGTGAGTAGATGTGCAGAAAGTGGGACAGAGAGAATCAAAGATAAGTCCCTTGAGCCATTGAGAAAGTAGTGTGATACTTGACAGTCTGCATTCTGGAGTCCCGTGCACTACAGCAGAGCCAGGGTTGGCCACTGACTACGAGATGTGAGCCAGTTAATTTGGCTCACTTTGCACATCCTGTAAAAAGGACACTAATAATGGACTTATCTCTCAAGGTAACTATTAGGATTTAGTGAAAAAATCCATATAAAGCACCATGCATGGTGCCTGGAACATGGAAATGATAAACGCTAGGTACTGTTATTATTAATTGGATAGTGTAATTTGCCTAAATGAGGACAATTAGTGGAGGTACACATTTCAGGGCAGTGAGCATATTAAGTTTAGCTTTGCCCATGTTGCATTTCAAGTGTCTAGAGAACACAAGGGCGCAGTTTGAAGTATAGATTTCGAGCTTAGAAGAAACACCTGGCCTGGAGATACAGATTTGGGGCAATCAGTGTCCAGATGGTTTGTTGGGGACTCTGGGGTAGACTTTGTGGAATAGAAAAGAAACCCTAGAGAGGCTAGAATTCTGGGGAGATGGGATGAAGGAGCCTATAAAATAAAGAGAAGGAATTGTCAGAGAGGGAGGAGGAAAGCCAGGAGAAAGTAGAATCACAAAAGCTGAAGGAGACTTTCTATAAAGGTCAATAGAAAGAGGTAAAGGTAAGGACTGAAAAAGCACCCCAAACAGGCATTGGTCACCTTTGTGAATGCAATTTCCATAAAGTATAGAGGAATTAAATTAGATTTCATGAAGTTGTGAATGAATTGATGAGGGGAAATACAGAGAGTAAGAGTAGACAACTGTTTTAACAAATTCGATTATAAGAGAGAAGGGTGGGGGGGGTGCACGGTAATGACAGGGAGAAAAAAAGACAGTGTATTCTTGTTTATTTTATTTTGTTTACTGCTTAATACAGGAGAAACCTTAAGCCTTTAAATCCTGATAGGAAAGAGCTAGCAGAGTGGGAGGAATTATTTGCAGATACACAAGCCAGACTCGCTGTTGAGAGGGCATGGTCCCTGAGGAAGTGCGAAGGAATACCAGAAAGAGCATAAGCAAAGCAATCACTTTGGGGAGGGAAAGGGGGCTTCTTTCCTTTCCTGGCAGCAGGGATTGAGTGGAATTCACTCATCCACTTACAGCACCTTGCAGTGTCTGGCACATAGAAATCTCAATGAATGTCAAATGAATGGATAAATGAGTCAATTAAAGAAGGAATGAATGATACAGGAAGAGAGGTAAGGAAGATCATGGTGGCAGATTATTTTTAGGTTAGGGGACAGGAGGTGGTTAATTCTCAAAAGCTGGTCTCTCTTTTCTTGGTGAAACCAAATGGAAAATCATGCCCTGAGAATGAAGAGGCAGTGGTGGAGGCATGGCAGTCCACTGTGGGGAGTGGGAGAGGCAGAGTTCATGTTTAGAAACAAGGAGCTGGTGTGATAGTATATTACAGGCAATCTGAATTTCTTAGTGACATCTAACACTTTGCAATGGGCCAGTTCTTGGACTCATTCCCAGTAAATATCTCAGGCAAATTAGGAAAGTCCATCCCTTTGTTTAGGCAACCAAAACACTAATCCTTAAGGTCTTTATGTTTGTGGTGCCACATTTAGATGATCCAGTTCACTGCCTTCAAGGTTGTTTCCTTTTCTGTTACAAAGAATGGCACACCCACAGCCAGTACAATTTACATTTAGCACTTCATTCCCTTTTGTTGAGGCAAGGGTCTTATGATAAAGGGTGTGACCAGATAAGATTTGATGCATTACCAAGGGCAGAGATGTCTACATTTGCCAAAAAGTTCCATCTGAAGTCCTGCTCCAAATCGATAGAAGCCAGGTGCCTCAATAATTCCCTTACTCAAAAATGTTGTGAACAGGACCAGCTCATGGGCAACAACTCCTTTCTCACAATCTTGAGCCAGGTCTCTCTTTTATCAGCACCCTCAACTGATGTGTCTGGTGTCCACATTCTTTTTCCTTCCCCTCAAACATCCCGGCTCTTTCCAATATATAATTGAAGGATGCTGGGAACATATTTAAAAGCAATTAGCCTTTTGACAAAAGTAACGCAACTCCATTCTGCAGACAGTTCTTGACTTTACTTTGCTCCTGACTTTGTGTCATAGAAAGAGGTCATTATGAAGTGCAAACACTCTTAATAAACAGGGATTGGCAGGATCAAGGGTGCTTGGCTCTTCTCATTCTTATGCAAGCATACTGCGTTTTTGTGCCTCACCAAGACTCTTGAGCTACGAAAGGCAAAAGGCACAGAGGTTCCATATAACCTTCTCTTTATCAGTGCACTAGATCCCACACGATGTTTGCTTCTTCTGGGGGGAGCTCTCCCAACTCCAGGAGTCTGTGGCGGCCACTCAAAATCCAATGCAGACCCCAACTTCAGACATGTGGAAAACTCTGTTATGGACTATGGCTTTTAAGCTAATGAATAGTTTCTGTTGCTGGCTCCTTCCCAATTGTACTCATTTCCTCAGAATAATTAATTAAGATTGGTTATTAAATCACATCAGGCTTATTGTACCCATCCTAAACATGCTTTGATGTAGACAATTATCTATGTGCATACCACAAGTAGAAAATGCAGTCTTGAATTTATTTCTTTAATCATGAAGACTGAGATAGTAAAAGAAAACCCATGTTCCTATTATGCCCAGTTAGTCAAAAGACAGAAAATTCTGGGCTGTGACAGTATGAATTATCTTCTCAAATAATTTTTAATGGTCATTAAGACGTTCTAGACTGCCTCTCTCTCTGCCCCTTCCCCTGCTTGCACTCTCCCTCTCTCTCTCTCACAAAGACATAAACTTTAAAAAAAATTTTTAAAAACAAAGTTCTCAGTAGCATTAAAGGAAGGTACTCTCATTTTGACAAACTGATACCTAAATGTAAGCCCACTTTAAGACAGTCCTGCTGTCTTTCATAAAGAGTTAGAGTAAAGCTATTATAATTAGAATTCCATTTATTCAAGAATATTACCTTTCTGCCTCAGCTAAACTGGCCCAGTATGATCTCAATATTAAGGATAGAATCAAATTGTTTAGTAACACTGAGGAATATAAATAATTTTTTCAAAAACAATAATTTATCATAAAGCTGACTTGAATATGATAATTAGCAATGATAAAATTCACAAAATCATTTTTTCCTAAAAAGCAATAGAAATGTCTTCACTCAGAAGTAAAACATTTAGGGTGGCTGGGTCGTTCAGTAGGTTAAATGTCCTACTCTTGGTTGCAGCTCAGGTCATGATCTCATGGTTTGTGGGATCGAGCCCCACAGCAGGCTCTACACTGACAGCAAGGAACCTGCTTGGAATTCTCTCTCTCCCTCTCAGTACCCCTACCCTGCTCACATGCTCTCTCTTTCTTTCTCAAAGTAAATACATAAAAACTGTTTTTAAAAAAAGAAGTAAAACTGGGAATGCAAGCTGGTGCAGCCACTCTGTAAAACAGTATGGAGGTTCCTCAAAAAATTAAAAATAGAACTACCCTATGACCCAGCAATTGCACTACTAGGCATTTATCCATGGGATACAGGTGTGTTGTTTCGAAGGGACACATGTACCCCAATGTTTATAGCAGCACTATCAACAATAGCCAAAGTATGGAAAGAGCCCAAATGTCCATCAATGGATGAATGGATAAAAAAGATGTGGTATATATATACAATGGAGTATTACTCAGCAATCAAAAAGAATGAAATCTTGCCATTTGCAACTATGTGGATGGAACTGGACAGTATTAGGCTAAGTGAAATTAGTCAGTCAGAGAAAGATAAATATATGACTTCACTCATATGAGGACTTTAAAAGACAAAACAGATGAACATAAGGGAGAGGGAAACAAAACTAATATAAAAACAGGGAGGGGGACAAAACAGAAGAGACTATTAAATATGGAGAACAAACAGAGGGTTACTGGAGGGGTTGTGGGAGGGCAGATGGGCTAAATGGGTAAGGGGCATTAAAGAATCTACTCCTGAAATCATTGTTGCACTATATGCTAACTAATTTGGATGTAAATTAAAAAAAAAAATTTAAATTAAAAAAAAAAGAAGGAAGTAAAACATCTTGGTAAGCTGTTATATAGTCACGCTAGGGAAACGCTGTGCACAAAAGCTTTTGAGTGAGCAGTGATTCACCCCATGTGTACTAACTAGCCAACATTTCATACATATTGCATGTTTACAGTCATCAGAAAGATTTGATCATATTATACCTTAGTAATATATTGTAAATTTATTTTCAGATTTTTTTTACTCCAAATCCCTGAGGAACAGGGAATGTTCCCTTCAGTACAGAAACACATCCCAACCCAAACTGTAAAGAGAGGCAATGATGCCAACTCCCCAGGAGCATAGAGGGTTTTGAAAATTTCCCTCAAGTGACCCTCAAAACCTCCCCATCCCAGTTTGAGTTGCTGTTTCAATATTCTAGCTGAGATGCCTCAGTTAATATCATGCACCAGGCTGCTTCCTGCCAATATAACCTAGAAAATAGCATGTCTCATGCCTGGTTGGCAGTCGCTTATCCACCCTTCAGGTGACTGGTATTCCTGAGGTCATTCCATGTGCTAGGTATGCTGCCCAGGAATTTTTGCACATCATCACATTTGTACCTATAGCATAGGTATAATTTATCATCTCAGTTTTAAAGGTGAGGAGTCTGAGATTTAGCAACGTTAACCTTAAGGTCATCCAATCAAGAAATGGAAGAACACGGAGGGGTACCTCGGATGGCTGTCAGTTTGCCATCTAACTCTTGATTTCTGCTCAGGTCATGATCTCATGATTTGTGAGTTCAAGCCTTATGAACTGTTAGTGATGTCAGCATGGCACCTGCTTGGGATTCTCTCTCTCCCTCTCTCTCCGTCCCTTCCCCCTGTGTGCACACACACACTCTCTCTCTCTCTCTCTCTTTCTCTCAAAATAAATAAATAAACATTTTTAAATAATGGAAGAACAGGGATCTAATCCTAGCATCTAATCTAAAGCCTCTGACAGTAACATTATACTCTACTTCCTCACCCTTACCCACCACTTACCCACCGTATTAGTATCTAAGAGATGAGGTACATATCTTAGGCCATACCTGCCTAAGAAAAAGGAAACTTCTGGGCCACCTGGGTGGCTCAGTCAGTTGAGCATCTGACTTCAGCTCAGGTCATGATCTCGCGGTTTGTGAGTTTGAGCGCCGCCTCGGGCTCTGTGCTGACAGCTCAGAGCCTGGACCCTGCTTCGGATTCTGTGTCCCCCTCTCTCTCCACCCCACCCCTGGTTGTGCTCTGTCTCTCTCTGTCTTTCAAAAATGAATAAACATTGAAAAAAATTTTTTAAGATAAAGGGAACTTCTTATATATGTGACAATTACATCAATTCATTTATTCCACAAAATGTGCTGAACACAGTCTTGAGTGTTCCTGGCACTGTTTCAGAATTGAAAGAGTGAATAAATAAGACAAGAATCCTTGTCCTGTGGAGCTTACATTCTAAGGAGGAGTATAGAAACAGAATAAATACACACAGTATATAAACATATACACATAGTATATCAGATATTGGAGAAAATTAAGCATATGAGGGTGATATGAAATAAGAGGGAGATGATTTTAAATAGGGTAGTCAGTGATTTAAAATAAATAGCCCATCGTCAGAATGGAGTGTTGTTTTGATTCTATATGCCGACACTAGCTAATGTCCTTTATAAATCAATGCCTGAAACAACAGGATTTTTCCCATTAAGGAAATGTTACAACACCAGGCTGGCCTACATACATCATTTAGCTTTTATGCACAGGAAGTATAGCAGTGATACACTATTCAATTATCTTTCATGAACTTTTATAACACTTATTCTAGAGGAAAAGCCATTCTTCATTCTAATTCAGAACAGAAACAGTTTCCACTGGTGGGAATAGGGGCCTCTAGGTAGGTCAGGCACTGAGAGAGGTTCGTGACCGGTGTTACCTTATCTGTATACAGTGCTTGTTCTCTTCCTTCTTGTCAGAGAAAATATGACAATGTCTACCCAGTTCCACCTAAGGAGTAAGAAGCAGTTGCCTTTTTAGGGACGTATAGGACAAGAGACTTCCAGCTCTTCAATGGCAGCCAGCGTGGTGAAGCACAGAGGGGGGCAAACCGTATGGATCAAATCCCAGCTTTGCCTCTTGTGAGTGTATGTGAGTTCCCTCATTTGTAAAATGGAGGTTAATGGCAGCACCTTCTTCAGGATGTTATTGTCGAGATTAAATGAGCTGATATGTAAATGAAACACTTAGAACAGGGTCTGATGCACATTAAGTGATGAATGATTTTTGTTGTTAGTTTCAAAATGAGCTTTGCTTTTACAGCTTTTACTATGTTCCAAACACTACAGAAGCCCTTGATAAACATGATCTAATTTATCCACACAACCACGCTTGGAGATAGGTAGAATGTCCTTCACCATTTTTACTGAAGAGAAAACTAAAACTCAGAAATAGAAAGGGGCCCAACGTCCAACAGCCGGTAAATGCTGAAGCCAGGATTCCGGCACAGAGTGGCTGCTCCATAAGAGTATTTGGCAAAGGGAAATTAGAATCTGATATGAGATCCAAGGGACAGGCTTGCTCTGGGCCAGCCGGGTCCACCACCATCAATCTGGAAGTGCACTGTCTCCAACTGGTGCCTGAACTCATCATCCGTAAGAGCACACGTCTTCTGTCTTCTGGGAAAGCTGCTCCAGGATTATTAAAAGGACTGTATTGGCATGATATTTTGTAGGTGACAGTTTTTAGAGTGGTAATGTTCATGATGCTTCTGTCATAAGAGAAATAAAATTTTAAAACAACCTTGGTCCAAAGTTGAGAGCCAGCATTATTGGTCCATATTTTTCATAGGAGCTATTGATAATTAGATGAATAATTTGAAAAAAATAGCCATAAATCATAACAGTGGATTGAAATGGGTTATATGTCATTTATCTGTTTGACTGAAAGTTTTTGACTATTCCATTGGTTGGCAAACTACAGCCGTGGGCCAAATCCAGGTCCAAGAAAAACTGCTTGTTTTTCTAAATAAAGTTCACCCGTGTCTGTTCATTCACGTGTTGCTCATGGCTGCTCTTGCATCATAGCAGTAGAGTTGAATAGTTATGACAGAGACTGGGGGCTCCGTAAAGGCTAAAATACTTACTCTCTGGCTCCTTACAGTAGAGGTTTGCTGGCCTTGAACTATTCCTATTTAAAAGATTATTTGTGGGGCACCTGGGTGGCTTAGTCGGTGAAGTGTCTGACTTTGGCTCATGTCATGGTCTCATGGTTCATGAGTTTGAGCCTCCCATCAGGCTCGCTGCTGTCAGCACAGAGCCTGCTTGGGATCCTCTGTCCCTCTCTCTCTCTCTGTCCGTCCCCTGCATGTATGCTGTCTCTCTCAAAAATAAATAGACATTTAAAAATCAATAAATAAATACATACATAAAAGTTTATTTGTGAAAATATATACTTAGTACAGGTTCATGAAAGGTGCTCAAGAAATAAATTATAAATATTAAACAAATACTACGAAAACAAGAATTACCACAAAAGAGAAAGTTCAAGCTTATCACAGGCAACCTAAATTAGCAGCTAGTGGATCCCCTGCCATCATCTTGACTCTATATCCCCTAAAGAAAATTCTTTGTCCATTATATGGGAGAATCCTTGATTTCAATGGACTCTAAAAATACAAATCTTGGGATGCCTGGGTGGCTCAGTTGGTTAAGCATCCAACTGCAGCTCAGGTCATGATATCACAGTTTGTGGGTTTGAGCCCCACATTGGGCTGTGATGACAGCTCGGATTCTGGAGCCTGCTCCAGATTCTGTGTTTTCCTCTCTCTCTGCCCCTCCCCACTCATGCTCTGTCTCTGTCTCTCAAAAATAATTTAAAAATGTTAAAAATTTTTTAAAAATTTAAAAATACAAATCTAAAATGCAGAGTGACATCCAGAAAAATACTTTTCTACAGCTTTATGAGTGACTAAGAAGCCACAGATGACTTAATGTGACAGCAGAGAGGTAAGACAGCACAAGAATGACTGTCAAAGTGGATTTGTATCTTTTCAAGGAAAACCCCACTTTGGTATATATTAATGCAGTATCAGTCACCATCAGTAATGGGCAGTGACCTCAGCATAAATCATATCGACTTAGCATCTCTTCAGTTGTTCATATTCCCTAAGTTCTTCATAACATTATTTCTAACAATTGTTTATTTTTACAGAATAGCAGACTGTTCCCCAGAAAATGTTCTTCACCCTAATTCCAGTTTGATCTCTTGTGCCCCTTTTTGAGACTGAATATTTACACATTCATTTTCATTTTTTATGAATATAATTTATTGTCAAATTGGCTTACATACACCACCCAGTGCTCATCCCAACAAGTGCCCTCCTCGGTGCCTATCACCCATTTTCCCTCTCCCCCATCCACCCTTAGTTTGTTCTCTGTATTAAAGAGTCTCTTATGGTTTGCTTCCCTCCCTCTCTGCTTGTATCTATTTTTCCCCCTTCCCTTCCCCCATAGTCTTCTGTTCAGTTCCTCAAGATCCACATCTGAGTAAAAATATATGATATCTGTACTTTTCTGACTGTCTTATTTCATTCAGCATAATGCCTTCCAGTTCCATCCACGTTGCTGTAAATGGCAGGATTTCATTCTTTCTCATTGCCACGTAGTACTCCATTGTGTATATAAACCACAATTTCTTTATCCATTCATCAGTTGATGGACATTTAGGCTCTTTCTATACTTTGGCTATTGTTGAAAGCGCTGCTATAAACATTGGGGTACATGTGCCCCTATGCATCAGCACTCCTGTACCCTTTGGGTAAATTCCTAGCAGTGCTATCACTGGGTCATAGTATAGCTCTATTTTTAATTTTTTGAGGAACCTCCATACTGTTTTCTAGAGCAGCTGCACCAGTTTGCATTCCCACCAACAGTGCAACAGGGTTCCCGTTTCTCCACATCCTCAGCAGCACCTGTAGTTTCCTGATTTGTTCATTTTAGCCACTCTGACTGGTGTGAGGTGGTATCTCAGTGTGGCTTTGATTTGTATTTCCCTGATGATGAGTGACATTGAGCATCATTTCATGTGTGTGTTAGCCATCTGGATGTCTTCTTTGGAAAAGTGTCTATTCATGTATTCTGCCCATTTCTTCACTGGATTATTTGTTTTTCAGGTGTTGAATTTGGAAAGTTCATTATAGATTTTTGATACTAGCCCTTTATCCAATATGTCATTTGCAAATATCTTCTCCCATTCCGTCAGTTCCCTTTTAGTTTTGATTGTTTCCTTTGCATTGCAGATTTTTATATTGATGAGGTCCCAATAGTTCATTTTTGCTTTTAATTCCCTTGCATTTGGAGACGTGTTGAGGAAGAAATTGCTGCAGCTGAGGTCAAAGAGATTGTTGCCTGCTTTCACCTCTAGGATTTTGATGGTTTCCTGCCTCACATTTAGGTCTTTCATCCATTTTCAGTTTATTTTTGTGTATGGTGTAAGAAAGTGGTCTAGTTCCATTCTTCTGCATGTTGCTGTCCAGTTCTCCCAGCACCATTTGCTAAAGAGACTGTCTTTTTTCCATTGGATGCTGTTGCCTGCTTTGTCAAAGATTAGTTGGCCATACATTTGTGGGTCCAATTCTGGGTTCTCTATTTGATTCCTTTGGTTTCTGTGTCTGTTTTTGTGCCAGTAGCACTGTCTTGATGATTACACCTTTGTAGTAGAGGCTGAAGTCTGGGATTGTGATGACTCCTGCTTTGGTTTTCTTCTTGAATGTTACTTTGGCTATTCGGGGTCTTTTTGGTTCCATACAAATTTTAGCTTTGGGAGGAATGCCAGTGCAATTTTGATTGAGATTGTATTCAATGTGTAGATTGCTCTGGGTAGTATTGAAATTTTAACAATATTTGTTCTTCCAATCCATGAGCATGGAATGTCTTTCCATTTCTTTGTGTCTTCTTCAGTTTTCTTCATAAGCTTTCTGTAGTTTACAACATATATGTCTTTTACATCTTTGATTAGGTATTTTAGGGTTCTTGGTACAATTGTGAATGGGATCAGTTTATTTATTTCTCTTTCTGTTGCTTCATTATTGGTATATAAAAATGCAACCGATTTCTGTATATTGATTTTGTACCCTGCAACTGTGCTGAATTCATGTAACAATTCTAAGAGTCTTGGTGGAGTCTTTCAGGTTTTCCATGTAGAGTATCATGTTAGCTGTGAAAAGTGAAAGCTTGACTTTGTCTTTACCAATTTTGATGCCTTTTATTTCATTTTGTTGTCTGATTGGTGATGCCAGGACTTCCAACACTATGTTAAACAACAGTGGTGAGAGTGGACATCCCTGTCATGTTCCTGATCTCAGGGGAAAAGCGATCAGTTTTTCCCTATTGAGGATGATATTAGCTGTGGGCTTTTCATAAATGTCTTCTTTGACATTTAAGTATGTTCTTTCTATCCCAACTTTCTTGAGGGTTTTTATTAAGAAGCATGCTGTATTTTGTCAAATGCTTTTTCTGCATCGATTGACAGGATCATATGGTTCTTATCCTTTCTTTTATTAATGTGATGTATCACATTGGTTGTTTTGCAAATATTGAACCAGCCCCACAGCCGAGAAATGAATCCCACTTGATCATGGTGAATAATTGTTTTTATATGCTGTTGAATTCAGTTTGCTAGTATCTTGTTTAGAGTTTTTGAATTTATGCTCATCAGGGATATTGGCCTGTAGTTCTCCTTTTTTGTGGGGTCTCTGCCTGGTTTAGGAATCAAGGTAATGCAGGCTTCATAAAATGAGTCAGGAAGTTTTCCTTCCCTTTCTATTTTTTGGTCCAGCTTGAGAAGGATAGGTATTAACTCTGCTTTAAATGTCTGGTAGAATTCCCCAGGAAAGCCATCTGGTCCTGGACTCATTTGTTGGGAAATTTTTGGTAACTGATTCAATTTCTTTGCTGGTTATGGGTCCATTCAAGTATGGGTCCATCCATACCCTTATGTGTATACCCTTGTAGGTTAAGGCCTGTTCATCCCTGGCTGCTTTCAGAATTCTCTATCTTTGTATTTTGCCAGTTTCACTATGATATGTCATTCAGAAGATCCATTCAAGTTATGTCTGAATGGAGTTCTATGTGCCTCCTGGATTTCAATGTCTGTTTCCTTCCCCAGAATGGGGAAGTTTTCAGCTATGATTTGTTCAAGCACACCTTCGGCCCCTTTGCCTCTCTCTTCTTCTGGAACTCCTATGATACGGATATTATTCCATTTCATTGAGTCACTTAGTTCTCTAATTATCCCCTTGTGATCCAGAATTTTTTTATCTCTCTTTTTCTCAGCTTCATTTTTGTCCATAATTCTATCTTCTATTTCACCTATTCTCCCCTCTGCCTCTTCAATTTTGGCTGTCACCACCTCTAGTTTATTTTGTTCCTCATTTACAGCATTTTTAATTCATCATGACTATGTTTTAGTTCCTTGATCTCTACAGCAATAGATTCTCTGCTGTCTTCTATGCTTTTTTCAAGTCCAGTGATTAATCTCATGACTATTATTCCAAATCCTTGTTCAGTTATATTGCTTATATCTGTTTTGAGCAATTCTTTAGCTGTCATTTCTTCCTGGAATTTCTTTCGAGGAGAATTCTTGTTTTGTCATTTTGGCTAGTTTTCTGTCTCTTATGTGTTTTAAAACTTGTTATGTATCCTGCACCTGTGAGCACTGCTATATTAAAGAGGGGTCATACACTGTCCAGGGTCTGGCCCTTCAGGAGGTGTTTTTTGGAGAGTGTTATTTGCTGTCTGTTGTTGTGAGTTTGGTTACTTTATCTCCCTACTCGTAGTGATGTTTTGAACCCTCCACCAAGTGTGCTTTGATTTGTTTGTTGAAGTACCCCTGTAAAGGAAAACAAACAAACAACAAACAAAACAAAAACACTCAAACACACACACAAACAAAAAAAAAACCCCAAAACAAAAACCCAGAAACACCAGCTACAAGTAAACAATAGGGTGGAGAGGTGCTGATGGAAGAGGCCTTACCCCACACAAAGAGAGAAATGACAGGGGTGGGGAAAAAGAAAGAATAAAGTTGACCAGAGAAACTATATGGCTTAATCCAGAGACAGAGAACAAAGAATAAAGAAGGAGGTGTGGAACATGTATCAAGGGAATGCATATGTCTGCTTAAACAAACCAACAACCAGAGTAACCAGACTAGAGGAGGGAAGAGATAAGAAGGAGAAAAGGAAGGAAGAATATATCTACATAATAAAAATTGTCCAAGAGTGAAATCAGGCAATGCAATAGCATTGGTCTGGAGGATGGGCCGTTGGGATCCTCAGCGTCAGTCCCGCTCTAGTAGATACGCAGTTACCAGGCACCGAGGGGTGTGGTTTCGTATGGGTGGGTCCTGCCTCCACTGTGGGCCCCCAGGTCTGATCCCTGAGGCCCCACCTTGGTTGTTGTGGGGAGAAAAATGATGACCCCCCTAGTATCTCCTCCACGGACCAGGTGTCCAAACCACTCTGTTTGTGCCATCCTCACTGTGCTGTGGGTGCAAACCAGGCAGTTTGTCCTGCTCCATGGACTCCTGTGCCCTGGTGTTCAGCTGGGATTCAAACTCTTGCTCCACGTGCCCCAGTACTGGGGAAGCACCGCTCTGCATGGCCCAATCTGTGGTCCCCGGCTGACAGACACAGGCAGGCTTTGTTCTGTCCCACAGCATTCCAGGGAGGGGATCACTTTCTCCTACTGTGGGTTGCACCCCTGACATAGCCACCCAGGCTGGGACTGGCTCCCTTCCTCGCCAGGAGCACGATCCGGGCAGCTGGCCTCAGTCCTAAGAAAGCCCCTCAGTTAGAGATTGGATCTTCCTCAGTCCCAGCCGGAGGTTTCTCTCTTGTCCAGATACAGTTCTATGCTTCCCCAGACTCTCTTTCTCTTTCCTTTGTCTCTCCGCAGAAGGGGATCCATTTATTTTATCTCTCCCTGTTCACAATCACACACCTATGGCCTGTCAGGTTGTCCCCGTGGGTCCCTGGAAGTGCCTGTCTCTTTTCCTCCCAGATTCTTGGAGTTCAAAATCCTTTAGCTTCAACACTGCTTTGTTTGTGAGAGGAGGGAACTTTGGATCCCCCTACTTCTCCACCATATTGGCCCCTACTCCCCTTGATTTTCATTTTTAACTCCAAGCACTTTTTTTTATGCCAAACCTTGATTCAAAGGCTAGAGATAAAAATATGCAGTGCACATGATTCCTGCCAGCAAGATCTTATGTGTCAGAAAAGCAATCAGACCTAAAATAACAATGACATTTGTGATTAGGGCTGGAAGTACCAAACAACCATGTGGATGGAACTGCATGGAAGAAGCAAAAGTCAGAATAGCATTAGTTAATTGTTTATTCATTCATTCATTAATTTCTTGATTATTCATGGTACATACTAAATGCCAGACCTTCATGTTGCTCCATGTATATAGGTGGGGCAGGGATCCTGAAGGAGCTATCATTCTAAGAAGGAAAAAGAGACAATAAACAAATAAACAAATGAAGCTATAGCATCCTCTCAGAATGGGATGGTTAGTTCACATGAACTAAACAGAGAGATATGTGAGAAAGCAACCCAAGGAAAGGTGAGTACCTGCCACTCTCTAGAAAGTTAATATTCTTTTCTCTGTATCTCTTTCTCTTCATCTATAAAATGAAAATAATACCTACTTGATAAATACTGCAAAGATTAAATAATTCAATAAAATCCCTGGTGTTATGTTTAAGATCTGTTGCATACAATAAGGAATTGTTGTTGTTGTTGTTGTTGTTGTTGTTGTTGTTGTTGTCAGAGTCTTCTCTGCTGTTTGGTTAAATCCTCCACTTTTCCCAGAGATGGTTAAAATTATCTGTTGTTTATTGAAGACCATACTCTTTGCAGGTGCTTTACCTAAATTACTTCATGTATTCTTTACACTTAATCCTATTTCACAGGTGAGTATACTGAGGCTTACAGGCATGAGATATGTTGCCCAATATAGCTAGAGAGAGGCAGAACTAGAATTAGAATCCAGCCTGTTCCCTCAACACAACCTGGACAAGACCATTGAAAACAAACTCTAATGATTTAATAATCTGTGATAAAAGCGTGGGCATCATAGCTTAGGCCCAGCATGCTGTGGTTTGCATCATATGCCTTGTAGACTCATGTAGGTTTTTAATCAAACCAGTAAAAGCAGATAAATGCAAAGTAGCTCCACTCAATCTGTTAGGCTAACAAGGAGTGATAAAGTTAGCACCCCTTACCAAGGATGTCACATTTCAAGACAGGATAAGGGATGTAACAGCACCTCATAGTAGAAAGGTCTAGTATATGTTTCAATGTGATTTCACATCCTCCTTGCAATTAATCCTCATATATTATTAACTAGACATCAAGGCTCAGCAAGTTTTGAGTGGCAACGATTGGTAAAGCTGACATTTCAAACCACATCATCTGATTCTGAGTCCCATGTTTAGCCCATCAGAGAGCTAAAAATCAAGGAAAGGTGCTAAATTTATGATTTGCTGAAGAAAAGCAATGTATTTTCCCCATTTGGCTGTTTCTGTGAGTTCTTTTGGGACAGCTGGAACATTAGCTCCATAACTCCTGACAGGCCCAAGCATGCTACAGGCGGTCTCCCCCAGGAGAGACACAGGTAGAGAAGAAGGTGGCTACCTTCCAGGTGCTCTCAACCCTATGATGAGGTACTATGTCCAAGATCTTTAGGAGCAAGACAACTAAATATGCACTAAAACTTTGGCAGCCCTGAGAGCTTTACTTCTATTTAGAGATTACCTCTCTCCCCCTCCATCATTCACATTTTACATTTTAAAATATTCTCATTGATTTCCCATCCCCTGCTGGGTGAGCTGAGGGATTGTGTGTGTGTGTGTGTGTGTGTGTGTGTGTGTGTGTGTGTGTCACTGTCTATGGTGCCAACCCTCACCAGGCTGCATGGCCAAGGAAGCACAGGGGAGAGATGAGATTGGGAAATAGCTCCCTCGGAAAGGACCGATACCTTCATAGAAGTGTTAGAGCCTGCTGCTGGACTCTCAGCTCAGAGCCAGCCAAGATGCCTCATTCAGAATCTCCAAGGTCTGGTTCCAAAGAGAAAAATGACCAGAAGAACTAAACACATTCTAGAGAGCAAAGGTAAGAAAACCCAAGCGAGGCAGTAGGGCAGGCTTTTCCACATGCTTAGCCATTCGCCAATAATTTACCTGGAAGTTTGAGAACATTTAGAAGCTAAATAGCACACTCAACCCACAGCAGATGAACTGTAGCATTGTTCCAGTATGGCTCATACTGAAAGAATTTAGAGTGACATTTTATTTTCTAAATTGAGATGTTATTATAATTTGAATCCCAATTCTGCTGGCTGAGTTTTCCCCTTCCCAGCATGTTTCCAAACATCGGCATCCTATGAACAAGAAAACATACAAGCAACAGGAGGGGAGCCAGCCTTTCATCACTCCCAATTATCAGACTGCAACCAACCTTGAAATCTCCACACCACAGTAGTTGCTAGTGTTGTGGGAAGTTTTATAGCAAATCCTCAAGGCTAGCAAGAAACGTTACCTAGCCCTGGGCTGTTTTCCACTGTTAGCAGAAGAGCCCCTAAATCGGAAACATTCAAAAAACATGCTCCCTCAGAACTTAGTGGCACAGAAGGAATGGAATCACTGTTAGGGGCTGAGGCATAAACCCTTGGGTGGAACTAGGATTTCATTTTTCATTCTCCCTGCTCCACTCTCTTAACAGCCTTCAGCACTTCCCGACTTTCAACCCAAGTTTTGTTTTTTGGTTTTGCAAACTTTAAAAAAATTTTCCCCAAATTCAAGGTCTTATAGTAAAGAGAATAGGGAGACTTGCAGTGAAATACACATGCCCTTAAAGTGTGGCTTTCATTCATCAGCATACGACTTTCTAAGCATCAGTCTTGTCCAGTAAAGTGCAGACAAAGTCGGGCTTTTAGGAAGAAAATGCCAAGCGCACTGCCTGGCACACAGTAGGCATTGCATATATTTGGATGCTCTTACTCCCCTTTCGTCTGCTAATTCCTACTGCTAGATTAGAATACCCTCCACTTTCAGGGCGCCTGGGTGGCAGTCAGTTAAGTGACTTCAGCTCAGGTCATGATCTCACGGCTTGTGAGTTCGAGCACCACGTTGGACTCTGTGCTGACAGCTCAGAGCCTGGAGCCTGCTTTAGATTCTCTGTCTCCCTCCCTCTCTCTGCCCCTCCCCTGTTCATGCTCTGTCTCTCTCTCTATCTCTAAAATAAACATTAAAAAAATTTTTTTTGTAAAGAATTCCTTGCACTTTCATCCTGTTTTCCTATCTCTATACTGAAACATGTTAAGAAATACTGCACAGTGCTCCTCTAACAGAGACTCTCAGAATTTCTCAAAAAATGAGGCTTACAGCTACTCAGTGTCTCTCTTACCCTGAGAGGTTTTGGTATAATTTAGCCCTGAACTCGAGTTCCACTAACTAGAACATCTCAGTGCTCCATCGCTTTTTTCCACTCTTCACATGTCTGTACCTCTCTCTAACTTTGCTCATGAAAGAAAGTACAGGCTTTGAGGGTTCATCCCACATCAGACTTGGATGCAGAACTCTATTTCCCATAAGAAGTGCCCTCACACTTGGTATTTGGTGATGCTTTGTAAATTTTCTGGAGCACTGTGGATGTCACAGAGGAATGGTCACATGGTGTTCTACATGGAAGTATGTCCTTCTATAACTCCACCCCTCAGCCATGCTCAGGTATCTTACCAAGGGCAGTGCCAGCTCATGACCACACTGGCCCATGAAGCCCCCCCCCCCCCCCGGGGTATAGAGCCCAATTTCCTGTCTCCACAAATGTCTTACTCAGAAAACAGGTCTGCTTGACAAGTCCATTTTCTCAGCACCTATACAGTTGTGGAGGAAAGTTTTCTTTCAATTTCACTGGATACACCACACTTGCAAATTTATACTCAAAAATCTTGTGCCACTATTTGTTTCCTTAATCCCTTCTTCTCCCTTAATCACTACGCCTTCCTCAAGCATCACTAAATACAACCAAGCTTTCTCTACTGTGAATCTCTGCTAATATTTTCCATGGACATTCTTAATCAGAATAGAGCCCAGAAAATACTTTGTACCTCTAGCTAGAGTGACTCTTCTTATTGGAATATTTAGATATAGTACTTCACAGGTGGAATAAAGAACCCATGCGTTATCCTGCCTAGGTGGCTTCTTGCCAAGAAATCTGTTAGTAATCCACAAGGCAGGATTTGACGTTCCATGGTCTCTCCACCATGAACCACCACTCAGACTTCATTCACTTTTATTGTACTTTAACTGACTTTGAGTTGATTCCAAGCCCTTTGGTGGCCCCATCATTCAATTTTTAAACCTTACCAATGATCTCACTCCTTAGTATGAAGCACCCCACATTGATTATAACTGTCTTTTAAAAACTGTATTGCCAGGCTCCAAGTCAAAACAAAGCAGACAGAACACTCTTGGCGAGGAAAATCCCAGAGCTCCCAATCAGTGTAGACACTTACCTAAATTCAGATTTATATAATTGTCTCATCGAATATATTCCTCAACTGGCTCAATTAATGTAACAAAATGCAAGGGGTCATTGATCACTTTGCTGAAGGCCATCTGAGAGCAAAATATTCCCAGTAACAGAACACTTTGTTAAAATGCAGCAGTGCAGGAGAACATGGACAGGATCCAAACACAGAACATATTGTTACTCTTCAAAGAATGGCATTAGAATATTAAAGCTAACGGTTTTGTATTCATTGACCAAGAAAATGTGTCCAGAAGGAGTACGCTTTTTGAAATTGGGAATATTCCAGCCAGAAGTACAGGAACTAAAGCACTTTGCTGATTTAAAGAGTCCTAAACCCATAAATGCCTTCTCAATTATATTTTAACAGATGTGAAAAATAAATATTAAAGAAAAATAAGTATTTACTCAGTAATGATTCGACTGTACATTGAGCCCTCATTGTGTGGCAGGCATGTTTACTAAGGACTTCTCCCAACCTTTTATGTATTAGAGATCCAATAAAAGTTTGTTGATGATTTACTTTGGTCATGAAGCCAAAACCAGAACGTTGGTGTTATAGAATGTGGGATCCAAAACAAATAAAGAGCGTATGATTCACAAATTAAAGTTACCTGTGATGACACTCATGAAGATCATTCATTATAAAAGTGGTAAATATCTTCAAATACAAGTTACTGATATGGTTGTCATCTCTTTTTACATGGCTTTGTTTTATGAAAGCTTTTAGTTTAAGTCTAGTTTAAAGTTTTAGTTTTAAGAAAGCTTTTCTAGTATTTAAGATTGCCCTGACACCTTTTGGGGTGAGCACTGGGTGTTGTATGGAAACCAATTTGACAATAAATTTCATATATTGAAAAAAAAAAAAAAAAGATTGCCCTGAAATCTTTATATTCGGCCAAATGTTTGAATGGACCCTGGTACCTGTTATTAAATAATTTTTGGCTCAGCATTCCTTTCAAAGCTTCAGTCTTTAAATTGACAGTATTCCTTAAAAAAAATATAATAATAATGATAATAATACATACATACATACATACATACATACATACATACGTTGACAGTACTCCTTAAAGAGGATTCACTTATTTGGCTTTCTTCTTAAAGTGATGTCCCAATACTTCTCTATAACTTAATTTCTTCAACAGTATTTCACTTATAATAAACTTTAAGGAAAAAAACATTTTTTTAATGTTTATTGATTTTTGAGAGAGAGAAAGCACAAGCAGGGGAGGGACAGAGAGAAACGGCAACATAGGATCCAAAGAAGGCTCTACACTGACAGCAGTGAGCCTGATGTGGGGCCTGACCTCACAAACCACAAGATCATGACCTGAGCCAGAGTCGGACGCTCAACCGACTGAGCCACCCAGGTGCCCCACTTATAATAAACTTTAAAAGGGAAAATAATAGGGGCTCCTGGGTGACTCAGTCAGTTGAGCGTCCGACTTCGGCTTAGGTCATGATCTCACAGTTCGTGAGTTCAAGCCCCACATCCACCTCTGTGCTGACAGCTTGGAGCCTGGAGCCTGCTTTGCATTCTGTGTCTCCCTCTCTCTCTGCTTCTCCCCTGCTCATACTCTGTCTCTCAAAAATAAATATTTTTAAAAAAAATTTTTTAAGGGAAAATAATAAAAGGTTAGGAGACCACGGTTTTGGGTCTAGAGGTACACCTTGTTCTTAATTAGCTATAGAAAGTTAAAATGAATTCTTGTAAGTTCTTCAGCACTTCAGGAAACATCAGAGAATCCTCCCTGTGAATGCAGCAATTAAGATGATGACTGACAATCACTGTTGTTAGGAATTGAATTTATTCCTATAGTTTATCAGCACTTTGACGGATACATATGCTCCAGGGACTATTTCCCTTTGCCTGGCCTTACAGCCCCCAAATAACCCCCAGTTATGTGAAAATGAGCACAAATATGTCTGCATATTATGTTACCATAATATATAAGTTATATCTTCTTAGAATGTTGGAACTGGAGAGACTTTTGAGATAAATATAGATTCCATATTTACCGGCTCTGGAAAATGAGGTTCAGACATAGGTCATACGATGTGCCCAATCTCCTCAGAGTCAGAGATGGATTGTGAAACCAAGCCGCTGCACCCCAACCCTAACTCTTTCCTCTGTACCCACTCCACTTTGCCACTCACTAACATACAGGACTATGCCACCACGATTCTCTCCCAAGGAAGAATGTCTAGATAATAGCAAGACCCATGACCATGCACAGAATTTTTCTGAATCAAACATAAAATCAAAAGTCAGAATTTTTTCTGAATCAGTACAAGAATTCCAACAAAATCTTCCAGAGAACTGAGGTATCAATTAACTCCCTGTGACTTCCTGGGCAGACTAATAAGCTAATCTCTGATAATGAATCAAAATGTCCCCAAATCCCATGTAACCAGATCTTCACAAATGACATGCTAATTGCACTGTGACCCCTGAAATAGAAGTTTTCAGTTCACTTTATTTTTTATTCCATTTAATTACTTTTTCATTTTAAATTTTATTGTTTGTTTTTTTCCCCTAGGAAGTAGATTGGTGTGAAGGATCCCTATCTGCCTTGTTATGACAACTGTCTTCTCCCTAATCAATACTTTCTAAATGTAGCACTCCAATTTTGGGCAAAAAAACACACGTAATCCTAGGGCTACCAATGATTCCTGCCAATAATATTATGCTTTCCAAATATTTCATCAATATTGTTTACAACAATAGAAGTCTTCAACTCACTAAACATGTTGATTTTGGGAATTATCTAGAAAGAAAACTAGCTGTAGCATCAAAAGACCTTAGTCCAATAACTAGCTTTGCTGTTTATACGTATATACGAGTTGTATGACCTTATTTCTGCACTTTTCTGAGCTCAATTTCCGTCCCTCTTCAATGAAATGGGAACAGTAACACCTGTCCTACAGATTTCATAGGGAAAAAATACAAAATAACTTGATGACAATGAAAGTACTTCATTAATTCCAAGGAAGGAAATAATTTGCTGCTATTAGAACCCTATTCAGTATTTAGGGTATTAACTTAAAAGTGACATTTTTCTCCTGCATTATCTTGATCTTTTAGATTGAGTGTGGCTAAGGAGAAAATGGGAAGATATTAAAAAAGTGTTTTCATGTATATGTCTGAGAAGAGGCCAACCTCACCACTTGTGCACCCTGTACTATTCCCTATTCATGAACACAGTTCTTCCAATTGTCTTCTTTTTCTCTCTCCTGGATCACAAAATTTCCCCTCTCTATGGGATTGCTCCTTCAGTAAACAAAGATATAATATCTTCTATTTTTGAAAAAAATCGATTGACTCTGCATCCCACTCTGGCAACTCTTCTATATTACCAGTCCCTTTTCCAGCAAAACTCTCAAAAGATATTTTTATAGTCACTATCCACTTCTTCCACCATCTCTTGAACCCACTCCAAACAGGCTAACCTGATAAGTGAAAATTTTATAAGTATAAATAAATAATAAACTTCTCCAAAAATATCCATTTTCTCTCACTCATGTTTTTCTGTCTTGCTGTTGTTCTCCAATTTTCAAGAGCAGCCTAAGACTAATCCCAACTGTTTTAGGTTTGTCTTTCTTTATTCTGTATCTTTGTTGAGTCCTGATATGTCTATAAAGTCAATTAGTATTTTTCACCAGGTATTATATTAATAATTATCTCTCAGAATTGTTCTAATGATTAAATGTGTAATATTCTTGAATGCTTTATAACTTAAAATGCAATAAACAACCCAGCAGCTCCATTCCAAGGTATATACCGAAGAAAAATAAAAACATATATCCACATTAAGAACTTGTACACAAATGTTCATAGCAATATTATTCATTACAGGTAAAAAGTGCAAACCAGCCACATGACCAGATAAATAAAATGTAGCATATACATAGGGTGGACTATTATTCAGCAATAAAAATAAATAAAGTACTAATACATGCCCCAACTGTGGATGAACCTTAAAACATTATGCTAAGTGGAAGAAGCCATTCATACCACAAAAGACTAATTCTATTCATATGAGATGTTCAGAATAGGCAAATCTATGGGGACATAAATATATTAGTGGCTGCCTAGGGCAACCTAGGGCTGGGGAAGGTGGGAATGACTTGTAATGGATGCGGGGTTTCTTTTCAGAATGATGAAGATGTTCTAAAATTAGGTTGTGGTGGGGCGCCTGGGTGGCTCGGTCGGTTAAGCGTCCGACTTCGGCTCAGGTCATGATCTCATGGTCCGTGAGTTCAAGCCCCACCTCGGGCTCTGTGCTGACAGCTCAGAGCCTGGAGCCTGTTTCAGATTCTGTGTCTCCCTCTCTCTCTGCCCCTCCCCTGTTCATGCTCTGTCTCTCTGTCTCAAAAATAAATAAACGTTAAAAAAAAATTTTTTTTAATTAGGCTGTGGTAATGGTTGCACAACTCTGTGAGTATACTAAAAACTTGAACTATACATTTTAAGTGTGGGTGAATTTAATTATATGTAATCTATGTCTCAATAAAACAAAATATGAGGTTAACATTAGTCATAAGTCAAGCTGATAACATGCACCCTTGATGTATCGTGTTGAGAATGACAGTTCACCTCTATGGCCCTCCTCCCCCAAATCCATACCTTCATTCTAAGTGTGAGAAAAATATCAGCCAAACTCAAATTGAGGGATATTCTATATAATACCTAACTGGTACTTCTCAAAAGTAAGGAAAGTTCGAGAAACTGTCACTGCTCAAAGGCACCTAAGGAGATGTGATGATTAATAAATACATGGTATCCTGGACAAGATCCTGGAACAGAAAAAGTGAACCAGGAAAAACCAATAAAATTTGAATAAAGTATGAAGTTAACTAATCCCATAGAAAAATTATCAATATTGGTTTGTTAATTGTGACAGATGCACCACACTTTTAGGTGTGTTAATGATAGGTATTAATAACAGGGGACTTTGGTGTAAAGTATATGGAAACTCTGCATTATCTTTGCAACTTTCCCGTACATAAATCTAACACTTTTTAAAAAACAATATACAAACATTAGTTAATAGTTTTAGAATTTATAGTAAACATCATAGTACATGGGATAGTAGTTAGTAATACAAGGATCCTTAGCAGGCTGAAATAAAGAACCCAAAAGGCCTGGTTTTTCACATGCAGCACATATATGCAGAGTTGAACTAGTATTTCCTGAAGGAACCATAATTTTAACTTTAACAGTCAGAAGATAGAAATTTGTGCAGTTCACATTAGGAAGAAAGAAAAAAGAAAAGAAAAGAAAAGAAAAGGAAAGGAAAGAAAAGAAAGAAAATCTCTACTAAAGTCTTTACCTAGAGGCTTTATAATGATTACAAAGGATGTGTTGAAAAGGACTGAATCCAAACTCTTTTATGAACACTGTATGCCACTGTTCCACATAATTACGGTGAAAAGTAAAGTGTAAATAGTGGGGCTTGATTTGTTTTTTTAAATTTTGTTAACGTTTATTTATTTTTGAGGTGGGGGTGGGGAGCGAGGGAGAGAGAGAGCCAGAGAGAGGCAGAGGGAAAGGAAGACACAGAATCTGAAGCAGGCTCCAGGTTCTGAGCTGTCAGCACAGAGCTGTGAGAACATGACCTGAGCAAAAGTCAGATGCTTAACTGACTGAGCAACCCAGGCACCCCTAGAAGGGCTTGATTTAAAATATTCAAGCTGATCCTCATGAGAAAGATAACCCTTCACCATGGTGGCCAAAGACAGAGGCCCTTGCTTAGCTCCTCCTGTTCCCACCCTGCTCTTCCCCTCAACCATCTCTGTATGCAATCCCTCTCTCTCCAAACACTATGTTTTAATCAATTGACTTTTCCAGCTTCCTTTTCTTGCCCTCAGTATATTGTGCAAAAATGGCTGCCTACCTCCTCATTGACTAATGGGGCTTCATGGAGCTGACATTTGCAGAACTCACCACTGTGTCTCCTTTGGCAGCTCCATATCTCCTTCTGGCCTAGCCATGGAAGGCCAGGCACCCCACAGTGTGACAGCACCTCATCAGAGAAAACTGATAGCTTTTGTAATGTAATAAAAATAATGGCTTTTTGTAAATCTTCCTAGAGGAAGAGAGAGAGAGAGAGAGAGAGAGAGAGAGAGCTCCATTTAGTCACATGATCTGCAATTGGGACTTGCATACTAAATCACTTCAGGCCCCCATGATATGCCCCGCTATCTCATGCCTCCAGGTTACCATACACATCCAGTGTCTTCAGGAACACTCTTCCTGCCTCTCTTTACCTCCAGATTTTGGCTTAGATGTCACTGAGACCAGAAAACCGTCACAAACCACCACTCAACCTCAATTCCAGATCAGGTACTCTCATAGAACCAAAACTTTTCTCTGTCTTAGGATTCATTACAATGTATTTTATCTGCCCATCAGATTATAAGGTACATGAAGCCGTTGGCAAGGTCTCTCTGGACCACCGTCAAATCCTCAAGAGCCAGGACATTGACTGGTACCCAGTAGGGATGCAAATGAATCTCCTAAATGAATGGATAAATTCCTTCCCAATCAAAAGTATGTTGTGAAATCCTTTTCCCTGAAGATTGTGTCATACTGTTTCTCAAGGACCTTCACATTCTGGTACAGAGGCTTGTAAAGAAGCAATCTTTCACCTTAACACATATCCCATACATTGCCCTAGCAAAAATGTCAATGCTTAAAAACAATGGCCCAAAGATATTTTCAAATTTGCGTATTTGTCACTTTATTTGTGATAAGGAATAGCAACAAAAATAAAACTTCAACAACCACAGTGAAATTAATTGGGTATGAAAGACAAACACCAGGACATTTTTTCCTAGGTGTTTGCTTCTATACTGAATAAGAGCTGTTAAAATCCAAGCTATGGTTACAATAAAAACTTATGAATATTTTAGAAAGTGATTAAATGCAATAAAACATTCTGGGAATTAACTAAAAATAATTACAAGTGGAGTTAAATGTATTCTCTATTATCCCGCTGGAGATGTATTTTCCACTTCATCAATTTAAAAAAATTTTTTTTTTCAACGATTATTTATCTTTGGGACAGAGAGAGACAGAGCATGAACGGGGGAGGGGCAGAGAGAGAGAGAGGGAGACACAGAATCGGAAACAGGCTCCAGGCTCCGAGCCATCAGCCCAGAGCCCGACGCGGGGCTCGAACTCCCGGACCGCGAGATCGTGACCTGGCTGAAGTCGGACGCTTAACCGACTGCGCCACCCAGGCGCCCCTCCACTTCATCAATTTTAGAAACATATTTCACTCCACACTTCCTTATATTTTTAAAAATATATTTATTTCAACAAAAACTGAAATGTATTTAGAACTCATTTTATTAATTAACCAATCTCCACTTAAAACAGATTTTTTAATATTACAAAGTCAAATGTTTGCAAAAATCCCCTAATAATATGTTAGAGAATTACAATCCAGAAAAGGATCATGGCTATATTTTGAAATAATTCTTTCCATGCCTGAATTTATTCAGCATTTACTGGGGGCTATCTTATGTCACACACTGTACTAAATCCCTGAGGACAAAGAAATTAATAAACTTACCCATGCCCTGAAGAAGATTACCATATATTGGAGAAGTGGACAGATATAGCTCATTGCAATAAAAAGTTTTGGTAGTGATGTCAAAGTTTTCCTGGGGAACTGTGGAAGCATATGGCAGAAATATTAACCTTGAAACATGTTGCTTTTCTTAAAAACAATGCTCCCTCAGTGACATTAAGTGAAAACAGGTAGGTAGTTATTAAATGTGGGTTCAATGTTTCACCTGACAATTGTAGAGAAAAACACAAAGGCAGATGAAATTCAACCTTTAAGTTGGAAATTTAACAGCAATAAGTATGTTGGATTTATACTTAGAAGAAGTTAAAGGTTTAAGTGACCAGAATGGGGATAACCCAGTAGAAATCTCATAGTTGGAAATGCAAAAGACTTTCAGAGAGAGAGAGAGAGAGAGAGAGAGCGCAAAGTATAAAGGAAGGAGCGTGGGTTTTGGTTTAAGTAGACTTAGGTTGAGTCACAACTTTGTCACTCACTACTCATGTAGTGTCCTTAGACAAATCACACAGATTCTTTAAACACCAGTTTCCCAATATGCAAAATGGAGCGAACACTAGCTTACACATGGAGTTATTATAAGCATTAAATAAGATAATGTTTACGTACCTTTATGATGAGCCATCATAAAGAACTTAAATGTGATGGTACCAATCTCATCGTTCAGGAAGCACAGATTCAAATATCCAATGCTGAGTCCTTGGCAAGGAGTGGGAAGATGTTAATGAGTGTGAAGCAGTGACCTGATGTCAGAGAACCTGGAGTACTAGAGAGAAGACAAAGGCAGGGATGATGATGACAAAGATGATAATTACTGTAGCTCCCTCTGAAGCGCAGAATACTTAATCACTGGATTAAGTGATTTCCTAGGACCAATTAAAGTATTTACTTATAATCTTAAAAATCTTCTTAGAAAAACATTAGGCTTCAGTTAACCTCTTGACTGAGTAAATCCTTCTTACCAATGTGAAAATTACACCATCTCATGGAACAACTTCTCTACCCACAGCGAGCAAAATATGAAGTGTTAACTCTGTGCACTGAGTCTGAAGAGAAGCTCAGGGTACAATGAGTGAAGCAGAAGAGGGGACATGGGACCATTCTTGGAGGGCAGGGAGAGCTTCAAGAAAGTGATAAGATGGCCCTAGAAGGGAGGAAACAGGAACCTGAGAGGAGGTGGATAGCTCATAGATATCACTGCAAGGAAGTAGTAGGAGTTGTTCAAAAAGAGATTGTAATGGTTGAAAGAAAGAAAGAAAGAAAGAAAGAAAGAAAGAAAGAAAGAAAGAAAGAAAGAAAGAAAGAAAGAAAGAAAGAAAGAAAGACAAAGGCTATTTGTAGCCATAGATTATATTTGGAGAGTCAAGGAAAGAGACAGTTGCTATAGATCTGGAAAGAACAACAGCAAGAAAGTATCTACTTCCACAATGTAGGATGCAAGGGGAATTCCTAGCTGAGGCAAACGAGATATGGCTAAGAGTGAAACAGAGCCCCAGTGTCAGAAGGTTAAAAGTGCTAGGGATGGGGCACCTGGGTGGCTCAGTCGGTTGGGGGGCCGACTTCGGCTCAGATCATGATCTTATGGTCTGTGAGTTCTAGCCTCACTTCGGGCTCTGTGCTGACAGCTTGGAGCCTGGAGCCTGCTTTGAATTCTGTGTCTCCCTCTCTGCCCCTTCCCCATTCACACTCTGTCTCTCTCTTTCAAAAATGAATAAATGTTAAAAAAAATTTTTTTAAGTGCTAGAGATAAAAGGAGGTATTCCAACTCAGGAGACCCTGATGGATTCTATTACCAGGTATAGATTCTATTACAAGGTAGGGAGATGAATTTATAGTAGATACTGATGACAGAGTAGATGTCTAGATGCGGAATATTTATTTCTACACTAAAGAACTTTAAAAAGCCCTCTCTGAAAACAGGATTCCCCTCGATGCCAGAACAAGATAGAGGCTGCTGGTATTAACTTCAGTAAAACAGCTGGGAAGTCTGGAGGGATGAGGAGGGAAGAATCAGTTCCTTCCATTTGGGGTAGTTTTCAACCTCAGAACATCTAGAAGGTCTGGGCCAAGGAAGCTGAAAATTCTCAAACTCTGTGAGAGACTAAAAATAACTGAAAATTATGTATGTATGTACTTATTTATTTATTTAAAGATTTTTCTTATTTTTCAGTAATCTCTACACCCAACATGGGGCTCAAATCTACAACCTCGAAATCATCAGTCACATGCTTCACCAACTGAGCCAGCCAGGCACCCCTGAAAACTTATTTTTAAATGTGTAAAGTGTTGCTTTAGAAGAAGAGCAATCAATTACCTTCCCCACCCAAAAGATAACCACAGCTACAATTTTAATATGCCCTTCACAGAATTGAAATATTGTGTCCTCTTTATACTGTCACTAATCAAAGGATAGCATTTTCATAGTGGTTTAGAGTTCCAAAGCCCTGAACATGTTCATTATTTTTAAATTTTATTTTCTCAATATCTCTATGACGTAAGTGAAACACTATGATCAGGCACATTTTCAGATAGAGAAATGGAAGTACATATGAATGATTTCATTAAGGTCTTAAAACCACTTAATATAGACAAAGCCAAATGACCTAACTCTGGGTCCAGGTCAAGCCCCAGCTGCTCACCGAGCATGAAGGTGAGAGAAGAATCTTCTAAACGATGCTCTTTGGTAATCTTGTCCCTGGGCAATCTTGGATATCAAGTCCATCCTACCTATTGTTCTAGCTCCTGTGCATTGCTGTTCTTAGGAGTAGGGTCAGCTCCACGTAAAATTTCAAAGTTTATTTTCTCCATCTTGCATGTCCCTTTACGCTGAAGGAAAGTTGTGCATTGAGAAGGGCAAAACTTTGGATCTGGGCTGACTTAGATTCTGATCCCAACTCTAAGACTCTGCCATTTCTGCCAAAGTACTCACCAGCACCTACACGTTAGTTTTCTAACTTGAAAAATGGAAGATGCCATACATATTTTGGAAGGTTTTCAGCTCTTTTTTTAAATGTGGGTTTTTTGTTTGTTTTTGAGAGAGAGAAAGCATGTGCGTGAGCAAGCATGGGAGAGAGAATCTTAAGCAGACTCCATACCCAGTGGGGAGCCCAACACAGGACTCAATCCCATGATTGTGAGTTCATGACGTGAGCCACAATCAAGAGTCAGAGGCTTAACTGACTGCACCACCAAGGCACCCTGTGTTTTCAGCTTTTTAAATGTAGTGACATATGCAAAGCAGTTAGTCTAGTGTCTGGCACATAGTAGACATTCAATAACCATTGGCTTTCTAAAAAGACATTTTCTCCTTTTCAAACTATTACGTTCCTCCTTGGATTTAAGGCAGCAATACTGGCTCCATTTTGCAGACAAGCTATAAGGTTAAAATCATTTCTCAGGGCCATATATAAGGTAAGTAAAGATGGGATTAGGCCCTAGGTTTCCCAACACTTGTCACAGACATTTATGGTGGCCTGTGTCACATTCTCTCAGCTGGACTCTGATTGCAGCCATTGTTATAGTGGATGGTTCCTATTTGCAGAGAGCATCCTGTTTCTGGTGTTCACTGTCCCCTGTCTAGCTTCTCTGCCTCAAGTTTCTTTCTAAGCCCCCAGGAGTTTCCAAGCAGGAGAATTCTGAATGTATGGACCAGTTAAAGCCCCTAAGGGCACTCCTCAACAAAAGGAAGATGGCAGCCAGTGGACAGATGCCAGGGCCTCTCTTTCCCTGGACAGATAATCCTGAAATGCACAGTGGGAGCCATCACCCCATCTTAGCTTTCCTCTTCCATCACATTCTTTTTTTACCCTTAATCCCGTTTCCTGGGATGATCTCACAAATAAACCACCTGCATTTAAGTCCTTGTCTCAGACTACATCTTGGGAACTAATTGCAGGAGGGTGGGGGGAGGGAGTTGTTTTTATTTTCATTTGTTTGTTCTATTTTCATTTGTGTTTGCAGTGCATTTCTCTTTATTTCTCCATAGGTCACCAAGATGCTGGCAGTGGTTGTAATTCTGTTTGCCCTTTTATGGATGCCCTACAGGACTCTTGTCGTTGTCAACTCGTTTCTCTCCAGCCCTTTCCAAGAAAATTGGTTCTTGCTCTTTTGCAGAATTTGCATTTATCTCAACAGTGCCATCAACCCAGTGATTTATAATCTCATGTCCCAGAAATTCCGTGCAGCCTTCAGAAAGCTCTGCAACTGCAAGCAGAAGCCAGTGGAGAAACCCGCTAACTACAGTGTGGCCCTAAATTACAGTGTCATCAAGGAGTCAGATCATTTCAGCACAGAGCTTGATGATATCACTGTCACTGACACTTACTTGTCTGCCACAAAAGTGTCTTTTGATGATACCTGCTTGGCTTCTGAAATAACCTTTAATCAAAGCTGATTCATGAATAAGAAGAAAATGGACCACAAAGTAAATGAGAATCTGTGCCGTTATCAGCCCAAGAGGAAACAGCCAATACTTGTACGTGAAGACAGAGCAGATAAAGTCTTTGCCAATGTTCTAATAAATCCTGGCCCAAGATACTTTAACACATGATTCATATTTTCCTTCTAGTATCACAAGAATGTTTCACAAAAAAATGAAGCAGATTTGTGAAAGAGCCAAATGGTAGAAACTGACAGTGAAGCTCTTTCCATTTAATTTGAGAAACTCACTATATTTCCTGGGGCTGCGAAGTTTAGATAAAATCTAGACATCGATTTAACATTATTCATAATAAATGTAATTTCTCAAACTCCCCCAAATTACTTGTCCATTTGGTAATTTGCAACATGTAAGTGTTTAAATGTTTGCATTTAACATTTCATTTTAACAAAGTACAGTGCTATTTCATGCATCTCTGAAACTACAGGGGAAAATAGAAAAAAATTGTTTATTGAGTAAAAATGAGATTTCAGACAAATACGTTCACTATATGAAAAACAAAAACAAATGTCATAATGCTTATAAAATTCTGAGATGATTTTTTTTTAATTCAAGTACAGCTGGCACACAGTGTTACATTAGTTTCAGGTGTAAAACATAGTGATTTGACAGCTGGGTATGTTATGCTGTGCTCACCAGAAATGTAGCTACCATCTGTCCCCGTACAACACTATTACAATAGGATCGACTATCTTCCCTATGCTGCACCTTTCATCCCCTGGAAGATTCTTATGTCTTATAAAGTAGATGTCATCATTCAACTTTAATGGAAAATAAACCTCAATATAGCTGGAATTACAAGTTGGGAAGACATGTAGATTTCATTTTTAGATGAATCCGACTCTGAACCAACTCTTTGAAACTCCTAAATGATGGGTGAGACAGGAGAAATCTATTAAATAACTATGAAGATACAAACTAATGTGTGAGTAATATTGAAATGCAGAGACAGGACAAGAGTGAGTATTTAAAATAAGGTTTTACTCTTTCTCTAAAATTTTTAAGGAAGAAAATCCTTTTTGAGCATTCTTTGTGTATAAACTACTGAGCCATGTCAAGCGAATCCTTCTAGTCAATCTAGCTTAAAAAGTTTGAAGCATGCTCAAGAGCTTTGTTGCTGTTATAAGTCAGCCAGAGTCTGACTATTACACTTCCAGATGAAGACTCCCCACAGAGCATTGTAGTCTATGGACTTTTAATTTGTCTGCAACCACCTTTCCTTCCCACCTGCTTGTCATTTGTAGATTTGGAAGATTGTTGTTGTTGTTGTTGTTGTTGTTGTTGTTGTTGTTTTTATGCTAGTGATATTTTGTTTACAGATTTTAAGTCAAAACAATGCAAAAGTCTGTCGGCTTTACTTTCAATAGAGCTAAAACTGATTTCATCTCATTATTGATATATTTTTCTAGGTATGACTTAGACCTGCTATTCTATTCCTGTGATTATGAGAGAGGTATGAATGTGAATCTGTCCAAGACATAGTGTCAAGATCCTACTTTAATTCCTTCCAGATGACTCACCTACTGGTATTTGGTCAATCAGCATCTCCAAGTGTATCTCCTTGGTGATGGTTCAGTAATATTTCATTTTTGATGACACAGTCAAAAAGTCCTGGGTGCCCCATAGACTGGCATCATCCTCACTCCAGCCAATATTCCTATTTCATGGATTTTTTTTGAGACCTAATTGCTAATGACAATGACCCCTCCCCACCTTCTTTATGAAGAATACATCATTTCTCTGTTGGAAACTTCAGTTTTAAAATGCTGCTACATGGAGACTGCTATCTAGAGCATCAGAGCAGAATATGCTTTTGAGAAAACTGGCCTCATCTCCTCCAGGAAGACATTCTTATCCTGTCCCTGTATGAGTAAGCAAATGCAAGCAAATATCTATAGGAAATACACTAAAAGTCTATTTGTATGATACCAAGAAATCTATTTTAACTGACTTTTCATCCTGGACTAAATATTAAGCTTAGAATCATATGAATAGAAGCACCAGAGTGACCCAACCCCAAATCACACAGGCACATGTGCAGATGCATACAAACTCATACTCACGTGTGCATAAATTGCTTAACAGAAGGCATTGGAATATATTAGCTTTTTTCATTAGGGAAAGGAGCTGATATCATTGAGCATCTACTGAGCATGTCTCAGGCTTGCTGGTAGGTACTTAAATCACATTATCTTCATCACAGTCTCACTATAGCTGTGATTTATTTCTCTGATGCTAAAACCAAGGATCAGGGATTGATACAGCTTCTCTAAATTGTGTAGATACTGAAAATGAAAAATGTGTTTCTTTTTTGTTTCTCTTTTTTCAATCCAGCATGCTAATAGCAGCTTGTGAACTGATGGCCTAAATAACTAAACTATATATATATATATATATATATATATATATATATATATATATACATGTGTGTATATATATATATATATTTTGCTAAGTGGTAATATTAGATGTTGAAAAAAAATTACAATTAGTTTTACATGTTGTACACAGAACACAATATACTCTGCCCACCATTGGAAATTTCATTGATGGGCTCAGTCTTTCCATTTCCACTTTTTTTTTTAATTTTTTTTTTTCAACGTTTATTTATTTTTGGGACAGAGAGAAACAGAGCATGAGTGGGGGAGGGGCAGAGAGAGAGGGAGCCACAGAATCGGAAACAGGCTCCAGGCTCTGAGCCATCAGCCCAGAGCCTGACGCGGGGCTCGAACTCACGGACCGCGAGATCGTGACCTGGCTGAAGGACGCTTAACCGACTGCGCCACCCAGGCGCCCCTCCATTTCCACTTTTAATAACCTGTTAGTTTTAGACCACATGGGACATTCAAAAGAACATAGTTCATAGTGTTTCTACTCTAAAGCAAATGTCATTATGAAATTAAATGTTCCCATGCAATGTCCAATAGATAACTGGGTTTACACAGAAAAGATATGACTTTCTAAAGTATTCTTTATCACACCGTACTAAATCATAAAGTATTTCCATAAATCATAAAAACTTAATACACCATCAAATGAAAAATAAAGAGCTTGAAAAAAATTGCTGATGCCGTAGAGCAATATTATTAAAGGCCTCCCTTAATAAAATCCCTTGGGTTATTTTATTACTTCCAATTTCATTAATTGTTGAGTGTCTTTGGTTAGATCTT